>NC_044030.1:75831356-76191803 GCF_900496995.4 Aquila chrysaetos chrysaetos | reverse complement strand
CGTTCCTCCCAACATGCACACAGTTACCTACAGCAAGCAAAGCTTATATTGTTCTAATATATACATATTAATTATATTTCCTGGAATTGTCTTACATATTCATGGTATTTCCCAGAAATCATTTACATAGTGTCCGATGTTTGGGGCACTTACTATTAAATGGGTTGGTGGTCTTTTGGGGTCTTTGAAACCCTCTGGTGGTAATTTTCTTGGTGTCCGCTAATTGAACTCTCTCTTAAGGCATGTGCAATGTGGGTCATCTCAGGTGGTTCATCTCTTCTTCGTAGTTAGCTGGTCCTGGCAAGTTTTAATCACAAAGCTCAACAGAACTTAAGGCTTGTTATCTATTTGTGCATACTGTTTGCTCTACAGAGGGATCTGGACAGGCTGGATCGATGGGCCGAGGCCAACTGTATGAGGTTCAACAAGGTCAAGTGCCGGGTCCTGCCCTTGGGTCACAACAACCCCACGCAGCGCTACAGGCTTGGGGAAGAGTGGCTGGAAAGCTGCCCGGCAGAGAAAGACCTGGGGGTGCTGGTCAACAGCCGGCTGAATATGAGCCAGCAGTGTGCCCAGGTGGCCAAGAAGGCCAACGGCATCCTGGCCCGTATCAGAAATAGTGTGGCCAGCAGGAGCAGGGAGGTGGTTGTTCCCCTGTATTCGGCACTGGTGAGGCCGCACCTCGAGTCCCGTGTTCAGTTTTGGGCCCCTCGCTACGGGAAAGCCATGGAGGTGCTGGAGCGTGTCCAGAGAAGGGCAACCAAGCTGGTGAGGGGCCTGGAGCACAGGTCTTGTGAGGAGCGGCTGAGGGAGCTGGGGCTGTTTAGTCTGGAGAAGAGGAGGCTGAGGGGAGACCTTACCGCTCTCTACAACTGCCTGAAAGGAGGTTGTACTGAGGTGGGGGTCAGTCTCTTCTACCAAGTAACTAGTGATAGGATGAGAGGAAATGGCCTCGAGTTGCGCCAGAGGAGGTTTAGATTGGATATTAGGAAAAATTTCTTTCCTGAGAGAGTTGTCAGACATTGGAATAGGCTGCCCAGGGAAGTGGTTGAGTCACCATCCCTGGAGGTGTTCAAAACACGTGTAGACAAGGCACTTCAGGACATGGTTTAGCGGGCATGGTTGACGGTTGGACCTGATGATCTTAAAGGTCTTTCCAACCTAAATGATTCTATGATTCTGTGAAACCTCGAGGTCTTCTCACATCCCAGAAGATTCAAAGACGCTCAAGCCAGCACAAATTAAGCGCTACAAAATACAATGGAGTCTTTCAACTCCAGGCTCTATGCAAAGCATCAGCACCCCCCACCCAACCGCCGGCACCCTGGGCTGGGCCCAGGTCCCGAGGGGCAGCGGGGGACCCCCCCAGCTGCCTGGACCCTGTGAGGGCAGCGGTGACAGACCCACGCTCCCCTGGCTACAGGCCTCGTCCTTCCGTCACAGGGCCGGGCGCCAGCCCGTGGCGGGCCGAGTCCCCCCGGTGACAGGACCAAGCCCCCCCCCGGCGCGGGCCGTGCCGCCCCCAGTGCCGGCTGCCACCCCTCCCGCAGGACCTGGTGCCCCCCGGGACAGGCCCCATTCCCCCCCCCCCCCCCCCCCCGCCGGCGCCGCCCAACCCCCACCGCAGGCCGTGCCCCCCACGTGACAGGCCCCGGCCCCGCCCCGCAACGACTCGACGGCCCCGCCCCAGTGCGCCAATTCCGGCGGCGGCGGCGGCGGCGCGCGCAGGTGGCGCGTGACGTCAGGCGGACCCGGAAGGGCGGGAGAGTGGGGGGGAAGGGGGGGGACCGAGGAGGCGGTCCGGTCCGGTGCGGTCCGGTGCGGTCCGGTGCGGTGGGTGCCTGCGGGTCCTGTCCCCGGTCCCGGGTCCCGGGTCCCGCCGCTATGACGCTCGCCGTCTTCTTCGGGTGCACCTTCATCGCCTTCGGGCCGGCGCTCGGCCTCTTCCTCTTCACTATCGCCCACGACCCGCTACGCATCATCATCCTCATCGCCGGGTCAGTCCCGCTCCAGCGCCGGAGGGGCACGAGTGCCATCGCGGCTACTGCTGTGGGCGTGATAGGGGCACTGGTGCAGGTACCGGTACTGGTGTGACAGCACTGTCGGTGCTGGTACCGGTATGGGCGTGACGGGGCGCTGGTACGAGTGCCGGTGGTGGTACCAGTATGGGCGTGACAGGGACACTGGTGCTGGTGCCGGTGCTGGGTACCAGTATGGGCATGACAGGGGTGGTAGTACCACAGCCGGTGCTGGTACCACTATGGGAGCGGCAGGGGTGCTGGTACCAGTGCGGGTGCTGGTACTGGTATGGGTGTGACAGGAGCACTGGTACCAGTGCGGGTGCTGGTACCGGTGTGGGTGTGACAGGGGTGCTGGTATCAGTGCCGGTGCTGGTACCAGTATGGGCGTGACAGGGGTGGTAGTACCAGTGCCGGTGCTGGTACCGGGTATGGGTGTGAAAGGGTGCTGGTACCAGTGCCGGTGCTGGTACCGGTGTGGGTGTGACAGGGGTGCTGGTAGCAGTGCCGGTGCTGGTACCAGTATGGGCGTGACAGGGGTGGTAGTACCAGTGCTGGTGCTGGTACTGGTATGGGTGCGACAGGGGTGCTGGTACCAGTGCCAGTGCTGGTACCATTATGGGTGTGACAGGGGTGCTGGTAGCAGTGCCGGTGCTGGTACCAGTATGGGCGTGACAGGGATGCTGGTGCTGGTGTCGGTGCTGGTACTGGAATGGGTGTGACAGAGGTGGTAGTACCAGTGCTGGTGCTGGTACCAGTGTGGGTGTGACAAGGGTACTGGTACTGGTATGGGTGTGACAGGGACACTGGTGCTGGTGTCGGTGCTGGTACCAGTATGGGTGTGACGAGGTGGTAGTACCAGTGCCAGTGCTGGTACCACTATGGGAGTGACAGGGGTGCTGGTACCAGTGCAGGTGCTAGTACTGGTATGGGTGTGACAGGAGCACTGGTACCAGTGCGGGTGCTGGTACCGGTGTGGGTGTGACAGGGGTGCTGGTAGCAGTGCCGGTGCTGGTACCAGTGTGGGTGTGACAGGGGTGCTGGCACCAGTGCCGGTGCTGGTACCGGTGTGGGTGTGACAGGGGTGCTGGCACCAGTGCCGGTGCTGGTACCGGTGTGGGTGTGAGAGGAGCACTGGTACCAGTGCCGGTGCTGGTACCGGTGTGGGTGTGACAGGGGTGCTGGTAGCAGTGCTGGTGCTGGTACCGGTGTGGGTGTGACAGGGATGCTGTTACCAGTATGGGTATGGTGAGGTGCTGGTAGCAGTATGGGTGTGAAAGGGTGCTGGTACCAGTGCTGGTGCTACTACCGGTGTGGGTGTGATGGCGCACTGGTTCCAGTGTTGGTGCTAGTAGCAGTGTGGGTGTGACAGGGCTCTGGTACCTGTGCCGGTGCCGGTACTGGTGTGGACGTGACAGGAGCGCTGGTATCAGTGCCTGTGCTGGTACTGGTATGGTTGTGATAGGGACGCTGCTTGCGGTACTGAAGCTGGTACCAGTATGGGTGTGACAGGACCACTGGTAGCAGTGCCAGTACTGGTACTGGCATGGGTGTGACGAGTGCTGGCACCAGTGCCAGTGCTGCTACTGGTATGGGCATGACATGGGCGCTGCTACAAGTGCAAGTTCTTGTACTGGCATGGGTGTGATGAGGCGCTGGTAGCAGTTTCAGCATGGTAGGAACACTGGTATCAGTAGGGGTATGACGGGTGCTGGTACCAGTTCCTGTGCTGGTACTGGTATGGGCATGACAGGCACTGTTACTGGTGCCAATGCTGGTAATGTTATGGGTGTGACAGGGGTGCTGGTACCAGTATGGGTCTCATGAGGTGCTGGTGCCACTAAGGGTGTGACAGGATCGCTGGTACCAGAGCCAGCGCTGGTAGCAGTATGGGCATGACAGGGGCACTGTACAGGCTTGGTGTGATGAGATGCTGCTACCGGTATGGGTGTGACGGGTGCTTGTACAAGTTCCAGTGCTGGTACCACTACGGGCGTGACAAGGGTGCTGGTCCCAGTGCTGGTGCTGGTATTGGTACAGGTGTGAGAGGGGCTCTGGTAGCAGTGACGGCGCTTGAACCAGTATGGGTGTGACAGGAGAACTGTTAGGTGTATGGGTGTGACACAGGCATTGTTACCAGTAGGGGTGTGACAAGGGAACAGTAGCAACCAGAGATGAGGAAAAGGCCGAGGTACTTAATGCCTTCTTTGCCTCAGTCTTTAATAGGGACACCAGTTATCCTCAGGGTACTCCACCCCCTGAGCTGGAAGGTACGGATGAAGAGCGGAACATATCCCCCTTAATCCAGGAGGAAACAGTTAGTGACCTACTACACCATCTGGACACTCACAGATCTCTGGGTCCCGATGGGATCCATCCAAGAGTACTGAGGGAACTGGCAGAGGTCCTTGCCAAGCCACTTTCCATCATCTATCAGCTATCCTGGTCAACAGGGGAGGTCCCAGAGGACTGGAGGCTTGCCAATGTGACTCCCATTTACAAGAAGGGTCGGAGGGAGGATCCGGGGAACTACAGGCCTGTCAGCCTGACCTCGGTACCAGGGAAGATTATGGAACGGTTTGTCTTGAGAGCACTCACGTGGCAAGTCCAGGATAAGAAGGGGATCAGGCCCAGTCAGCATGGGTTTACGAAAGGCAGGTCCTGCTTGACCAACCTGATCTCCTTCCATGACCAGGTGACCCACCTAGTGGATGAGGGAAAGGCTGTGGGTGTTATCTTCCTTGACTTCAGCAAGGGCTTTGACACTGTCTCTCGTGGCATACTCCTTGAGAAGCTGGCGTCTCATGGCTTGGACAAGCATACTCTTCGCTGCATGAAAAACTGGCTGGATGGATGAGCTCAGAGGGTTGTGGTGAATGGAGTTAAATCCAGTTGGCGGCCAGTCACAAGTGGTGTTCCCCAGGGCTCAGTTTTGGGGCCAGTTCTCTTTAATATCTTTATCAATGATTTGGACGAGGGAATCGAGTGCACCCTCAGTAAGTTCACAGACGACACCAAGTTGAGCAGGAGGGTTGATCTGCTCGAGGATAGGAAGGCTCTACAGAGGGATCTGGACAGGCTGGATCGATGGGCCGAGGCCAACTGTATGAGGTTCAACAAGGTCAAGTGCCGGGTCCTGCACTTGGGTCACAACAACCCCACGCAGCGCTACAGGCTTGGGGAAGAGTGGCTGGAAAGCTGCCGGGCAGAGAAAGACCTGGGGGTGCTGGTTGACAGCCAGCTCAATATGAGCCAGCAGTGTGCCCAGGTGGCCAAGAAGGCCAACGGCATCCTGGCCCGTATCAGAAATAGTGTGGCCAGCAGGAGCAGGGAGGTGGTTGTTCCCCTGTACTCGGCACTGGTGAGGCCGCACCTCGAGTACTGTGTTCAGTTTTGGGACCCTCACTGCAGGAAAGCCGTGGAGGTGCTGGAGCGTGTCCAGAGAAGGGCAACCAAGCTGGTGAGGGGCCTGGAGCACAAGTCTTGTGAGGAGCGGCTGAGGGAGCTGGGGCTGTTTAGTCTGGAGAAAAGGAGGCTGAGGGGAGACCTTATCACGCTCTACAACTACCTGAAAGGAGGTTGTAGTGAGGTGGGTGTTGGTCTCTTCTGTCAGGTGGCTGGAAATAGGACAAGAGGAAATGGCCTCAAGTTGAGGCAAGGGAGATTTAGGTTAGATATTAGGAAAATTTTTTTTACTGAGAGAGTTGTCAGACATTGGAATAGGCCGCCCAGGGAAGTGGTTGAGTCACCATCCCTGGAGGTATTCAAAAAGCAAGTAGACGGGGTACTTCAGGACATGGTTTAGTGGACATGGCTGATGGTTGGACTCGATGATCTTGAAGGTCTTTTCCAACCTAAATGATTCTATGATTCTATGATTCTAAGATGCTGGTACCAGTATGGGTGTGACAGGCACACAAGTGCCATTGCTGGTACTGGTATCAGGATGACAGGGGCACTGTAGCCAGTGCCCATGCTGGTACCAGTATGGGCGTGATGAGGCATTGGTAGCAGTATGGGTGTGACAGGGACGCTGGTACCAGTATGGGTGTGACAAGGACACTGGTGCCAGTGGCTGTGCTGACACTGGTGTGGGCCTGAAATGGGTACTGGTAGCAGTGCCAGTGCTGGTACCGGTATGGCTGTGATAGGGGCACTGGTACCAGTGCCGGTGCTGGTACTGGTATGGGCGTGACAGGGCATGGTTACTAGCACAAGTGCTGGTACTGGTATGGGTGTGATGACACGCTGGCACCAGTATGGAGCTGTGTCCTGGATTTGGCTGAGATAGAGTTAATTTTCTTCCTTTTAGCTGGTATAGTGCTATGTTCTGGGTTCTGTCTGCGAAGAATGTTGATAACACACTGATGTTTTAAGTTGTTGCGAAGTGGTGTTTCACTAAGTCAAGGATTTTTCAGCTTCTCATGCCCAGCCAGCAAGAAGGCTGGAGAGGCACAAGGAGTTGAGAGGGGGCACAGCCAAGGCAGCTGACCCAAACTGGCCAATGTGGTATTCCATACCATGTGACACCATGCCTAGTACATCAACTGGGGGAACTGGGGCTTCGGGGAATCGCCACTGAGGGACTAACGGAGTGTCGATCAGCAGGTGCTGAGCAATTGCATTGTGCATCACTTGTATATACCAATCCTTTTATTATTATTACTATTGTAATTTATTATTGCTATTATTATTATTATTATTATTATTATTATTATTATTATTATTATTCTTTTCTGTTCTATTAAGCTGGTCTTATGTCAACCCATGAGTTTTACCTTTTTTTTTCTGATTCTCCCCCCCATCCCACTGGATGGGCGGGGAGTGAGTGAGTGTCTGTGTGGTGCTTCATGGCTGGCTGGAGTTAAGCCACGACAGCATGACAGGGGCACCGCTACAATTATTGGTGTGACAGGGGCGCTGGTGCCAGTGCCAGTGCTGGTACCAGTATGGAAGTGACAGGGGTGCTGGTATCAGTGTGGGTGCTGGTATTGGTATGGGTGTGATAGGGGCACTGTAGCCAGTATGGGTGTGATGAGATGCTGGTACCCATATGGGAGTGACAGGGATGCTGATACCAGTGCCAGTACTGGTACTGGTGTAGGCATGACAGGGGCGTTGGTACCAGTGCCAGTGCTGGTAGCAGTATGGGTGTGACAGGGGCACTGGTACCAGTGCCTGTGCTGGTACTGGTATGGGTGTGACAGGGGTGCTGCTTTCAGTACCAGAGGTGGTACCAGTATGGGTGTGACAGGAGCATTGGTAGCAGTGCCGGTGCTGGTACCAGCATGGGTGTGACAGGAGCACTGGTAGCAGTGCCAGTGCTGGTACCAGCATGGGCGTGACAGGGGTGCTGGCACCAGTGCCGGTGCTGGTAACGGCATGACAGAAGCGCTGGTACTAGTGCAATTGCTGGTATCAGTATGGGTGTGAAAGGATTGCTGGTACCACTGCTGGTGCTGGTACTGATATGGGCATGATAGGAGCACTGGCACCAGTGCTGGTGCAGGTACCAGTATGGGTGTGACAGGAGTACTGGGACTGTGGCAGTGTTGCTACTGGTAGCAGTATGGGCGTGACAGGATCACTGGTACCAGTGCCAGTGCTGATACCAGTATGGGTCTGTCAGGGTGCTGGTAACATTGCTGGTCCTGGTACCAGTATGGGCATGATGTGGAGCTGGCACCAGTATGGTCATGATAGGGACGCTTTTACCAGTCAGGGGTTGAAAGGAGCGGTCCTGTCAGTATGGGTGGGACAGGAGCACTGCTTCCAGTGCCTGTGCTTGTACCGGTATGGGCATTACAGGGGCACTGCTACCAGTTCCACTACTGGTACTGGCATGAGCATGATAGGGGTGCTGCTACCCGTGCCAGTGTTAGTACCAGTATGGGTGTGATGAAGCCCTGGTACCAGTATGGACATGACGGGTGCTGGTACCAGTGTGGGCATGATGAGGCTCTCTAACCAGTATGGGTGTGACAGGAGCGCTGGCACCAGTGCCGGTGCTGGCACCGGTATGGGCGTGACAAGGGTGCTGGCACCAGTATAGGTTTGATGAGGCACTGGTACTGGTGTGAGCATGACAGGGGCGCTGTTACCAGCATGGGTGTCACAGAGATGTGACTGGTACTGGCAGAGGCACAATGTGGGGACCAGTACCAGTACCATTGTGGGTACCACAGGGGCACCCATACCAGTACTCAGAGTGGTGCTGTTGCTTGGATGACAGGGGCACCAATATTGTTTCTCTTACTGGTGCAGCCATGGATACGTTAGGGACACCAGTACCCATACTGGTGCTCACGGTCATGGCAGGAGCACTAGTCCTGGTCCTCATACCCCTGTGACAGTGACATGGGCACCAGTATGCCTACTTGTGCTGGTACAATTGCAGGTACAGCAGGAGTATGAGAACTTGTAGTGGTACCATTGTGGGCATGACAGGGGCACCAGTACTGGTACTGGTACTTGTACTGGTGCCATTCTTTGCACAACAGGGGCACCAGTACTGGTATTGTACTGGTACCATTGTGGGCACCCCATGTCTTGGGCATGATGGGATGGACACTGGTATTGGTAACAGCATGGGATCAGTGGAGCACTGGTACCAGTACCACTGTGGGATCAGTAGGATATGGTACTGGAACTGGTACTGGCATGGATATGTGCCTGGTACTGGTGCTGGTGTGGGCACAGCTGGGGCACTGGTGCCAGTTCTGGTTACCAGTGGAGGAGGAGTGCAGGTGCAGCAGCGGTACCAGTACGGGCACTACCTGCCCAGCACTGTTACCAGAACGGTGCTGGTACTGGTAGGAGAGTGGGGAAGGCTGGGGTACAGCTGCCAGTGGCAGTACCAACATAGAGGGTTGCAGGTGTAGTGCCAACGGGCACAGGCATGGCACCAGCACTGGTCCCGGCACAGCACTGGTGCCAGCAGGCACTTTCTCTCTTGCAGGGCTTTCTTCTGGCTGGTGTCGCTGCTGCTCTCCTCCCTCATCTGGTTTATTGCGGTTAAAGCCAGCAACCCCCAGGATGAGCCATTGCAGAAGGGGCTCTTGATATTTGGGGTGATGTTCTCTGTGCTGCTGCAGGAGGCCTTCCGCTTCCTCTACTACAAGCTCCTCAGGTAAGGGCATCTCCCACCCTGCTCGAGCACCGCTGGATGGTCCTCCTGGCTGTGGCAGGTGCCAGATTCTGGCTGGGAGCTCCTAGGGTGGGTGGGATGCCATGTGTGGCACCAAGCCACCTCAATCCTTGCTCGGAGTGTGTGGATGGTACCTGTGTCGATATGTTGACCTCAAGTGGGTCTCAGGGTGGTGGAGCAGAGCAGCCCTAAGGGCTGGAGGTCCCAGGGCTGAGGTCGCTGGTAGCATCTCCCTGAATTCGGGACAGGTAGGCTGTGGGTTTGGGCTGCTGTAGGACATGTTACATCCTCTCTGCCCTCATGACTAGCACCAGCAGTGCTCCCGCAGCTTGGGGGGATGCCAGGGGGGGACACCAGGCACTGGGAAATGCCCACTTTGCCATGGGGTGGGCAGACGAGGGTTTGGGATCTGCCCTCGCCTCCTAGCAAGTCTTGTTCCTTTCTTAGGGACGGTTTTATGTGAGCGGGCACAGCCTGAAGGTAGTTTTGGGGCTCTGTGGGGTGGCACATCGCCACTAGCCCTGTCCTCGGTGCCCTGGCCAGCCCAGGGCAAAGTCTTGGCGCAGCCTCAGCAGCTCTCGGCCTCCCTGGTGCCGCCGGCCCGGAGCGTGGGGGCTTATGCTGCCTGCCGGGCAAGCACACGCTGCACCTTGTCCTGCGTTCGGACAGATGGACGCTGTGCTGGGGCTGGGCAGGCAGACAAGGGGCGGCAATGCTGGCGTCAGGTGGCTTGGTCTTTGGCGAGGGTCTGGGGGAAGGCTGGCCGGGGCTGGGTGTGGAGGCTCGCACCGCTCCCTGCCGCAGGGCACTGCCGGAGGTGGGCAGGCAGAGGGTAGCAGAGCTCCGCGGAGCAGCCTCTAACACAAACCACTGCATTTCTTTTGCTCTGTGGATCTCCGGTTGCAAGCGTTGCTGTCCTCCCCGGGTTGAGGAGCCGTCTGGTGTCCTCCTCACCTGCCATACCTCTAGCTGCTAAAAATTATGGAGCCCCCCTCTCCCAGTTTCTGCCCCACAGAATTTTTCTAGCTCTTTGAGTTCTTTCTGCACACCCTCCGTTTTTTTTCAGCATCTTCTAAGAGTATAAATGCGGAGATCAGGTACACCCTCCCGGCATGCACCTCCCACGCCTGCACTGGGGATGTTTTCCACGCGGGGGTGCTGCTTGCTTCGCACCCGATGTTCTGCTCACCTCAGCCCTGCTCTGTGGGGCTGGCTGGCACTCACATCCCTCTGAGGAAAATCTTTCTGATGTGGTTTCGCATGGTTTTCACATGCGTCGTTTGTCTGGTGGTTCAGGGTGGTCACGCGGATGCTCTCCATGGTGGGTGTTGCAGCTCGGTGATGCGGAGGTTACCAGGAGGGTGGGATGGTGCAGAGTGAGACCCCAGTCCCGTCTGCTCCATCCCGGTGCTGCACCGTGCCTCAGGAGGTGGTCGGGCTGTGCCGGGCTCCAGCATGCTCTCACCCCACAGGAAGGCCATCGAGGGGCTGGTGGCCCTCAGCGAGGACGGCTGCTCCCCCATTTCCATCCAGCAAATGGCATATGGTGAGTGCCGCACAGAGTGGGGCACCCCAACCAAGGGGCGAAGGGAAAGCCCAGGCAGGGGTGGGCATGGTGCTGGGGGAAAGGGAGGTTTCTCATGCCGAAGCTGGCTGGGAGATGCCTGGGGTGGCCCTGGGAGGCTCAGGACCTGATGGTGTCCCTGTCCTGGCAGTGGCTGGCGTGGGCTTTGGCCTCATGAGTGGCGCCTTCTCCATGATCAACCTCCTGGCAGACGCGTTAGGGCCTGGCATTGTGGGCATCCATGGGGACTCGCAGCTCTACTTCCTGACCTCAGGTGAGTGACCAGCACCCTTCGCTCATGTCTCTGCCCCACCACAGAGGTGGCAGACACAGGGCGGCTGGAGTCTCCCCTCCATGCTATCCCCTCCATGCTGCACCCTCTACGCATCTAGGCCCCTTACAGTCGCCTGTCACCTCTCTGTGCCAACCTTCTTTCTGTCCCCCGTGACCCTCCCTGTTCCTCTTCTCCATCCCTCCCACACTTGGGGTCTGTGCTAGCACCTCCCAGTCTGGCCCAGCAGTGACCCTACTCCCCTTTCCCAGCTCCTCTCCATCCCTCCGTGAGCCTGCAGGCCAGGTCAGGGCAGGTGGTTCCTTGGTGACACCCTTCTGCCGCTCCCTGCAGCTTTTATGACCATGGTGCTGATTTTCCTTCACACCTTCTGGGGGATCCTATTCTTCCATGGATGTGAGCATCGGCGCTGGTGGGAGATCATGGCGGTTGTCGTCATGCACCTCGCTGTTTCCGGCTCGGTGAGTAGCTGGGAGCAGAGCTCCGTGCTGGGACCTATATTTGGGGATGGCTGTGGTGCATACTGGTCCCCGTGTCGGGGGGGAACAGCCTTTGGCACTAGCAAAGTGCTTGCGTTTGGGGGACTTGCAGCTGGTCCTTCACAAACCAAATTCTGGAGCTGGTGTCCCCTGTCCTGTTCTGCTCATCGAGGTGGTGGTGCTGCCACCCATCCTGTCCCTGTCTTCTGCCTGCTCACCCCTCTCCTCTCCCCACTCTCTCTCCAGACGTTTTGCAACCCCCTGTACGTGGGCAGCCTAGTGCCCTCCTACCTGCTGATGGCTGCTGCCGCTGCCTGGGCTTACCTGCTCTCAGGGGGATCTGCCCAGAACCTGTGGCGCTTCCTGCTCTGTAAGTCCTGTTCCATAAAGGGGATGGGGGACCCTGTGGGTCCCTCTGGGTACCAGGACCGGTGCTGGGATGGGGAGAGGGTGTCCCCAGGGCTGGAACAAGGTCATCATCCCCTTGGCTGCCAGACTGGAGGAGAAGCTGGGTTTTGGGGTTGTGGTCTGGTTGTTGCCTCTCCTGGTAGAAGTGGATGGGGTAAGGAGTCTGGTGAAAACTACCTCCTCTCCTCTTGGTGCCCGCAGGTCTACGGAGTGGAGCCAGTCCCCAGCCGCGATCCTGAGACCCTGTGGGATGTTCCTGTCCGCAGCCACCCCAGCCCTCCCCTCCATACTGGCAGCAAGAGTGGCTGTCAACTTCTCTGCAATATCTTTTCTCCTGGACTGGGGGACCCTGGCCAGTCCTGGTGGGGCAGGCGCTGGGGTCCAGCTGTGGCAGCCAGCCAACCCGTATGGCTGGGGCTGGCTTGCTCCAACGGCCCTTTGGGAGCCCCTGGAGAACAGCTCAGTTTTGGGGGACCTGGCTTTGCTGGCCCTGTCATGAGCTGAGCTCCAGTTAGCCTGCCTGGGAAGGATGCTACCTTGGACTGCCGGAGGCCTGAGCCCAAAGAAACCCATCGCTTCTCCCCCCGCTGCAGAAGATATGCCATCCCCTGTGCCAGGCGGGGGCCCGCATTGCCTCCTCACCACAGGGTGGAGGAAGCGGCTTTGCAAAGTGCTGCTGTGCTCGGGGTCGGGGCTGACTGCTGTGGTGCTACTTTCTCCGCCTCGTTGCCCAGCCTTGCTGCCCTGGGAGCCGTGGCCCCAGCGCTGGACTGCAGTCGCTGCAGTGAGCCAGCATCCTGGTGCAGGGAGGATGGTGCTGGGGGACCCGAGGGGACCGACAGGACCCAGGACAGGGAAAAGATGGTACCCAAAGGGCCCAGCGGACATGGAGGGAGGTGGAGAGCTCTGGAGGAGATGCAGCCCCGCAGCTGGTGCCGGCACAGCTTGGGAAGGGGGTTCAAGGGGCCATTCTCATGGATCATTGCCCTCTCCTGCACTTGGAGATGGATTTTCAGGGGGGCACCAGCCCTGATGCTGTGCCACAGGGCTGTGACGGAGAAACTGCCATCGGGCTCAGGGCTGAGAAGGCCGTTTTATCCACAGTGGGCTTTTATACCAATAAAAAGTATCACAGACAAGCAGGGCTGTGTGCGGTCAGCAGCACTGCTCTCATGAGGAGGGTGCAAGCACTCTGCAGCAGTGGTGGCAGTGGCTTGTGCTGGTGTGACTAGGTGGGGAGGATCTAGCTGTTGCAGACCCCAGTTGCCTGGAGGTCTTGCTCTTTCTCTGTCGATCCTAACAGACTGGGCTCTAGTTTTATTGCTTTGGGGTGGAGGCTGCTGAGCTGGAGACCTGCAGGTTCCTCCCCTCTCCCGGACCTGGCCCGTTTCTCTTGGTTTTGGCATGGCCATAGAGCACCCTGGGGCTTGCCTCCAGCTGCACTGGAGCCACCAGGAAAGGTGGGAGGCAGCCATGGATCTAGGATCACTCCAGCTACGGTAGAGGTGGAGGGGAGCTGGGTGGGGACTGGCCAGCAAGGAAGCGGTGGCTCTGCCACCTTCAGCTCTGCCTTTCCCCAGCCCTAACAAGCTGCAGCTATGTTGTTCCAATGCTTTGCACAAATAAGAGGAGGAAGAAGTCCCAGAGTGATGGAGGGCAGGGCTGGGGTGTGCAAGGAGCCCTGCGCTGCTTGCTCTGGAGCTGTGCCCGGGGCATGGAGGCCGATGCTGTCTTCTGCCGGTCAGGAAAGGGTCCCTGCGCACCTCTCTCTGCTGCGGGTCCAGCTCCACCGGTGCCCTTTCCTGCCCCACAGCTTTGCACAAGGACAGCAGAAAGGGCTAGCACCATGGGAGGCTTTTACTTTTTTTTTTTTAATACGTTTTTACCTTTTTTTATAACAAAAAAGTATCTGCTGGGGCCAGGTGCTGCCCCAGGCAAACAGTCTGTGTGGGCAGCCTGTGCAGCTGAGGGATGCTGGAGCACTGGCCCTCTCTGCAGGTGAGAGTGAGGGGAAGTGGGGTGGCAGGCTGAACTGGCAGGGCTGGGACTGCTGCAGAGGCGCAGGGCTCACGCAGTGTTCTCCGTGGTGGCTGCTGTGTAGATGACCTTGGATTTGGTTGGTGAGTCCAGCCTGGTAGGGGAGGAAGTGGAGGACTGTTAGAGCAGGCAGGGGGGCCCTGCTTACCCATCTGGCTGCCCGAGAGACCACCCTCAACCCCCCCTTCTCATGTCCCAGGCCTGTGCTACCCCTGGGCCCCCTCCTCCTGCAGCTCCCCGCCACTCACCGTGCATTCTGGCTGCGGTGCTTGTAGATGTACAGCAGGAAGGCCAGTGCTGTGATGGCAAAGAGCACCCCAAAGAGCACGGCCAGCACATCCCCTGCAAGCCAAGCACAAGCACGTTACACTGGGGATGGTCCCCTGCGGCTACTGGATGAGGGAGACGGGGCAAGGCTGGAGCAGGCCAGTAGCCTGAAGGTAGAGGGGACACGAAGGCAGCAGCCTCTGCTGAGCACGCTTACCTGCGTGAAATGAAGAGCTGGATTGTCCTTCTGCAAAGAAGACAAAGATGATGGGAGCCAGCTGCACAGATGCTAGGGCAGCCCTGCGAACCCACCATGGGTACCTGCCCCCCAGCTCAGCACAAGGCTGCCAGGTCCCCCCTTCCCAGACGGGTACACCCCCCGGCCACCTTCCCCTCCTTCAGGCCAGCCCCTCACCTACCTGTTGTTGCTGAGCTGTCGCTACCTGGAAGAGAGACAACGCAGTCAGGAGGCTGCCTGAGGTGTTTGGGGAGGGAAGTGTCAAGCCTGCAGGGCTTCAGGCTGCACGGCCAAAGCAGGGCTGCCTGCAAGACGCCCCATCACCCGTGAGCAGGCAGGGGAGAGCTGCCTGCCAGATCCCCAGCAGCTTACAGCATCTTGCTGCAGGAAGCCTAATCCTGACACCCTGCCAGAAGCATTGAGAGAAGGGGGAAAAAAAAAGGATCCCTGAACCACAGCCTGCACAAAAGCCTCACTGAGGCCAGCCTGAAACCGCTGTTGCCACCCCCTGGGAAGCAGGCAAGCAGGGTGCCGAGCACTGCAGCACCCCATGACTGCACCAAATCCCGCAGGAGACCCCGGAGAGGGGCACAGGGTGAGCCCAGCAGGCAGCAACCATGGGGACTGCGGTGAGATGGTGAGCAGCTCCCCAGGAGGAGGCAGCTGGCTGTTGCTGGCAGGGCACCCTGCACGGGGATGGCTCGGTGGCCCTACATGCTGGGCGGGAGCTGTGCTGGGCAAATATTTACCCGGCATGACAGCATGGCTTTTAAACAGCTGCATTATCATCTGTACACAGCTCGGGTATCGCACGCAGAGTGGCACTATCTGTGGGCCGTATCCAGCTGCGCAGCCACTGCAGGGAAGCCGCCGCCTTCGCCCAGCAGCCGGGGACAAGAGCAGCTCTCCTGAACTGGGGGTGACTGGGGAAAGATCAACAAGCGTGGGCGCAGGAGGTGCAGCTGCAAGCGAAGCGAGACATGACCCCACAGCGCTCCATCTCGGCGCTCAGCGGCCCCAGGGCTAAAGGAGGCAGTTATCAGCACCAAGGTGGGGAGAAAACACCCACAACTCTGTGCACACAAGGTGGGGGACCGGTAACCTCATCCAGGAGTACTGGGACAGTGTCCTGGCACTCCAGGAACCAGGGCTTCGTGGCTTTGTTAAAGTGGGGGTTGGATAGAAATAGCAAATAAGGAAAGAAAAAAAAAGGTGAGCTGGGCTACTCCCCCCTCGCCCCAGCCTCATAGGCTGGAGGCTTTGGAACAGCTTCTGCAAGAAAGTGGGAAAAGAAAGGCTTGGAGGTAAATGGAAAATATGATAAAGTATCTAACAGGTTTACCAAAGATAGAGCATGCCAGCCTAACCCGATATCGTTCTTTGATAAGTGATATTCTAGACAAAGAAAACGTGGTAGATTTTATCTCTCCTAAATTCAGTGAAGCATTTGATGCAGTGCCACATGGGAAACTGCTAGCCAGGCTGAAGACCACGGTGATTAAAAGCCTGCAGTTAGCAAGCTGGCTGCAGGTGCGACCGTGAAGGGAAGTGCCTTGCACCGCAGTGTGTGGTTACCGAGGCATTGCCTAAGGGCCTGGGACCAAGCCTGTGTGCTGTTTCTATTAGTCACCTTGACACAAGGTGTAGGAAATGCCATCAAAACAGAAAAGGAACAGGATGTTGAACAGAAAAACCCCAGCGACTTCTGAGAGCAGCAACGGGCAAGAACTCAGTGATGCAGAGCGATAGTCACACCTGAGGATTAACAGGAATTTCTACTCATCGCTGGAAACCACCCGTGCAAGAAAGGCCTTTGAGGACAAACTGAGGACGGGCAGACAGGGATGCCTCAGGCAGGGGACCATGTGCCAGGCCAGGATGGCTGCGTGGCCCCACTGGCAGAGCACAGGCTTCTGGAGGGGTCCCCTGCACTGCCCTTCCCGCAGGGTTTGGTGGTGGGGTGCTCGCTGCAAGGCTGTACCTCTGCAGCTCCTACTGAATTTAGCTATTGCATCTAGGGATGAAGAAGCTAGCTGGGATGCTAGGACCTGGCTGTTTGCCCTTGACCATACATCCCCTAGTCCTGCTACTGTTATTTCTGCAAGACCAAGGATAGAATATTTCCTAGAAACTGATCTTCCCCAGGCAGGGTGAGCGAAGTGCAGAAATGGGGGAGAGCAGGACCCTGAGACTAGTGCTGCTGTCAGTCACCTGCCAGGCAGGGCTAACCCATGCAAATACTGCATTTCTGTAAGCGATACAAAGCCTTGACTCCTGCTCCTTGCCCCGTCTCTGCATCCCTGCAGCTGGGTGCAGCCTGAGCACGCTCACACACTTCTTACCAGGAGGCAGCTGCTTCACCGAAAAGAGGGTGGTCTGGAAACTTGACAGCACCCGTCGCCTGTGCAGGTCCTGTATCATCCGGTAATTGTTCTGCAGAGGTTTGCTGTCGTCATTTCTCAGGCTCATCACCAGCATTGACATCTGGAAGGAGAACAACATGAGCAGAGTGGGGTGCATCCCGCCTTTGGGAGCCAGGTGAGCCCCAGGGGACCAGCACGGATGGTGCCCGCTTGCAGGGAGATGCTGGGCAAGACCCAGCGTGGAGCTCATTGCCCTGACGGACCTGGTCATGAGAGAGCAGCATGGTCTGGTTGAAGACTGTCCACTTCACCGTCTGGTAGCAGGGAGGGGTGGTCAGAGAGCCATTGTAGTGGAAGTACAGTTTCAGGTTGGCAGGCAGCAGACCTGCAATGTTGAATCCAGGCACCAAGACTTCCTCACCTGGGAGAAGAAGCACCATGGGAGTGAGACTGGGGCAACCCCTAGGAGGACAACAGGCAGGACCAGCACAGAGATCATGGGCAGCCTGGCACTGCTGCTACTGGTGCACTGGAGAAAGAGCAGTGGGTTTGCCCTGGAGGCAAGGGAAAGCACGTGCGAGCAGAGGGCACCTTGGAGAGCTGTTCTGTGCAAGCTGTGCAATGCTTCCCTTCTCGCATACATACAGCACATGCCTGCTGCAACCTCTCTCTGCTGTGCAGCAGGTTTCTCTGCTGGGCTGCAGCACCTGAGACAAGTACTAGGTGGGACAGGACCTTACCTTCTCTTTGGATTTTGTACAGATGCTCAAGTATTTCCTGATAGTAAGGGTTCTCCCTTGGCCCGACCTGCAACACAGAGACCCCACAGTAATGGCAAAGAAGACAGGGGCCAAATGGAGAGCAGCCTGTGATGGCAATGCCAGCAGGGAGGTATTGCTCCCTCTGAGAGGCACCCTATCCTGGTGACCCCTTTCTCCTATCAGGGCTGCTCTGCCCCCTGGACTGCCCTCTCTCTCCACTTCTCCCCAGGAGCATTTCCACCTTTTCCAGTCCCCAAAACTGCCTGACTCTTGCCCACCCCAGTCCCACCCTCCCCCTGCTCCTACCCCTTCTCGGCCAGGGCCGATCTACGGGACTTACCTCCAGGAAGGCTCCCAATACGGCCAGGCCATCTGGATGGACCATTGCCTCCTTAAAGCTGTCATACTTGGTGTTGTAGTGGACTACGTGGATCTGGAAGGGAAACATGCAATCCTGATGCAGAATGGGCTCCTCCGGGAGGTGCTCACCCCTACAGGGCTCCAGCGTGCCGGAGCAATGGCCAGGAGAGACATGCACCCATGACGAGCACCCCTCCTAGGAGGGGCGTATGCTGGTGGGACCAAGAAAATGTGCTGCTGTAAAGCAGCAAGTGTGAAGGTCTGCCCACAGGAACTTCCCTGGTCAGGGACAGCAAAGCAGCACTCTGCCCTAGATACCAGGGGGTCGTACTGCAGAGCCGGGCTCAGTTTGAGGACAGCCACTAGAGAAGGAGGGATAAAACCAGATGGGAGCTGGCAGAGCAGGAGGACAGTGTGTACAGAGTAAACAGTCCCTGCAGCTTCTAAAGCAGGCTGCTCACAGCTGCCCAGGGACCTGGCTCCCCCAGTCCAGGAACCGCTTCAGCTCCTGCTCCATCAGCCCAGGACCAGGCTGCAGCGTGGGGACAGGCTGCACCGCTCGCGCGCGGCCAGCCCCAGTCCACCTGTGGGCAGAGCGTCCTGGAGGGTGGTCGGTCTCCCTTCACCTCTGCGCTGCAGGCTGCAGTGTGAGTCTGGCTCAGCACCAAAGCTTGGCCCCCTGCTTTGAGCTCTGCTGCTGCAGAGCTGCCCAGGGAGCAGGGATCCTGGCCAGGGGTTACAGCATTCATCCAGTGACAACCAGGTCCATGGGCTAGGAGTAAGACAGCACTCCAGCAATTTCCCTGCCCAGCAGCAGTAGAGGAGAGGATGCATCCACCGCCACAAGGGCTCCTTACCTCCGCAGCAAAGCGGTGCCCGTTGACGGTGTGCTCCGAGCCAGGTCCTGACGGGGAGCCCCAGTGCAGGTGCAGCTGCACGGCTCGATACTGCTGGGCATAGCCGCCAGTGATGGCCAGTGACTCGGGCAGCTCGAGGAGAACTGCAGAGGCACACGGAAGAGGTCGGTCAGTGAAACACAAAGCCCAGTCCGTCCCACAGGTACGCAGAGGTGTCCCAAGGCAAAGAGTCAACCTGGGCTTGTGGAAGTAGGTCACAACAAACAGACTTTGCTTTCCATCTTTCATAAGGCTATGGCCAAGTCAATACCCAGAGCTGTGCTAATGCGGCAGGGTTCAACTTTCAACTTCAGGTTGTAGGGCACCCCAGTAAATACCTCAGCTTCAAAAACATCTGCTGTGAAAATGCTGGAAAGTGAAGAGCCCCTCTGCAGAGATTCCCAGGGGCCAGCTCCAAGCTGAATCTTATCCAACAATTTATTCATTAAGTGAGAATAATATAAAGAGACCGTGGACAAAATTCATGGAGAAGGATACTGGCAGAGTGGTGAATACCTACAAGAGCAGGGCAGTTGGACAGAGAGCACTGCAGCGCTTGGCGAGCTGGAACCTTTCAAAGAAGCAGCCTCTTTGGGTACAGTAAATACGTACTTGGTTTTGCCTTTTACTTTAACGTGGTTTAGCCAGCTATCTTGGACTCATGCAGCAGTGTGGCAAATCTAAAAGCTGAGTTACCTGGACACGTGGCAAAAATATCAGGAGCATTCCTGGACTCTGAGAAAGGCTGTCCTATCCTTCTAAGCACCTTTTCCTCATTTTTAGTATCAACTCTTTTCCTTCCTCCTTCTTTATAAGTGAAGTGTCCCTTAGTCACACCACAGAGCTAGGGCACAGATTCGGGATTAACCGCGTAACAGGGCTGTGATGAGTCATTTGTCCTCTCCTGTGTTCCCTGCCACTGGGTTCAGAGATACAAAACTCAAATAGAGGCAGTGGCAGACTGCTCCCTCCATGGGAATTTGTGTGCTTTTACATTTCTTTTGTATATCTAAATCATTGCATTCCTCCTACTAGCTACCTGAGTCATTTTCAGGCCCTTGAAAAAACTTATACAGCGTATACACTTTATATTACAAAAAAGAGTAACTGTACAAATATCTTACTGGACTTGCAACTTTATTTATTTATGGCTTTTCATAAAGCAGACCGGTAGTTGCCAGAATAAAAAAAGGCATCTTATAAGCATGTGAGAAACTACTTCCCCCACCCACCCCAATGAAAATGCTCTGACTGCTTTTCTAAACACCAAGCAACACCAGATGCCAGGGTGTCTAAAATAGCAACTACTGAGCTCAACTAGTTTAACTCTGCAGGCATGCTAGGGCAGGAGGCCATAATGCAAAGCTCTGTGCATGCACCACACAGCTGATCTGACCATGCACAGCAAGTCCGACCTGTTGAGTTTGATGTATACACAGGTCAGCTCCATCTCGCTAGCTATCAGGGCAAGGGGGTGCCTTATCACACTGTCAGCGAATTTTTAAGTCCCTTTCTCCACCACCTTTTCTTAGCTCAGGGACTAGCAGACACCAGTGCGCACAAAACTCTTGGCTTGCTCCCAGAAAAAGCTGGTAGTAACCAGGACCCACCATCCCCAGCTGTGGGGTGGTGAGCGGGAAGGAGATGTGTTTTTGCTCCATATCTGGCATGGTGAGACCAATACTAAAATAATGTGAATAAGTTGTGTCCAGACTTTCCAAAAAACATTCTAAAATTGGAGAAGGGAAACAAAAGACCTATAAAAATTTCTTAAGGTCTTGAGATGGCATCCTGAAGCACAGACTTAAAGAAGCTGGCCAATGTTGTGTCCTAAAAGACTGAGAGTAGGTACCTTAAAAGCTAAGTCATATCAGAGACTGACTAGTACTTTGGAAGTGAAATGCAGGGGATGAACCAGTGGCTGCAAACCTGCATCAGAAATACCAGGGGCACATTTTTAAAGGAAATGTGGATTTTAAATTCCTGGAGCCAACTCCTAAAGGCAGTGGGTGGCAAGTTCTCCATCTCCTGGTTTCTCCCCTCCAGCCAGCAAAGTGCATGGACCTGTAAAGGCTCAACAGCTCGATGCTTCCCGTTTGGCCTTGATGGCAACATGACTGCAGCTGCAAGAGAATCCCCTTCCCAGAGCACAGAAGAAGAGTTATCAGAGAAGCCCGGTCCTGCCAGGAGATGCTGGGCGGTCTCTGCTTATGCTCCAGCCTCTGTCCGTGCCTTTGCACCCACCTGTGTGCCCATTGTTCCTCAGCTTGAGCTTCTCATTGGCAGGTAGGCTGTAGCCAGAGAGCTGGATCGGCCGCAGCTGGGGGCTGAAGATGGTCTTGGCTGTGTCAATGTTGATGGGTGACTGCACGGTGCCCGCGCAGTCTGGGTAGTCCACACCCCAGTGCTCCCGGTCTGGTATGAGGAGGAAGGGAGGGAGAGCCAGTGAGACCGCCCAGGCAAGGAGCCCACCAGAATGAATTTTGGTATGGTGGGTGGTGGTGGGGAAGAGGATAGGCACTGGCCAGGGAAGAAGCCAAGCATGTAAGGCTAATTTCCATTAACTTAGCTTCGGAGCAGCTCTGTGCCACCATGTGACTGCATGCAGCTGTATCAGGAAAGGTCTCTGAGCGTGGTGAGCTGCCAGGAAAGTCTATTTTAGGGGTGTTTGGGAAGAGCACAAAAAGATCATTTACAAATGGACTTGGCAGACTGAGGAGCTGCTGCTCTGCAGCTCATCACATGCTTGCTGCCTTGCACAGTCTGGCCTCTGGCAGGTATCGACCCACCACTTCGCCCGTGCTGCTACTCGAGCGAGGTACCGCAGTGCTGATGGGATCACACAGGAGTGCTGATGGGATCACACGAGCCCACAGCCACAGGTCTGACAGGTTCCTACCAGTTAACTGCACTGGTACAGCTTTGCAAAGGGCCAGCTCACATAGCTGGGGTGACTGCTTAAATTGCTGCTTCTCCACAGCACCATAGCTGGGATAAGCATGGATGATGCCCCCAAAACCTCCCTTTGCACTGCAGCGGGCTGATTCCAACACGTCTTGGGCCAGTGCGAACCCAGGCTCATCCCCTGCCCAGCCCCTCACAGGAACCCCGTAACGATGGAGCTCGGCATTAGCAGGTCCAAGCCAGCCCCTCGTCCTGAGCAGAGCGGTGGTGCTGGCGCCTGGCCCACCACCGCAGCGCGAAGGGGTGTGTTTGTGCTAGCACTGCAGTGATGCCCATCGTGGGTGCTGTGGAGAAGCCCCCCAGGCCATGATGGGAGGGCAGGGCCGGGAAGGAGGGTGACACAGGACAGAGGTGAGGACACAAGCTAATCCCTGAGCCGGTCAAAGTCCCAGCACAGGCTGCAAGTCCATCCTGGAGAGCCTAGCCTGCTTCCCAGTTTGGCACAGGATCAGGGGAGCTCCTGTTCACGGAGCAGCCCTGCCCCGAGGGTCATCCCCCCACACCCGGGGGCTGGGGAAACCCTTGGCGGAGCTGCTGCTTCCTGCTCAAATCAGAGCAACCCCCCGGCTCTTCAGCCAATCTGTGCCCAGGTTCGGGCACCGCTGAAGTGGCAGGGTCAGGCAGGAGGTAAGGGTGAGCCACAGGATGTGGAGTGCGCACAGGAGCCCTGTAATCATTAACCACGGCTGGCTCAGGCCCAGGGTCTGCCAGGTGGTAGGAAAAAAGCAGGAGTAACTGCAGGGCATTTACCTTCATAGCTCCAGTGACTGTGGCCAGGACCTTGAAAAAAAAGAGAAAAAACCCCACATGAATGGAAGGGAAAGGTTGGCAGCAAACACACCTCTGCCAGGCAGCGCTCCCAGCCCCGGCAGCAGGTCTCCGGGCTCCCACTGCCTTCAATCGCCCTCCCTGCCTTCACTTTCCCACTCCTCCCACTGCCCCAGCCAGGGGGATGCTCCTAGAAGGCACTGCCTCTGAGCAGGGCCAGGTGTCCTGCAGTTGTCGGCCAGAGGGAAAACCCCAGGGCTTGATGCTTTGTTGCCATCCTTGTAATGGAAAAATCAGAAATACTGGCTTCCGTCACTGAGCAGCTGTACCAGCGCTCTTGCAGCTACTCGGGAGCAGCCAAAACCTCCCACTGTCCCAAGACAAAGCACTTAAAGAGGCAGGTCTGCAGCTTCCCTGCTCAGGCTCTGTCAGCAAGAGCAGCCAGGGAAGCGGCTGTCCTGGTGGCACTCCTGCGACGCTGAAGTGCTGGAGGTGGTGCGGCGAAGCGCAGCTCCCACACCATGAGGAATTTGGGCAGTGAGCTGCATTGCACCACGCAGACACCCTCCTCCCACCAGGGAAAGCAGCCCTGGGACTCACAGCAGAGGAAGCAAACGACGACCAAAAACCTGTCTTCCTCATCAGTGAGTGCCCCTACCATGGGGGCAGACTGCCAAAGGAAAATGTGCCAGACCAAATACCCAGCTCCCATCCTGGCAGCCCCCTGTCCCAACTCACCCAACCTGCAAATTCCCCGCAGAGCTCCATAAGGGTCCTACCATGCACAAACCCTTTCCCTAGGAAAAGCAGGAGGGAGGATGAGGGGAGCCTGTGCCAGGACCTCTGCACATCCCCTGTCACCCAAGGGGCACACAGTGGCCATGGCGGGGCAGGATGTGCCCTGGTGTGCCCTGAGCCTCCCACGGCTGGGGATGTCCCCAGTGTGTAGATCTAGAGGGAGCAAAGCCTTCCTGGCGCAGGTCCTGAGGGCATGACACCGCTCCACACACTGGCCTTCACACCATCACTCTCCTCCAGAGATGCCAGTAAAGCACGGGCTCCTGGCACATCACTGGAACTGCCCTTAGAGGTGCCCCAGAACCTCTTCTCAGATGCCCCCGACCAAACACCTTGGCTATCCCCAGCCTTTCTGCATGCAACCAGCTCCAGGCAAAGGGATGCGGAGCTTGGATTTGCCCCAGTCAAGAGAAATGTGGCCCATAAGTTTTGTGCCCCTGCCCTGACTGACACAACAGGCAATTCATAGGGTCCTCCTCTGACTTTTCCTTACCAGCATGCTTGTCACTGCAGACAGGCTGTTGGCATATCCCGGCCCACGAGGGCAGGAGGGGAGGGTGCCAGGTTGGGACAGGCTTGGGGCGAAGGAGTGCATGCACCCAGCTGCTAGGGGCAGCATCTACACCTGCTTCCATCAGCTCCCCAGGGTGCAAGGACATGGAGGAGCATTTAGCAGGCACAGTCCAGCCCCGATACCACCTCTGTCCCTTGGCAGGGCCAAATGCCTGCCAGCCTGGCCAGGATGCAGGAGGGCCTCAGCAGGTGCTGCTCTGGTCCCCATCCCTGCCACTGACGATGGCTATCGACAGCCATTTGCTATTAATAGGAGTGAATTCCAGTTCAGGGGTGAGAAAGAAAGAGGAACACTTTCCCAGGCCCAGATGTCCTATGGGAGGCCCCAAGCCCAGCAGGATCCTGTCCTCCTCTCAGTGAGGATCCAGGCATGGGCGCTGCTGGGGGCCTTTGGTGTAGCTGCTGCCCTGGAGAGCAGATGGCCACAGCAAAACGGGGCTGGGAAGGGCTGAGGGTGCTTAGGGGCACCAGGAGTTGCAGACATGGGAACAGTCCTCGGGGCTTCCTCCAGCATTGCCGGTGACTCATCTCTGCAGCACTTCTGATGCTCAGGACTGATGCTTGGGAGTCACTTGCCCAGGCACGGGGTACTCCCAAAGGCATATGAAGAAAGGAGCAGCAAGCAGAGGGCTGGGCAAGCCACGTCTGCCTGCATCAGGCAGGAACACATATGCCCTAGGACAGGCTGCAGTGCCCTCTCCGTGCCTGCTTGCACGGCACTGCCCTGGGATGCACCCAGCTGTGCTGCAGCAAGTTGAGATTCATCCTGCCCACCTTGCTCACGCAAAGCTTACCCACTCCACGGACACCGATTATGCACCAAAATCCAGAGTACACCGACCCTCCTCTGGAAACACCCCATATCTTCCCCCACCCCGTCCCCGCTCTCCTGCCCCACCTGGTACTATCTGCACGAGGTGGTCATGGCTTGCACGCCAGAGCCACATTTGCTGCTTCCTAGGCAGGATTCCCCTCCTGCAGCACGAAGGTGCTTATCAGCACGGGGAGCCCTGCTGAGGGGCACTCACCATTGGGGCAGTCCTGGCAGGTGAGGCTCAGCAGCCTGGGGTCGGCACATGGTGCCTTGGCTCACTGCACATGCCTCAACTGGCACGGCCCGCCCCGGCACCCCACTTTCTGCTCACCTCCAGGACTCTGCCTTGACAGAAAACAACTCAAACATCATATTGTAGATTGAGCAACAGCACCGTGCTGGCACCTGCCCTGCTGCGTCAGCGCCGTGCTACCCACCCCAGGCTCCCACGTCGCTCCGTGCCTGCCTGTTCCCTCAGCCAAGGGGGCTCTGGACCCTCCTCGCAGCCTCCCGCCAACACTGCTCAGCAGCTTGGAACAGCCGGGAGGCTGCAGCTGCACCCAGGAGTCACTCCGATCCATCCAACAGACTTCCCTGGGGGTCTCTTGGCATCAGAGCCGAGAGGATCCACGAGCACTTATCCACGCACTGAAGCCACCTGAGTGTGTTTCCCCATCCTGTGGATCTGGGTGCAGCTACGGCATAGACAGGCCACCCAGTCGGGCAGGCATCCCGCAAGGGGTGCTGCAAGGGCAGGCTGCAAGAGAGCGTCGAGGCGAGCCTAGTCCGGGCGCTGGGCTGGGCTCTCAGCATCTGCCCCAGCCTCAGCGTGGCTCGGAGAAGCCCTGCAATACTCCAGTCCCTTCCACGTGGGGGCATTCGCAATCTTGCAGCCCTTTGCCATGAACATTAACCCACTGCCCTGCCCAAATGTCGATTTGCATAATTTCAGCCTGCCTCCCACGCTCCCGTCGGAGCACGTCTTCTCCCTCCGAAAGCTGCGTGGTGCCAGGTCTTCATTCTGCTGAACTGCTGCCACTCACCACAACAGATGTGGCTGCACCTCAGCAGTGGGTGCTGCAGCTCTTTGCACGCCCTGCCCTTCCCCTGAGCACCCACAGCCCCAGCAGGGACTGCAAAGCACTCCCAAAAACATGGGAGGAAACAACCTTGCTGCTGTGATGAGCACGCTGGGAGATAACATGCAAGAAGAGGACTCCTTGCAGGGGTCCCAGCAGGAAAACCTAGCGGGGTACCAATAGGAGCTGCCTGCCCTTGCAGGCAAGAAAGCCTCTGTGCTCAGCCACGCAGAGCCCCTCTAGTCCAGCTGAGCACTAAATGCCACCCCTCTTCCCCCAGCAGCCTGCGATCCAGCCGAGTTTCCCCCTTTCACTCCCTCCCTCCCTACTTCCTTCGTGCTTTCTCCCCCTGTTGCTCACTCCCTCTCGGCCCTCCCATTTTGGGATACTGGCGCTGCTGCAAGCGCCAGCTCCCTTCCCTCCTTGACATCCAACACCATCCAACAACACTTTCCTGCCGAGTTCAGGCAGACGCTGCCATTACCAGCGTGCTGCTCGGCATGTTCTGCAGCCCAGGCGGGAGGGTAGGAGCAGCTTTCGGCGGGGTAAGGAGCCAGCATAACCGTATTCCCACGTAGGAAAGGCACCAATGCAGCAGGCTGCTCCCAGGAGACCTCACCACCGGGACATAGGGATGTACCACGCAGCTGAGGGACTCGGGATCCTTTGCACAGAGCAAGAGACACCCCTCAGCAGAGCCAGGCAATAAGGAGGGAGACCAGAGGGTCTGCCCTATATGTCTGCCCCCTCCAACTTCAGCTTTCCACATTTTAGGGGGTACGCAGCCTGAAGCTGCTGCAGGGCACCTAACGACACTGAAATTTGTGTGCCATTAGCAGCACGGATGCTGCCTGGCAGCAACGCGGCCATCAGTGCTGCCTGCTCACCTTGAACTCCAGCAGAAGTTCAATGGCTTGTGTGTGGCAGGCAGGGCAGCAGACTCACTTCTAGCTCAGACATCGTGCTCTTATCAACTGGGCACATGATGCCCTGTGCTCAGCCACAGGGAGCACTGGGATCCTGCCAGAGCCTCCTCTCCCCGCTGGGACCCAGCTGTGGGCCAGACCCAGGTCAAAGCCCTGTGGGATGATACCAGTTTGCAGGGCAGGACCACTTGCTGTGACCCCAAGGAAGAAACCCCTGCCTGCAGATCAGTCCCAGGCTGTGGGGGGACAAGTAGAGCTCATGGCCGAGAGAAGAGGGAAAACAGGGTGTTATTCCTGATGCTCAGTGAGCCAGGAGGTACCAGGACATTCAGAGATGGACAGAGTGCAGGTCTCAAAGCAGGGACCAGCCACAGCAGCCAGGTCCCAGTCTACAAAACATCCAAGCACCTTGTCGCTTGCAAGCAATAACCTGATCACGGTACCCAGACTGTGCCACCGTGTTCATGCTGCCCGCAGACAGCTCGCCAGGCCAGTCTGTGGCAAGCATGGCCCAGGCATGGGGTCTGGGCAGTGGGGCACACAACCCAAGCATACTTCTGCCAAGCCTCATGAGGAGCCTTTCTATGGGGGGCTGTGCCATCCCAGCCCTACCTCTGCCAGCACAGCCCTGGATTCTCCATCCAGACATACACCCCATGCAGCACCCGTGTTCTTTCAGCCCAGGACACCACCCTGTGCGCTGCCCATGGGGGCACTGATCCCTCCCAAGCCTGGCTGCACTAAAGCCCCTTTGTGTTTATAAACTCTGACCCACTGTAAGTCTTTGGGATCAGCCTTTAATCTGCCACTGGTAGCACAGGTTGCTGCAGGGATTGTTCTTTGTGCTCCTGGGGGAGGAGTGCTCAGGCTGCGGGGCCCAAGACTGGGCCAGCTCCCCCTGAGGGGGACAAGGGTTTGGGTGGAGGAAGGCATAGGGCAGGCTTTACTCCAGGGCACATTCCTGCTCCCTGTGAACCCAACTGCATGACCAAGTGCCAGGGGAAAGTGGAAAAAATCAGAGTGCTGCAGAGAAAGGGCCGTCCCAGCAGAAGGGATAAAAATGGGGAAAACCCGGGTACAGATCAGTGCTTAGAGCTGGGGAATGAGATGAATAAGGGGTATTGAGCAAGAGAAAGGGGCTCAGCTGGAAGAAAAGGACATTGGGGAATGAGCAAGAAGAGGACACGGAGAGCACGACATGTCTGAATAGGAAGAAGAGAGGAAACAGGCTGCAGTGGAAAAGGGAGTTACTGTTGCCCAAAGACACCCATAACACAGGATTCAGGTCTCTCGGCAAGCCTCAGTGACAATCCCTCGGCTTGTGCTGAGTGCCCAGGGTGGGGGGGGGCCACCAGCCCGACCTCATGAAGAAGCCTCAAGGAGGAGGGACCTAGCACATCGCCCGGCAGTGGTGCCGAGACACGCAGCTTCTAGTGCCTGGCGAGAGCCTTGGTGGGTCCCTGCTGAGACCTGCTCCCTCACAGGACTCCAGCCAGATCTTCAGCGTCTAACAGCGGTACAGCGTGGGCCAGGCTGCCTGTTTCCTACCTATCTCCCTGCCACCTTCCAACCCCTAACCTCCTTTTCCCATCTCCATCCCAATCTCCCCACCCACCCATCGCAAACCCCACACGGTAGCCAGCCGCTTGCTGCCAGCACACCACACGGGTATGCTGAACGCCTGACACCCTCCCACCCTGTGGCCTGGGTTACTTCATGTCTGTGGCAAGGACCATCTGCGTCCCCATCTCTGTCCAGTGCTCAGCCCGGCAAGAGTAGCTCTGGTAAGAAATGTGATTCATTGCAATAACAAAAGCAGCTCCTGGCACCAAACACTTGCCGGTCCATACCACAGGGCAGCTGTCCTGGCACAGGTCAGGGCAACTTCTTACCAGAGGCAAAACCAAGGACATGCTATAAGGCTGAGCCCGGGAAACAAACCCACGGGCAAAGCTGGGACGAGGAGCATAGCCAGGGACAGGAACATCCCAGAGCAGCGCTCAGCCCCACGCGAGCAAATGCACAGCGCTGCCCCAAAATCCCTGCTAAGCACTGGCAGTGCCACAGTCCCCAGTCAGAAAAGGGACCAAGACCAAAGACCCAGGGCTTCTCCTCCGAAACAGTGACCCTGAAATCCGAAAGCCCCCACATCGCCAGCAAGACAGCTCGGGGGAGGGGGGCACACCATACCACCCAGCTCTGAGTTCAGGCATGTCCCCCGTTTCCCATCGTCCGCCATGGGGCAGACCCCCACCAACTCTGCAGCGGGGCCAGACCCTGTCCTCGCTGGGCTGTGGGGGGACGACGTGGGTGCAGGGCCAGGCACAGCGGACCCCGCTGCAGAGAGGCCATGTTGCGGGACAAAGGGGACCGGCTGCCATCCTGCCACGCCGGGGTCCGGGGCTGGACACTCCAGGCGGTCCCGGCAAGGCACTGCTTGCTGCACAGCCCCGGCTAACCCCTTACCAGCAGCTGTGAGCCCCCTAATCTGATGCAAAAGGGAGTTAGTGGAGGGAAAGGGCTGCGCACAAGGCGGGGGCCCCCAGCCCCTGGGCAGGGGTCGGGCAGCACAGGAGTTGGCGGGAGCAGGGACAAAGGCAGGGACGTGCTGGCGGGGAGCAGCTCACGCAGCTGGGCGATGCTGGGGGGGGGGCACAGCCCCACAGGGACACCCCACTGGGACACACCTGGGCCCCTAACAAGGGTGCAGCTGGAGGTACAGCAGCTCCCCCCCCCCACCCGCCCCAAACCAAGAAAGGGGAGAGTTCCCCAGCATCGGGGAAGCCCCCAAAGCATTAGGCATCCCAAATCCAGCTCCCCATGCATCGGGGTCCCCCATACATCAAGGATCCCAAACCCAGCAAGGGGGGGGGGGGGGGGAACCCCGTGCATCAGGGCACGCCGTGCATCAGGGACCTCAAACTCAGTATTGGGGTGCCCCGTGCATCAGGGTGCCCAGGCGCCAGGGACCCCAAACCCAGCACCGGGGTGCACCGTGCCTCAGGGTGCCCCGTGCATCGGGGACCCCCGAACCCAGCAGCGGGGTGCCCCGCCGCATCGGGGCGCCCCCGCGGGCACGGGGGACCCCCCGCTCACCTTTCTCCCGGGAGCTCGGGTTGTCCTGGCCGCCGTGCTCCTCGTCGTGCTCGCTGCCGGCGCCGGGGCGGCCCAGGGCGGCCAGGAGCAGGAGGGTGACCCGCAACGCGGCGCGGCTCATCTCCAGCAAGTGCGCGGGTGCGGGACGGCCGGCGGCGGCTCCGTGCCTGCCCGCCCGCCCGCCCGGCGGCGCGTACGTGAGAGCGGGCGGGGAGGAGGCGGCGGCTCTGACTCACGCCGCCGTTACCTTTTATAGAGGCTGGAGGCAAAGTCTGCCGCCCGGCCCGGCCCGGCCAGGTGAGCCGCCCGACGACGGACTCGAACCCGCGACAACCCCACGACACCGCGGGTCGCCCCCGCCCCGCCCCGCGTCAGCCCCGCGCCGGCACACGGCTGGGGCCCCTGCGCGGGGGGCGGGGGAGCCCCGTCGGCTCCTCGGACCCCTCAGCGGTGGCGTCCCCTCTCCTCAGTCGTGGGTGAGGGACCCCTCAGCGGCGGGTGTCTCCCCTCCTCAATGGTGCGTGAAGGATCCCTCAGCGGTGGGTGTCCCTTCTTCCCAGTGGTGGGTGTCCCCTCTCCTCAATGGTGCCTGAAAGACCCCTCAGCGGTGGGTGTCCCCTCTTCCCAGTAGTGGGTGAGGGACCCCTCAGCGGTGGGTGTCCCCTCTTCCCAGTAGTGGGTGAGGGACCCCTCAGCGGTGGGTGTCCCCTCTCCTCAGTGTTGGGTGAAGGACCCCTCAGCCGTGAGTCTCCCCTCTCCTTAATGGTGGGTGAGGGACCCCTCAGCAGTCGATGTCTCCTCTCCTCAACGGTGGGTGAGGGACCCCTCAACAGCAGGTGTCCCCTCTTCCCAGTGGTGGGCAATGGACCCCTCAGTGGTGGATGTCCCCTCTCCTCAGTGTTGGGTGAAGGACCCCTCAGCGGTGGGTGTCTCCCCTCCTCAATGGTGCATGAAAGATTCCTCAGTGGTGGGTGTCCCCTCTCCCCAGTGGTGGGCAATGGACCCCTCAGCGGTGGGTGTCTCCCCTCCTCAATGGTGCCTGAAAGATCCCTCAGTGGTGGGTGTCCCCTCTCCCCAGTGTTGGGTAAAGGATCCCTCAGTGGCAGGTGTCCCCTCTTTCCAGTGGTGGGCAATGGACCTCTCAGTGGTGGGTGTCCCTTCTTCCCAGTGGTGGGCAGTGGACCCCTCAGTGGTGGGTGTCCCCTCTCCTCAGTGTTGGGTGAGGGACCCCTCAGCAGCGGGTGTCTCCTCTTCATAGTGATGTCCATGTGTGGACATCTTAACATAGTGATGTTAAGCATTTCTTTCTATTGAGTCTAGAGGATGACACAGCTCTGCTCTGGGCAGAAGCCTTGCCTTTCGTTTGCTCCTCAGAGGTGGCAGGAAGCTTGTGGCTGCAGCGCAGCATATGTACATAGTGTACCTGGATCAAAAGCTTTGAACAAGGTCCTGCACCAAATATCCTTAGTCCGTCTCATGCTATAAGATGCCAGTCTCCATGGTTAAGCAGACAGGCAATGAAAGGTAGGATGGCAGGTCATTTTTTAAGGGGGACGGAGGTACCAGAGGTGCCTTCCTGAGGAGCTGCACTAGGGCTTGTGCTTTCCAGTGCTTGTGCTTTTCAGCATCTTCATAAATTGCCTGAAAAAGCACATGAGCAGTGATGGGACAGAATCAGCTGTGACACTAAATGAGGGCAGTAAAGGACTGAAAATGCCTTGAAGAGTTCAAGGGGACAATAAAGGTGCTGAGTGACCGGGCACATCAACAGCAGATTGCAGTCCATGTTGGTAGATGCAAACTGATGCACAGGTGGTCTAATCAAGGATGCACGGCACAAGGGTGGACTTATATTAGCTAATGCAACTCCCAGAAGAGATCAGAGAGTTGTGGTGATGTCAGCTCACTGCTTGCCAAGAAAGCAGTGAAGTAAGCATCAGGAATTATCAAGAAAGAAACAAAACCCAAAACAAACCCCCCTAGTTCTGCTGTTGTATAAATGTTGGGTGAAACCTCCTCTCAGTTATTGCCCATGGTTTTGTTTCTCCCATCACAAAAGGGTCAGAATCAGAAACAGCACGCATGGGGCCCCAGGGCTGTTTGAGGGCAGGGGTGGTTTCCATGCAAGGAAAGAGCAAAGCAGGCATGGCTGCCCAGCCTTGTGAAGTGAAGTCTGTGCCTGTAGCATCCTGGCTTGTACAGGATCAGGGAGCAGGGAACGAGGACTTACTCTTTCAGAATAGCAGATTTTACAGCACCATCAATCGAAATCATCAAGCAGCAAATTTGATCCCAACCAGCGAAATAATTTTTCATGTGATGCAGAAGGGAATGGGGGAACTCCTTTTCCCAAATGTGCAATTGGTGCACACACAAGAAGGTATCGGACAGGTTAATGGACACCTTGCTCTGTGGCGCTGCCAGAATCACAGCTCTGTGCCATGCCCCATGGGTCCCACGTCTCTGCTAAACGAGTTTGCCCAGCTGTTTCCCAGCCCAAATCACTGGTCATCCCAGCACCTTCCTTTATGAACGTGTTCAGCATAGCCCATGTGGATATGTCTGCATCCACAGAATTGCCATCACTGCAAGAGGGCTCAAGACCTGTCAAGCGGTACAGAAGATCCTGCTGGGGCTGGGCTTGGATTTTGTGCTGAGCAGAAGAAATGTGCCCCGAAAAGCTGGCAGCTGGGAACACAAGCCGCTGACCCTTGGCAATCTCGCACCATGGGCTCCTGCCCGCTGCTATGTCAGAGACGTTCCCTCACACCTGGCCTCTCTGAAGAGCCCTGTCTCCAGTGGTGACCTGCAGGTAGGATCAATGTACTCTCAAACTGCAGACTTTATCCTGATTCACCTCGTTCCTTCCAAACCCAGATAAAATGAACCATCAGACAAGAAGACATTAATTTATCAAGGCTCAAGGAAACAGGACTGTGAGGGAAAAACAGACAGTAGACACAATTCCAATGCTCCTTCCTTCCTTCTCACGTTCCTGTGGTTTATCTTATTAATGGTTTTTATCCTGAATGAAAAGAAGAAGGCAGCTGGATATGGCAGAGGAAGGACAGGCTCAGTCTACCCCTTTTTCAGGACAAGCCGCACGTGGTTCCCACCTCCCACCTGAGTATATCCCTTCTGTTTTCTTCCCCAGAGAGGTTACCCTGCATTCCCTGCTTCAACTCTGCGCAAATGGAGTAATTGTGGAGCCATCACCTTTGCTGCCCTGTCTTTCTTAGGTTTCATTGTCCTCCCTCTTCAATGCTCTTCGAGGCAGAGTGTATCGTATCACAGAAGCTGTAATCGCACGTGTCTTCTTTCCACCTATGGTCTCTTATACTTTGTCAGCTTTTTTGTAGAGATGATACTTGGCCACTGGGGACACTGTTAGAATGAAAGGTGACTCCGTCACCAGGGCACTTTGTCTGGGTGTGCCCTCTGGGAACGCTGGGGGTTGTGGATCACAGCCCCATCCCACCAGCCTTGGGGGCCAAGTGGAAGAGCGCAGCATTTGTCCTCCTGTACAAGGTTCACACCGATGTAATATCCCTCACCAGAAGTTGTCCCCCAGGCTTCTACAGTAGACTTACATCAGAGGAGATCCGGTCAGCTGGATTCAGGCCCCTGTAAGCAGCCCAGCTCTGTGTCCTTTGCTATGAGGTATCTTGAAATGCACAGCATCAAACCTCTGCTCAGCTCAGCACAGATCCAGCCTGAGGCACAAAGCACCGACGCACCAGGGAGCTTCTCCGATCCTCAGCAGCACAAGATGCACTGGGCTGAGCTAGAATGGATGTACTTCTGGAAACACTGGCTGGTCTTGTTTTAGCTCCAGTGCTGTGGGGAGGGATGACCTCTAAATCCTTGTAAAAAGGTTTATTCTCAGGAAAAAGACGTCATTCCCAGGAAAATTAACTCATGCTAAGGAAAGGCTTGGACGTCTAGAACTTTGGGACTCTGGGCCTGATTCAAATTTGTACCAGTAATCCTTTCCCACGGGATATACTCATGAATTCCTGAGCTCTTTTGCGGGCTATTGTCTGTTACTTTTAATGTAACAGCAGCAGGCACTAGTTCGTCAGTGCTGTTGTAGCGCCTATTCACGATTTAGAAGTTCCCTGGACGACTTCCAAATGAAACAAGGCTGATCTATGCCATTCACCGAGGTGAATCCCAGACAACGGCACCTGCAGTTTGTATTTCATTACTGAGATTTGGTTAGAATTGCTCTAAACCCAGTCTGGCCAGATGCTGGTCTACTCTTCTTTGTAACCAAACTGTAGAAGTAGGTAGCCGGAGGAGCCCATTGGCCCAGGAGCTCCTGGACCACAGCCATCCCTGTGGTATGGCAGCTGCTTTGGAGCTATGAATTCTAGCAGCTCTAGTAGGGATGGTTTTAAAATACACATTTTTGTGTTTCTAGATGCAATTATAATGTATAATATTTACACATCCATTGTTACCTGTTGGTAAAAACTAAAAAAAAAACCAAAAAACAAAAAACCCAAAACACCAAAAAACCCCAACCCAAAATCTTGAGTAAGGAGAAACTGAAATTTATTTTAATTTTAAGAGATTTGCTTCCAAATCTGAGTTTCAAAATAACAAAACTTCTGGAAAACTAGAAAGGCTGACTTCAGGCAAGGTCTACAGAGGATCCTCTGGAACCCTGTGTCAGTCTGTTACAGGTAGGCGAACAACCTCCCAGCAGCTGCTGACAAACATCAGCTATAGTGTTGTTCCAGCAGGAATAAAATGTGGAGACTGGCAGCTGGCAAACACTTCCAAGAGCACTGAGCTGCGCCACAATCTCTCTCAAGCAGTGAATAAGTCAATCTTTTTAATTACAGCAAACATAACAAGATTTTACCTATACCTATGTGCAAATTAGGACTGAGAGCACTTGCCTGGGCACTGAATCTGATCACTCTTTGTTAAAAAGCAACTACATGGCCTCCCTCACAACTTGATCAAGCTATATGTGGAAAGCCGTGGTCCTCCTCCTGCCCTGTACTTCCTTGAGCTTATTATAAAATCTCAGTGTTTATGAATATTCTTTGATTTTTTCCATTAAAATGTATTTATTTGTTCCTATGTGAAGGCTTCCCTTTTGGTAGCACTTATTCCCTGATGTATTTATAGGCAGCAACTCTATCCCTTCTCAAACTGTGTTTTGAAAGGCTAGACAGAAGTCAGGAAGAGCTTAGCTTTTCAGAAAATAAATGCCCCTTCTTCTCCCGATCACATTAACCCTCTGCACCTCTTCAAGTTTTAATTAATCTTTTCTGAATATACACATGCTAGATTATATATTTAACCTATATGGAAAACAGTTCTCTTGCTACATGTGAAACTGCTCATAGTAAGCACACAATCAGGTGGTTTGCCTGCTCTTCTTTTTCATTTTCCTATGGTAGTTTATACCAGGAGTTCTCATTAGCAGCTCATCCACACTGAGGAATATGAGGTTTCCTGCTACTGGAGTCTTTGCAACCCTGCTGCAATAGCTTGATTTTCAACTGCAACAGCAGGGTTTCCCAGCTTCATGTCATTGGCATAGTCTTGCATTTTGTGAAGGTCCCTAATGACAATGTTTATGAAAGTAGGTCCTAAAACCTGCTTCAGTGGGTTTCAGTAATATCTTCTTTACTGCACAGTGCCTCTTTTCTTGAGATAACCTATTATTTTTCCCTATTGTATTGAATCTTTACAGTCCTTATCGTCTTCACTTAATACTCACACCTGAAATTACATTAAATAACTTCTTGAAATCCTAGTAGAGTAACCCAGAACACTTCCTTTGTCCAGAGAGATACTAAATTAGTTTGGTACAAAAAAAATCTTAGCAAATATGTATTCCATTTTATCCTTCTTCCTGCTTATTCTATAACTTCCCTTCTAAAGATATCCAGATTCCTTTTCTCCACTGAAAGTGAGGTACATTTATTATTCTCTCCTGTGGCACCACCTCCAGCTGGACACCAGACCTGCAAGCTGATTGTTGCTTCTTTCAGCTCTCAGGTTGTGAACTCCAAGCCATTTGAATACATTAATGTCTGAGCTTTATTCTGGATGGGGTAGCCTGTTCTTATACTTGTTTTTTCTTGGGACCTCTGCTTCTGCTCCTATGTCTAGCAACATGGAGGCAGATACTTATTCAGTTGTGGAGTCACACCTAATGTTTCATTTTTAATCTTTACATTGGGGCCATCTCCCTTCTGTTGTTCCCCCAATCTCCTTCAAATACTACTAAAGACCCTTTTGTGCAGTGTCAGTTTCCTCTGCAGGGTCTCAGCTGGGAACAATCTTCAGGTTTTCCTTGCGAATCTTCACATCCAAGCCACAGCATCCTTTGCTGATCAACTGCTTTTATTACTGCTAGCAGATTCTTTGTTCATTTTCAGTATCATTCACTGTAGTTATACAACTACTGAGGGCTGGAGTTGCCTCCTAAAATATTTACACATTATTCAGGACACAAGTTTCAGACAGCTTTTGTACTGGGTGAACAAAAAAATTCTATGCCACTCTTTATTCCATGCCAAGTCCTTGTGGTTCTCAATCCAGATGACTTCATTAACTAGTTTCTGTAATTTATTTCTCTAACTGCTGTCCCTGAAATTAAAAATCATGATTGTGAACATTTTTAACCTTCTACTTTGTGTAATTAAAATTTTATCACTCAATATAAGGTTATTTTCTGTAACCAGCTTGTATACAATAATTTCCCCACATCTAAGAAACAATGGTAATGACCATCAGCTCAGGCTAGTTCCCTGGATGTTTAAATTGAGCAAGCAATGGCTGGTGCAAGTGGCTTCTGTTAGAAGCCACTACCAAACTCTGTATTGTGTTATAGCCACAGGAAACTACCAAGCTACTCCGCCCTCTGTTGCTGCAGTGTGAACTGACATTAGGGAAAGAGAAATGACATCTCAATGAATAAGAAATGAGCAGAGTTGAGGATCTTGTCTGTAATTTACAGAAAGTTGTGAAATGCTTCCTGGTAAACATTTCCCCAGAACTGCAAACTCCACACCCCGAGAAACCAAACATGTTTCACTGCTTAGAAGATACTCAGTGCTCGTTGGAGCTACTCACACAGATCACTGCCATCAGGAGTGACTGCGTGGTGTCCTGCATGGTGACTTTTTCTTACTTAAGAGCTTTTCCAAAAAGGGAAATGGACTAACGAAGCCTCTGTTGGGGCCATAAGACCACAAGCCAGATATCAAAAGGAAGGGGAATTCATGGGACAGCAAGTTAAAAATAACCACTCTGAATTCCTGTGACAGTGTCTTACGGACCTAAAGCAGTTAAAACAAAATAGAAAGTACCTGGGATGGAGGGGTAGGATATCACTGTGGCAGAACAAGCAGAGGAGTTTGTGGTTGTAGACTTACAGCTGCAAAAAGACTGACTAGACCATTCTGCCTGGCTATGCATCACCTTAACCAGACATCCCTGGAACTGAGCCCAGCAGCTTGTGCATGATTTAATCTTCGCTTCTGGGAAACACATGGTTTGATCAGAAACCTTCAAATGATGGAGCTCCAAAAACTTAGGGGGACCTAGGATTTGCCTTAGGAATCTCCTCCAATGGATGTTGAAGTGACACACCTCACATCCGTTTTTCATGAGTCTGACCATAACATCGTGCTGCTGGTTCTCGTTCTGCTGTGTCCAGGATGTCCTGCTGTGTCCTGCTAGTCCAGGATTCTGAACAGTCCCTGTGTTATTTTCCCATATCTTACTTGAAGAACCTCTCAATAGCCACCTTCATAAACTAATCAAATGAAGCCCTTTCAACTTCTTTCTGGAGGGCATTTTCCCAGCCTTAGAGCAGTCTGTAATTTTTTCCTGTGCCCTCTCCAATTTTCGTCAAAGTTATTTCAAAGTTGTGGATGCCAGAACAGGACCCTTTACGTCAGTCACAGCCTCACCAAAACTGCTCATGGAGGAAGAATCCCTTCCCTGTTCCCACTTACTGGTCCAAGATCCTTGGCTGGAAAAGCATTAGCTCCTCCTGGCACAGCATCCTGGTAGGAATTCATACCATTCTGCTTATAGGACTCAAGACCATATTCTAGCACATGGATTTCCAGGAAAAACTCCTTCCTTTCCTAAGCCTGCCCTGCTCCTTGCTCACATGCTTGGCTTTCATGGGCCATGCTTTCAAAGACATCTAGGCTACTCAGGCCTCAATAAATCCTTCTTTTCCCAGCCTTTGAGCACAGCTGGGATTTTACCAGAGGGCCCTTATATTAGCCTCCAAAACAGAGATTACCCCCACCTAGAGCCAGTCCCTGCAGAACTCCTGACAGCCTAGCAGGGCGTTTCACAAGGGAAGGGAACTGTTTAGCTGTCAAACATCTCCAGAAGCTGAGCTCTGGAGCTCAGATGCCCTGAGCACCTCTGGTGCTGATTGTGGGGAAGCCAGCAGACAGAAAATAGGAGGTCTCTTTAACATGTAGCAGGCCAGGGTACTGCAGGATCAAGGGAGACCCAGCACACTCTTTCATCTCTGTCTTTAATCATCATCCTCTTCAGAGATGAGCTGGCAAAATAGGCTGAAGAAAAGGAAGTTGGATTCACAAATGACGCTTGCTGGGTTGTGACACAGGAGAGGAGAGCCAAGAGCACAGTCAGAAAGCCACACAGGAATCATGAGGCTCTGCCATATGCCAGACAGGCTTCCCCGCGGCAGCACGCTAGCACATCCCAGCACAGCCCAGCGCTCGCACCCCGGCGTGCTCGGCTCCATCCTCCTCCTGCCTTAGTGCCAGCTGCAGACACACAGCCACAGGACGGAGGCTGCGTCTCTCTCAGAAGGGCACTGGTCAGATGCAAGGAGATGCAGCACACAAACAAAAGAGATTTTACTCATGGCCACCTGGCTTAATTGCCTGAATCAGGCTTATAGAAAGCTAACGGTCTCAAGCCCTGTCAGCACATGCTAGCCTTGATCTTCTGCAGCCTGTGCCCGGGGGCCAGGCCCTTCTGCATGCAGCAGCAAGCAGTAGAAGAGAAGACAGGCAGGGATCTCAGAAGAGATTTGCAGCCAGAGCTCCCACTGGCAAGGCTCGCTGCAACGCAGTGGTTACTGGGTGAAGCCCACACCCATGACTGCTGCATAATAGTGCAAATATAAAAGAGCTATAGATCAAACAAGCCAAACATGTCTGCCCAGCACAGAGGAGCTGCCAGGGCATAGCATGTCCCCCATCACAATGGGATGAAACTTCATCCATCTTGCCAGATTCAGGGGTGAAGAAGGAGGAGGTGAGCCTGCTCATCAGAAACACAAAACATTGCTTTCTACCGTGCAACCCAGTGTGGGCACCACAGGTCTGCCCTGCACATCTGTGGCCAGTGTCCATACACACAACAGCTGGAAACACAATCACCCTGGAGAAGGGCTGGGAAAGCACCCCCGCTAGGCAGCACCCCCAGGGCTGGCCTTGCCTCCTGAGCAGGCTCTGTAACATTGCTGGGTGACAAATGCAGCTGCGAGGGCCATCATAGAAACTAATTTCTTAGAACACAAGCAGTAGAGCCAAAAAATGGTCTCTGGGGCTGAAAGGACCAGTGCCCTGCTTTGCAAACACCATACCCTTGCTCACCTCCTCTTCAGACCATTCAAGACTTTATAAACCCCAGGCCAGGCTCTGTGGCAGCCTTATACCACCACGGAAAGATCCTAGGTGTTCCTGTCTTCTTTGGTTTCTGCCTGCTGCTAACTTCTGGTACATGGCAATGCTTTGCCCCTCACCCAAAGTGATGCAGCTTTTTGGCAGACAGGATTGCCCAGAGCAGAGGCTTTGGACCAGAGGGGCCTGCGTAAACCAGCTCCCCCAGCCTGAAGGCTGTGGCTGATATGTGCTGGGAGCAGAACAGACAGCCCAGCACCTCTAGAGTGAAGTCCTCGGGGAGCCAGCAGGACTGCGCAGCCCGACCATGTCTGCATCAGTTGCATGACACTGGGGCACTGTTTTAATTTAAAATGGATTAGGCTTTGTTTTCTTTTCAGCACAATAACATTGCACGCATTGTTGGGCGATAAAACCCACAGATAACTATGCCAGCAGGGTGTTGGGGTGGACGTGATCAGCAGCACAGTATGAGCTGAGATGGCGAAGAGCAGGGAGGAAAGCCTATAGAAATGTGCTGCTGCTAGAAAAGACAGCAGCTCCTGGGGAGGCCCTTGCACAACCTCTGAATATCTCCTTCCTGAAAGAGTGCGGAGAGGCCCACCGCCCAGAATTTGGATGACAGCTGGAGCAGGATACAGGGTGCAAGGCAGCAGAGATGCTTGTGAGGCAGCTATGCCTTGTGTCACTCCTACTCACAGCCATGCGGCGGTGATGGCACTGGGAAGAGGAGGTGCGGATGTCTCAATTCACCACAGCGCCTATTAGTAAATTGCTGTTTTTCCCAAACTAGTTCTGTCCCTCCCTGCCTGCCCTCCTCCTGATTTTCCTGGGCTTAAGCTCTGCATTTAGTGCTGGCATTCAAGGGAAGCATTGCCTGAACAAGGTGCTCTGGCAAAATAATTTTGTTTCCCAGGTTTCTTGGCAGGACCTTTGTATCACATGCACCAGGTTCCTTCACTACCCTAATCTGTGCCTTTTGGCTGGTAGCAGCACAAGGCAGAAGGGATGTTACTCAGCAGCGCTGACCCTGAGCTGCAGGAAGCACTCCCAGAGCGTAAGGGCTTTAGGGTGTCCCAGGGCCACACAGGTCAGTTTGGGGAGACCTACCTATACCCCACTGTGGTGTTAGAGACCAGCCGTTATTTCTGCCTCCTGCAGAATCAGAGGACTCCCTAACAAATCCTCCTACAGCCTTGTTGGCTCACCAAACCAGCATTAACTAACCAAGCTGGCCCTTGCAGGTCTCTGACCCAGTTGTGCCTGGTTCTCCTCTTCAGTCACGTTGACTCCTGGCACACACGATGCCTGAGGAAGCTGATACTGCCAGCCAAATGCAGCAGGAGTGTTCCCAGGATGCATATATAGCAGCTGGGGATCTGAGTCTATGCAGCTCTCTGCGCAGTGTTCTCCCAGCACTTTCTTACCTGAAACCCTTCATAACCTCTCATGGCTTTTTTTAGCTTTAGTTTTGCTGCCGACGTGCTCCAGACCAGGCATCCCTTGCTTCAAATGCTAACAGAAGGCACCGGGCTCCCCTGGGATCCTTTGTCACCGCTAGAAGGACTGCATCTCCATGCGTGCAAGGGGAACAGGAACTCTGGTGGACCTGGTGTGGGTTGGGACTCAGAGCATGCTGCAACATACTGTGGTAAGTGTAACCAGTGCTGCTGCCCCAGGCAGGAATGCAAGATGGTGGGAATCAGGGGCAGCATGAGAAAACCCACAGTCCTGAACGACACCAGTGTCCATCTGCCCTGACTTGCCAGGAAAGTGGAAAAGCCCAAAGCAGCAAGACTGCAAGTCTGTGCAGGCACTCTAGCAACGTGCTCTTGGGAGAGAGAGGTGCCTGGGTGGTATCAGCAGGCAGCCACAGCTGGTAGGAACACAGCTGCCCAGGAGAGCAGAAGCAGGGCAGATGCTTTTCACAGCGTGGAAAGGAGCAATCAGTTCCCACTGCTGCTCAAGTGATGCCAGGACAGCCCAGAGCCACCAGGGCAGGAGACTGTCCCTTAGTGGGGAGGTGGCCCAGGGCACTTGGCATAGGCTGCTGCACCACCGAAGCCTCAAGTGGGCAGTCGGAGATGACAGAAGAATGAGCTGGCATAAGCCACCTATTAGCAGTAAACCTGACATGCACCCTGGGTCCTCCTGAGCCCTGGGAGGAGGCCTTGCACGATGTGGTGAGAACTGCATGAAAGCCTTCCCCTGGGGCCGTCTGAGAGGTCTGGCCAGGTGATCCTGTGGTCTCTTACGGGCTTAATACACCATGAATTGTCAAGTCCTTTCCTGGTGGCAATTTAAATAGGCCTTCTTGTTATGCAGAGACTCTTCTCTAGCAGGTATAATTACAGAAGGAATGCAGAGAGTACAGTTTTAGTTCCATCAGATGCTGGCAATTCCCTCCTCCCACAATCAGTCTTCCAGCATTTTATTTGTCTGACACATCGGATCCCATTTTCTTAGAGGGGAAAAGAGCTAGCAAAACACTGAGCAATAACAAATTAAGTGTCATTAAGTCAGGCAGTCACAGAGCTGAGACTTAATGCCCTAATTTACCTAGCTCTTCCTGCAGAAGAGTTTCTCAGTGCTATATCCAGCTGTTGTTGAGCGACATTACAAGCATCCAAGACTCCAGAGCAAAGAAGACCCTTTACATTTGATCTGGGCTGACATTGTCCCTCCCAAGAAGCTCCAGACCTTTCAGCTTCTACCAGGACAGCAGAAATAGGACTCGGCTAAGCCAAAGCTCATGCTACAAATTCAAACCTAAACACAGTTCCCAGCTGCTACAGAAAAACCCTCTGCAAACAGTAGATTCTCCTCTCCTACTCAAGTCCAACTAGATCAACCATCTCCTTTGGCAGCAGTCCCTACAGAAAGGGATACAGTTTACACAGAGGAGGCGTAGGAAGAGCAACCGGGCTGCTTTGGACTGGGGAGAGGCAGGGAGGCACTCATTCAAGTGCTAATTGCTCTTGCAGACAGTGTAACAAACCAGCGTGAAAACAGTGGGAAGACAAAATTGAACAATTGAACAAACATGTTAATCACTGAAACTTAGAACACAGAACTACATGACTATTTTACATATATACATATATGTGTATATATATGAGAAGAGGAAGTAGAAAAGTTCTGTAAAACACATCACACTGAGTTTGGCCAGTGCGGGCAGAATGCACCAGGAGTTAAGTACAAAACCTGGACAACTGCAAAGCCATCTGCACATGCTGCAGAGAAACCTAGGGCATTTATTATTAAACTGCAGACCAGCCTCTTTCTCAAACTGTATCCTCTATGGAGGATAAAAATCTGTCCCAGAAAAACTGAAGTTAGCAAACCCCAGCAAAAAAATGAGGAAACCCCACCCCAAACCCAGGACTCCCACGTCTCCTGTGAGCCGTCTGTCGGCAGGGCAGCCTCGGTGGCATTGCTCTCCTTGCTCTGCTGCGCGCTGCCAGGCTAATGCCTGGGGACAGCTGTGGGGCCCATTGAGCGCTCAGCCCAGTGGAGACCCGACCCTGGCCTCCCGCTCTTGCTGCAGCAGAACCACGAGGGGATAACAGGATCAAACGAGCAGTAACAAGGTCTGGGAACTTGTCAGACAAATGTGTTTTTAACTGAATCCCAAATGAGCCGCTGAAGGGGAGCATTAGTGCTGTCACGTGGAGCACATGATTTTGGAATTCATTAAGCCTTTGATGCAGTGTTAGCACTGCCGTCCCCTGTCCCAGCCGTTAGCCATCTGGCTGAAAAGCGGCCAAGTTTCCTTCACCCCAGAACTGGAGGAATGGCCTGTGTTTGCAGCAGGTCGCAGGAGCTACAGAGCTAAAGCATGCGTGCACTTAACAGGCTGATTGCACCGGTCTTGAGAAAAAATGGCACCTCTTCTTGGAGCCCTTGGCACAAACATGTCACTCCCTGTGTCCTACAAGGCTTCTTCAGAGACATCAGATGCTTCCAGAGAACCTTCCTTTCTTCTTTCTCTGAGACAGGTTACAGAGGAATGAAAAACTTAGTTATGGAGAAGTGGAACTAGAGCTAGATGTCCTGCATTTAGTTACTAAGAACCAGAACAGAAGCACGAATGAAACCAGAACAGAACCGCAACTGAAAGCTAAAGGCAAACGTTACTAAATGTTGTTGGCTATGGCACAGGGTCATGTTTTGCAGCACTATCTCAAATACAAAGTCCCCTCCGAAACTCCAACTCTCCCTTGTTTGAGGACAGTTTGTAGATTAACCCTGCTGCGGATGTGAAGACACAGAGGTGGCTCCATCCATAGCCAAGACATAGTAAACATCTTTATAGTTTGCTTTCCAGGCTAGAAAAAGCTCTTTTCACAAGAGCTGAGTAGTTCCATCTCAAAACACTGGGGATTGTGCACCAAGACATCTGTGCAGCTCTGTGCAGAGGCCACGTGGTGCCCCACACTACTGGCTGATGTAAGCAGCATGGTGCAGAGCTGGCCTGGAGCCAGAGCAGCACCCATAATAACACCCCCCCACCAGCTTCAGCATTAGGAAGCACAGTGGACACATAAAAGCAGCTCTGCAGGAAACAGCTTATAGAATGGTTTGGGTTGGAAGGGAGCTTAAAGATCATCTAGTTCCAACCCCCGTGCCATGGGCAGGGACACCTTCCACTAGACCAGGTTGCTCAAAGCCCCATCCAACCTGGTCTTGAGCACTTCCAGGGATGGGGCACAACTTCCACAACTTCTCTGGGCAACCTGTTCCTGTGCCTCACCACCCTCACAGTGAAGAATTTTTTTCCCAGTATGTAATCTAGATCTTCCTTCTTTCAGTTTGAAATAATTACCCCTTGTGTTATCCCTACACTCCCTGTTAAAGAGTCCCTCCCCATCTTTCCTGTAGGCCCCCTTTAAGTACTGGAAGGCCGCTATAAGGTCTCCCTGGACCCTTCTCTTCTCCAGGCTAAACAACCTCAACTCTCTCAGCCTGTCTTCATAGGGGAGGTGCCCCAGCCCCCCCCAGTCGTCTTCATGGCCCTCCTCTGCACCCGCTCAAGCAAGTCCATGTGTTTCTTATGTTGGGGGCCCCAGAGCTGAACGCAGTACTCCAGGTGGGGTCTCACGAGAGCGGAGTAAAGGGGCAGAATCACCTCCCTCGATCTGCTGGCCATGCTTCTTTTGATGCAGCCCAGGATACGGTTGCTTTCTGGCCTGCGGGCACACACTGCTGGCTTGTAATAAGTTTTTCATCCACTAATACCCCCAAGTCCTTCTCCTCAGGGCTGCTCTCAATCCATTCTCTGCCCAGCCTGTATTTGTGCTTGGGATTGCCTCGACCCATGTGCAGGACCTTGCACTTGGCCTTGCTGAACTTCATGAGGTTCGCACAGGCCCACCTCTCAAGCCTGTCAAGGTCCCTCTGGATGGCATCCCTTCCCTCCAGCGTGTCAACCACACCACACAGCTTGGTGTCGTCGGCAAACTTGCTGAGGGTGCACTCAATCCCACTGTCCGTGTCGCCGACAAAGATGTTAAACAGTCCTGGTCCCAATACTGACCCCTGTGGGACGCCACTTGTCGCTGATCTCTACTTGGACATTGAGCCATTGACCGCAACTCTTTGAGTGTGACCATCCAGCCAATTCCTTATCCACCAAGTGGTGCATCCATCAAATCCATGTCTCTCTCTAATTTAGAGACATGGATGTCATGTGGGACAGTGTCAAACGCTTTGCACAAGTCCAAGTAGATAATGTCAGTTGCTCTTCCCTTATCCACCAATGCTGTTACCCCATCATAGAAGGCCACCAAATATGTCAGGCATGATTTGCCCTTAGTGAAGCCGTGTTGGCTGTCACCAATGACCTCCTTATTTTCCAAGTGCCTTAGCATAGTTTCCAGGAGGATCTGCTCCATGATCTCACCAGGCACAGGGGTGAGACTGACTGGCCTGTAGTTCCCCAGGTCTTCCTTTTTTCCCTTTTTAAAAGTGGGGGTTATGTTTTCCCTTTTCCAATCAGTGGCAACTTCCCTGGACTGCCATGACTTCTCAAATATGATGAATAGCGGCTTAGCCACTTCACCCACCAGTTCCCTCAGGACCCACAGATGCATCTCATCAGGTCTCATGGAGTTGTGCACCTTCAGGTTCCTTAGATGGTCTCAAACCTGATCTTCTCCTACAGTGGGTGGTTCTTCATTCTCCCAGTCCCTGCCTTTGCCTTCTGTGACTTGGGCAGTGTGGCCAGAGCACTTGCTGGTGAAGACTGAGGCAAAAAAGTCGTTGAGTACCTCAGCCTTCTCCATAACCTGGGTAACCAGGTCTCCTTTTTCCTTCTAGAGAGGGCCCACATTTTCCCTACTTTTCCTTTTATAGAAGCTTTTCTTGTTGCCCTTGACGTCCCTGGCCAGATTTAATTCTATCAGGGCTTTGGCTTTCCTAACCCCATCCCTGGCTGCTCAGACAATTTCTCTGTATTCTTCCCAGGCTACCTGTCCTTGCTTCCACCCTGTATAGGCTTCCTTTTTGTGTTTGAGTTTGTCCAGGAGCTCCTTGTTCACCCATGCAGGCCTCCTGGAGTTTTTGCCTGCCTTCCTCTTTGTTGGGATGCATTGCTCCTGAGCTTGGAGGAGGTGACCCTTGAGTATTAACCAGGTTTCTTGGGTCCCTCTTTCCTCCAGGGCTGTATCCCATGCTATCTACCAAGCAGATCCCTGAAGAGGCCAAAGTCTGCTCTCTTGAAGTCCAGCGTAGTGAGCTTGCTGTGCACCCTCCTCACTGACCTGAGGATCTTGAAGTCCACCATTTCATGGTCACTGCAGCCAAGGCTGCCCTTGAGCTTCACATTCACCACCAGCCCCTCCTTGTTGGTGAGAACAAGGTCTAGCATAGCACCTCTCCTCGTTGGCTCCTCCGTCACTTGGAGAAGGAGGTTATCATCAACGCATTCCAGGAACCTCCTGGATTGCTTATGCCCTGCTGTGTTGTCCCTCCAACAGATATTGGGGTGGTTCAAGACCCCCATGAGGACCAGGGCTTGTGAACATGAGGGTGCTCCTGCCTGTCTGTAGAGAGCCTCATCTGCTCAGTCTTCCTGGTCGGGTGGCCTGTAGCAGACCCCCACTATAATGTCACCTGTCCCTGTGACAGCTCTTGTTAGGCACAGTAGCTCTGGATCAGGGGTGACCATGCCTGATCCAGGCTGGCTTCCACAGAAGCATTTCTGTGTCCTCGTGTTGGCAAATACTTGCCGTTACCTAAGGCATTGGGATTGCAATCTGTTCCCCGTCACTCCCCATGCGGCCTTAAAATAGAGTGATAACTGCCTACTCCTAACTGGGATCTGCATGGTGTCATGGTCTCAGTTCCTCCAGGGGAGCCACCACGCTGTCCTTGGGCTGTGCAGAGCTCCTGCAGTACTTGCCACTTCCCCCCACTCTCTTCCCAGCACAGTGCATGCGGCGGGGTGAGGCTGGTGCAGCCTCAGCTCAGCAGGCCCTTGCTGTGTGGTGGTGTCATTCCAGCCCAGACAATATTTGGGTGATATGATGCCTTTGGCAAAGACTCAGCAGCTGTGCTGATGCCCGCTACACCAGGTGCAGCACAGCTCAATTGCTGGCGGATATGTCCAAGACACAAAAGCAGCAGGAGAAACCCTTTAAAATACTCTCCTAGGTCTCCTGACACTGTGAAGTGGTTTTTCTTCCTAATTTTCCAACATCCTAATTTGCCAAATATTTTTGCTTGACTGGAAGCCAAGCACAGCTTTGGGAACAAAATCTGTGGTGCACCAGGGGTTCCCCCAGCTGTTAACTGCCAGAATCTGTGATGCTGAGAGCTGACCCTAGACATGGCAAGCTTGATGCACAGACCAAAAAATGAGCTGAAAACCCTCCAGCCTGGCCTGCCCTGTCCAGAGCAGCTGTAAGCCTCAGAAACACTGTGCTTCCTCCAGGGACCTTGCTGAAAATGTGCCCCTGTAGTCAGCAGCATCCCAGAACACGATGAGAGCAGGGTCAGTAACTGCCCAGACCCTCATTCAAGTGTGAATGTACTGCAGAAGGGGCTGAAGGCTGCCATAACTGTGCTGCTGGACTCAGATCCATGGTGCTACTTTGGGCTTTAATCCTGCACCTTCTTTGCATGCTTCATGTCCCAACCTCCTCCAAAGCGGCTCTAAAGGAGCTCAAAGTGAAACTGCTGAAATCTTAAGTGGTGTGTAACCTCCCATGTGAAGCTGGCTGCGACAGGTAGAAAGGTGGCTGATAGGATGTGATTTTCTAGTCAGTTTCCAGGGAACTCCAAATTCTGAAGAACAAAATTAACATGCAAAAGGATAAATGAGACATATTGGAAGAGACGATGCACCCTTTGTCATATCTCAAAACCTCCTGCAATTCTCTGAAGGAGAGTAACCACAATGAATTAAATAGAAAACCATAACAGAGTCTGTTAGAGCGATAAGCTGAAAAACTAAAAAAACCCCAACCCACTAAACCACCCCAAAACAAAAAAAAACATTTTTACACTGAAAGCTTGCCATAGAGTGAACAAATAACAGAGGTGTGAAAGACCATTCAGAGAAGACAGAGGCCCAGCAGAAGAGCACAATGAGTTACTCACACCAGCAAGGAACAAAGGGAAATTCCCATACTGCAACCTCCTTCTGCAGGGATGAATGAGGCAACCTGCGTCAAGTGAAAGAATCAACAGGGTATGTTTCAAAACAAATTTATAACACAAACAGTAAATGACATAGATGGCATTTATCCAAGAGCTCTGGAGGAACCCCAACACAGATTTCTCAGCTGCTATGGGACGTGTGACCTGTTGCTTAATTCAGCCTGAAACCAGAGGAATGACACGAGGCAAATGAGATGCCAGGGTTGGGCTTTTGTTTTTTTAAGAGCTTTGGGTAAATCTGGGGACCTATGACTTGTGAACCTGAGTTCCACACTGGGAGTTAGGAATAGCATCCCTGGGCATGTAGAGAAATGGGATTAAAGGGGAAGAAACAACCCCACTCTAGCAGAAGGAAGTCATGTCTCACTCCTTAAAGGAGTGAGGAATTCTGTTTCATGGATGTGGCTGGATAGATGGATGTACTTGGATGCCCAAAACACTTTCAGCAAGGTCCCATACCAAGTGTCCTTAGTTGCTCTTCTCCATAACATGTTTATTTCCATGGTTAATAACAAGGCAGAAGATAGTGAATGGAAAACGGTCAGTGTTTAAGATGGAGGAACATACCAGTGCTGTCCCACCAGGATCTGTGCTAGGGCTTGTGATTTTTGCTGTATTCATAAATGGTCTGGGAAAGGGTGTGAGCAGTGATGGGGCAGAGTTTGCTGGTGAGGCTGAGGTATGCAGTGTAGTGAAAATGAGCACTCACTGCAGAGTTCAAGAAAGATCTCACAATGAACAGCTGGATGATAAAATGACAAACTGAAGTCAGTGTTGGTAGATGTAATTTACAAGGAAAAGCTCCACCTGCACAAAGAGAGAGTTCAGACCACTTATTCTGATTCAGGGAAGTGGCCTGGAGGTCAGCTCTGTGTTTTTTCCCTTCTCTTTCAGAGAAGATACAGAGGAATTAAGAAGAGGCAAAAAAGGGGAAAAGGGAAGTCAAATGCATAGGACAGAAAAGACAGTCAAAGGAGAGAAGCTGATGTATATAAAATCATTTGCAGTGAGGGAGGTGTTTTGGAAACAATTACTTGTGATGTTTTATAGTATAGAAACAAGGGCATATTGATTAAATAACAACATAGCAGGTTAAAAACCAAACAAATTTAAGTACTTTGCTATGTATCATAAGTCTGAGGAATTAATTGCCTAGGGTTGCTACAGAGGCAAAATAATCTAGAATGGATCAAAAGCAATCAGACGCTTTTCTGTAATAGCAACCCAGGAAGGACAGCTAGACAGAAGGATACTTTGGTCAGGTAAGATTAAACTGAGTATTGCTCAAAACACGTAGCAGAAGAAGCATGGCTTTATGCCTACATTGCTCTTCAATCTGCTCTAAGCATACCGCACTGGCCATCTTCATGACCAGGATCCTGTGCTTCATCTCAGACAGCAGTTTCTATGCTCTTGTGATGCACCAGGAGGAGCAAGTTGGTAAGCAAAGCCCTGGTCAAGTAGCCTGTCCTAAATGTTGCTGCAAAGCAATGGCACACCATACAAGTATTTGGTGACGACAATGAAGCTAGCCAGATGATAGGAAAGACTGTATCTGAGAGATGCTGTTACAACACTCCACAGTCTCCTGACATAGGCTGGAGTGAGGCTAAGAGCCATGTGGAGAGCCTTGTGCAGGCTGAGGGCCAAATAGGTCTTTAAAACACATTTGGGGAAGGAAACATGTCAACATACACCATAGCATTGCCCAGGAAGAAAGCAAACAACATGAGGGCTGCCAGATTTGTGGAAAGAGATTAAGAGCCTTGGGTCACAGGTTCACGTTCCTAAACCTCAGGTCTACATCAAAGATGATGGCCAGACTGAGGAGAGGAGAGGAAAAAGCAGAGCTGGGAAAAGGGCGAACAAGAAGGGTTGAGAATGGAAGGAGAGAAGAACAAAAATTTCTGTTTTAGCCAGCCTGATGGGGAGTTGCTGGCCAGATACCTCCAGGGCCAAAGGCAAGCCAGAGCTTTAGTTTGGACAGAATGAGACTGATCTGGAGTAGGTGTTAGCCTAGAGGTGTTTAGCTAAAACGTTTGCAGCCAAGATTGTTCAGATGTAAAGCACAGAGGGAGGTAAGAAAGGGAAACAAAACCCTTCTGCAAAAACAGGGAGGCAGGTTAGGGAACTTCTCTAAAAGATGCACTGAAGCACCAATTGTAGGGATGGAGTAGTGGGGGGACACGATGATTAAGGCGGCACAGATTATGATATAAAATTCCTCCCAAGCCTCAAACCCAGAGTTCCCTTTAGCACTTCCATTTCTCGCTGCTGTGGATTGCAGATCCTTCTTGCTGCTCTTCGTACCTTCCTGGGTGCTGGGTCTGCCCAGCCCCCCACACCCTGGCTTCTCTTCCTAGCCTTCCTCTCTGAGCTCAGCTGAAGTGCCATGGGGCATGAAATGCAGTGCTCAGGGGATCTGTGGGCTGCCAGACCTTCTTCTGGGTGCTGCCCCTGCTCACGCAGCCTGATACAGCCTGGTATTTGCCTTTTATGTGAGTACATCCCATTCAGTTCATCACACGCCAGCTGAACTGTAACATGATATAACACGAACAGCCTTCCCACTTTGGCTTACACAATTTGATCTTTGCTTTTTCTAAGACATAACTTTCTGAGTGCCACAAGGCAAGCTGCTGCCATAGGAAATGATCTAGGGCTGCTTGTGTAGCTGTTCCTCTTCAGCGGAGAAGATCATCTTCAGGGAGAAGATGACGGAAATCCTTAGCATAACTCATGCTCTCCCACAGAGCTGAAGCTCAAGTGCCTGACTTTGGCCATGAGCTGGAAGCATGCAGGCAAAGACCACACTAGAGATGTCAAATCTGCATTTTATTCTTCAGCAGCCCATTGCATTCTCAGCTATTCTCTCAGCTTTTCCCCATTGCTGGCACACATTTCTCCCCACGACAGCCCAGCACTAGCCAGACTGCTCTCCAGAAGCTTGGCTAGACCTTGTGTATAGGCAGAGCACTAAGTGTTTGCTGAAGCTGCTGCAAACTGCAGCCTTGCAGAAGTCATGCCAGTGCCTCCAGTGCTGCATAACCTCCTCAGCCAAGCAGCTTCTCACCCTTCTCTTCCCTTGGTTTCGTCTTGCCATATCACAGAAAAAGCAGAAGTAGCAGATGTGGAAGAAACCTGACCTGCCAGCTCAGGTGTGCTACCCACATTTGTGCCAGGTTCCTGGCTGCTCACATTGCTATTCTACCTCCCACCCATTGAATCAGGGGCAAAAGATATCTGTGATTGATCTGCTCTGGTTTTGGGAAGCTCACCAGGAGATGTGCCATGCACACCCACCAGAGAAGTGTCCTGACCCACCTCTGTTGTTGTTCCCCCACAGCGTCACTTGCAGGCTGTGCCTGCAGCAGCACCCAGAAGGTAGTGGAGACAGCTGCTGGGGGAAAGCTCTTCACCACACTCCTTGATTCAGCATTATCCGTGCCAGGCTACAGGAGTGAACAGTGGTTTGCAGCTGCACCTTAGCCCTAGGCTTCCACCACGCTCTGTGGTATAGGAAAGAGTTACAGAGCAGCTCTGTTACTGAAATGCATTTCTCATACATGTCTCAGTTCCGCGCATTGGTAAGTTCTTAGAAATGTTTTGGCCATGAAATGGTTCTACATGCTACCCAGAAGGCAGGCTTTCCAGCTGGCCAGCAGTGGAGGAAGCCAAGGAGAACATTGGCACAGAGGCCAAGGTTGCCCAGCAAAACGCTCCTGGGCTTAGCCAGGAAGACTCTGCAAACAGCAGCCTTTGACTGCCTGGAATGCTTCTGTCCTGAACAGCCTCAAAGCAGCTGCCAAAACCCAGCACGAGGAAGAGAAAAGGTGGGTTAATGCTGCAAGGCAGTGCTGGGGAGAGCCAGGACATCAGGCTGAAACAACCACCGCTTCCCTGTCTGGTCCCCAGCAGTGCTGCCTTCTAATCCAGCACAGCTCAGCACTACTGCTGCAGAGAGCACAGGGGAGGAAAGAGAAACAGTCCCATGGTTAAAGGCAGCACTGAGACACTGCCACAAGCATGCTGGATCACATTGAGCTTCTCTGGCCACAGCGCTAGCCTATGCAGCCTGGACTCAGCCACACTCGTGCCTCCCAGGGAGGGGTGAAGGGGGGTGGGCAGTGTGGCTGTCCTCCGGCAGAGGCATCTGCCAGGGAAGCACTGAGCCAGAGGGAGCTCAGCACAGGCTGCAAAAGGGAGGTCTCGCCCACGGCATACGCAGGGGAAATGATGTTGGCATGGGAGGAGAGCACTGTTACAGGTGGCAGTGGTAGACCAGGATTACTGACCCATAAGCCTTCAGCTTCTGCACTGAGCCACTTCGCATTATCCTGTGTCTACCCTCAGAGGTGTTAGACGTTCTCCTCCATTTGCAGTCCACGGCTGAACTGACTGCAGGTAACAGAAACAAAGAAAATGCTGAGTTTCTCCTTGTAAAAGTTTTTAATTTAGAAGAGATTTATCTTAAAGGGTGGAAAAGACGTAACAAGTAGCACAGTCCTGTATGTTGCAAGCCCTCTACCCTCAGTCTAAAGTAGGATGTTGTCGCACCCAGACTTGTAGTGATTTCAACCAGGATGAACAAGAGGGTTTCACCAATGATTCCCTGACTCCAGTTCTGGCTAAAGAGTGTGGAGCAGCGTGCCAGGACACTGATGCAAGGGCAGGAAATTCCCTCTGCATAAAGATTTTCCTACCCCTTGTCTCAGCTCCTGTTCAAGCACTCCTGCACTCAACAAAAAGGACACACCACGTTCATTCCTTAGTTCCCAAGCCCAGCTTCCCTTGGCACCCAGAGTAGTGGAATCACAGGACTAAAACAGAGACAGAGGACTTGAAAAAGAGGTAGGAAATCAGTACAGGTATCTGTGACAGAACAGGTTGCTGGGAGATATCCAGTTTGTGACTATTAACAGTGCAAAATGAGGGGTCCCCAGGCACATTGACATATTGACACACAGACTGTCAGGCACTGAGGGGTCTGTGCAGAGTGTGTCTGTTCCCATCCTCTCCCCTCTGCCAGGATGGGACTGGTCCAGATACTGCAGTCTCAGCCACTGAGACCAGCTGAGTGCTGATGTAAGTTAATTTCTGCAGCAGTCCTGTCGAAAGGCTTATGGCCAGTGGGTGCAGCAAAAACAAAAAGGGAAAAAAAAAAAAAAAAAAGAAAAAAGAAAAAAGGCTGTTGTATGTCTGGATATGTTCACCAAGTTAGGCAAGGCCCAGCAGCACTGGAAGATAGGGCTGAGCCACTTTGACCTGCAGGGAAGACAAGAAACACAACTCAGTGGAGAACGTAAAAGGAGGGCTCCATTCAGCAATCCCAGTACAACACGCCTGCAGTTATCTATGCAGATCCCACATGTTTTGTCTGTCTTCTGCCTAACCTCAGACATAAGGAGCATCCCCTGGGTACATCAATACCCACATACAGGAATGAAGCAATCGAGTCAAACACTTCAGGGAGAGGATTTTCTCAACCATAAAGAGGAAGACAAAACAGGCCCCAGCTAAAAAGCGTTGCTCCAACACAAATTCCTGGGAGCGGAACCACACAGGGAACTCAGCAATCCTGGTGCAAGGCTGCAAGCCCTGCAGTGGGTCTGCAGCCAACACCTTGGTCTTCCGATCCCTCTCCACTCCCAGCTGACACAAATCCAGATTTTTCCAGAGGTGTACAACAGCACAACTACTGCTTCCTCCTGCCTTCAGCAACTGAATGAGACAGGGATTTAACCACTGGCTGCACAGGGGAGCTGCTCATCCACTAGATGCTTCAGACAATTAATGCAATGGGCATAGCCAGCTGTGTCAGAAGGCCTTTCCTGGCCCACTCCATACACTCTTATAACCCTGTATATTACAGCCTCAGTAATCAGTTGTGTTGCCAGCTGCTGAGACCTTGTTTAAAGTCCTCAGAGACTCCTGCCTTTTCTTATGTTCTCAGCCTTGCCTTGGGCTTATTGCCTCTGCTACCCACGAGGGTGCTCTGCCCAGCACCCACTTCTGATACATACCTCTCTCCACAGCATTAAGCCACTGCAGCTGACTATTGTAGCATGCAGATGTGCTTTCTGATAGTACTCATCCTTCCAGACCCAAGCCTCTAACAAACTGTGAGCTCCCTCCAGCAGCCTTGTTACTGTACTGCAAGCACACTGTGTGCCACAGGTGCTGGGAACCCAACCTTATGTTGATTTTTCCCATTTTTCCTGGTCTCTTCGCAGTCCTGAAACAGAAGCCAGCCACTACCCTCTGTTTTTCCTGCTCTATTTCTAGGTAGTTGGCAGCCAAGAGATGCTCCAGGTGGAGCAGGAAGGGAAGAGCCCCTTTGCTCCTCCATTCCCTGGGGAAGCTGCAATTGCTGTGTGCCCTCCTGTGTGCTGTCTCTTCTTACCGTGTCACTCAGGATTTACATCATCAGTGCTGAGAGATTGACAGCAGCTGTGTACAGAAGCGTTCAAGGGAGCGGAAGATAACTGCAGCGAGAAGCAGAGACAGCATTAGGGGAGCAGTGATTGGGATGCTGGCCACATCACAGCCCCTTCTATTGTGGGCTTTTCTTTGGGCATCTCAGTGAGCCTCTCCCAGGTTTGCCCCCAGCCCAGCATTTCCAATGAACACAGTCTTGATCCTAAGACCACCAGATAAAACCTGTGACCCAGGAGCTAGGAAACTGAACACTACTTGTGGAAGCCTCCTCTCTCCTGTCCCTGGGTAGGGCAGCTCCACATGTCCTAGAGTGGCTGTGGGTGGCAAGGCTTGGCAGAGGATATGCCCCAGCTCACCTGCTGGATTTCCTGCATCGCTAGGCGTATGGAGGAGTGGAGGCGAGGGAAGACTCTCTTCTTGTCTGAGCTTGGTTTTGTCCTACTCTCGTCCAGGCTCTCTTGGTCTGGGAAATTCTTGGTCCTCCTGGACCACATGTGTCTGAGAGCTGCGGCTGCTCTTGACTGCAGAGCAGATCTGCTGGTGGAAGGCCCGGAGGGGCAGGGCTGCTCCTCCGGAGGGGCCTCCCTCATGGCTGCTGGCAGATCCAGTGTGAGGCACTCCAGATCTTTGCAATCCAAAATCTCGCTGCTTTTCTGAGGGAGGGAAGAGTGGATTCAGCAGTGGCTTGCAGACCCTCCACACATCCCAAACAGCACAACAAAGAGGAATACCCAGCTGTGCCCACTGCTGACATTCAGGGGGCAGGGAGGTGTCATCCACCCACCAGGGCCTCTCCGCCATCCCAGGACTCCCCAGTGCCCAGCTAGTAGTGCTTCCCAGTGCACGCAGAAGAGGCCAAGCTGCTTGGCCAGAATGGGACACCCCCAATGGGAACAAAAAAGAGAGAAGCTGCCGCAGTGACTTTATCTGCTCAGGGCACAGTCCATGCCCCATCCCCTCTTCTGGCTGCAGATCCTCAACATTCACCTGCCCACAGGGAACAGTCAGTTTTTCCATGAAGGGCTGGATGCCCACAGCCTGGTGATACCGAACCAGTTCAGTGAGCGAGGCGTGAGCCTGGTCTTCCCCCAGGATGACATAGCGTGCATTGGGCTGCACCTGGATCATGTAGTGTCTGCAGCGGCCTTCGCCCCTGGGGAGATGGACAGAGAGAAATAGTCATGGCAATGTCTCTCCAGGACCCAGTCATTGCTTTCTGCACTTGTTGCCTCAAGAGGCCAGATGTGATCAGGAGCCACAGTAACAAATATTACAAAGATGCAGGAGATGCACCATGCTGGAGTGTCACACGCTGTGCTAGTAGGTGCTGGAGGAGCATCAGTTTCCCCAAAGTCAGTGACCTGAGAACCCCAGCAGCCAGATCCAAAACCCCGCAGACTCTATTGCCTCCCATGCCTGTTGTCCACATTAAAACTCTGTCCTACCCCTTGCCGGAGGCTGTGCAAAGACCATGCCCTTGCAGCACTCTGATTGCCTCTCCTCAGGCCGTCCTCTAGACTCCTCTGCTTCAGTCACTGCTTCTTCCACTGGTTTGCCCACTCAGCCATATAGTACAGCCTAAGCAGGACCTGCATCCTTAGAGCCACAGCACCCCACCCACAAACAGATCTAGTTTTGGGCAAGGAGACAGACTCCACTGTGTCCCAACTGCTACTCCAAACTGTCTGACGCACCCACAATAGGAAAGGCTAAGCATCGTCCTCACTGGACTCCTCTGTGGAGGAGGTTAACTCCTCCAGCCATGCATGGCTCAGTTTCATAGAATCATAGAAGTGTTTAGGTTGGAAGAGACCTTTAAGATCATCGAGTCCAACTGCTAACCTAGCACTGCCAAGTCCACCACTAAACCTTGTCCCTAAGTGCCACATCTACACATCTTTTAAATACCTTCAGGGACAGTGACTCCACCACTTCTTTGGGCAGCCTGTTCTAATACTTGACAACCCTTTCAGTGAAGAAATTTTTCCTCATATCCAATCTAGACCTCCCCTGGCACAACTTGAGACTATTTCCTCTTGTCCTGTTGCTTGTTACATGGGAGAAAAGACTGACACCGTCTCACTACAACCTCCTTTCAGGTAGTTGTAGAGAGCGATAAGGTCTCCCCTGACCCTTCTCTGCAAGGCTCATTACTTACCTGTATGTTAAGGTATAGCCCGGTTGGCTCTGGCTGATCCGAACAAGGAAGCAACCCAAAGGCTCGTCCATCAGCAAGTTTTCAGCTTCCCTGGAAACAGGAAAGTTTTTCAGCAGACAGTGAGCAGCTGCCTCTGTGCAGGGATTCTGTCCTGTCTCATGTGCTACAATGGTAGTGCTCCCAGTCCACAGGAAGGCCAGCATCTGCCCCACGTGTTCCTACCTACAGGTTTCCTCACTCAGGCTTGCTGGTGCAAGGAGGCATTAGCAGGCTGAGGAGGCACAACACTCTCAGCCAAAGCCTCTCCAAGCATGGCTGCTCCAAAGCTGCTCTAGCAGTCTGACTAGTGCAATAGCAACAGCTACCTTCCACCACAGAACACATTACAAAGCATGACCGGGATGAGAAGGCTGTGCACATGTGCATTTCCTACACTCCAGGGCTGACAGAAGAAGTCAGGATGCTGCTGTGGGGTAGTGGTGCTCAGCACAAGGTAAGTCCAATGGCTTGGAAAAACACCAACTTGGATTACACCACTCTGGCTCTCTAAACTTCCTGCTGGAAGGAGGTCTTCCCCCTCTCTGCCCAACAGACAAAGCACTGCTTTGTGCTTGTCATGTGCCTTGCTCCAGGCTAAAGGTGACTGCAAATCACCAGTGCAGTTTGGGATTGCTCTGGCTGCTGTTACATGAGGCTGAGTTTACACTGCTGTATGGAGACTTAAATCCAACAACAGGAAGCACCACTTACAAAGTGTCTAATCTTCAGTGTCTTTGGGAAGGATCTGTTATGCCCTTCATTGTGAAGTGCTCATGGCTAGCCTATATTTGAATTCAGACAGTTTTGTCTTCCAGGTGCTAGCTCCTCTCCTGCATTCTTGGATCTGTGGACAAAAGCAATAATGCAGGTGGGGGCCTTGATAATTATCTTAAGAAAAAAAATGCAGCTACCAGGGAGCTGTCAGCTAGTGTAGTGCCCTTTACTAAGCTAACATGCTGTATAATGTCTCTGAGTAATGTTCACACTGATAAGCTGACAAAATCCAGGAACTTGAGATCTAATAAGACTGAAGGAGACTTGCAGCTTTAACAGAAAAATGTTACAAACTGGAGCAAGATGATAAGGCTGTTCAAATGACAGGCACGCTTGACAGCAATGCCCACGCAAAAGTCCCACCAAATAAGGAACGTTGGCAGTTAGCAAGCATACAGCACCATAGATTAATTTGCACACAGGGGAGACTATAACCAGAAATTCTGATGTCTACCTGCTAACCCCACCGTCTTGCTCCTGTCTGATCACTGGCATAATCAGCATTTCTCCAGTTATCACACTGCTTGGAAAGTAGTGCTTGGCTCAGCCAAGAGAATGAAGCGTGAGGCATACCCAGTAGCAAAATTTCAAGCATTTAAATAAAGGTTTTCCCAAAAAATCTTGGGAGTTCACAGTCTCATAAACAACTCCATAATAAAGTAGGGCTTTGTGGCTGTCTCTCCCAGCCTAAAGGGATGTAAATTCCACCTACACTGCACCCTCCTTAGATAGGCAGAGGTATTAACAAAAACTCTTCCTTTCCCTGTATCTGGGAGCTTTGGGGGAATCTTGCTATTGGGTACTCGCTAAAGGCCCTCTTAATACATTTTAAAATAATAAATGTACACTGAATTCTATATTTTCCTGCTGTAAACTGAGGTCTCCTCCTGACCTAAACTGAGAGATATAAGAACAGTCATAATCAGTCTGACCAAAAATCCATCTTCATTCCATATCATGTCTCTGCAAACAGTCCACAACAGGGTACGTGCACGTATGTATTTCCTCTCCAAGTCCTTTCCAAGCCTCCCTTCCCTGCACAGGATCTGTATTTAGGAACCCACAGTGGACGTATTTCCTCCAAGTTTCCACAGTCTTTCCTGGACCCATGTAAAGTTTCAGCATTTGCATCCTGTGACAGGGAGCTCCAAGCTTCCCCCTAAGGGTTTGAAGCTCACAGCCTAAAAGTGAAAGGTTACACAGGTCACTCCCATTCCTTAAGGAGGCAAATCCTGGCAAATCCAACCTCCTAAGGACACAGCAGCTTCTGCCTACCTGCCACAGTCCAACCTGCAGCCACTGTGTCCAGCGTACTCACCTCCGGCTGATCATCCCATGCAGCCAGCTTGGAAAGGCCCCATCATCCTGCAAGACCTTCTCAGCCTGCGTCTCTTTGAACCAGCGGAGACTTGCTCCTCTCTTGCATTTCCTCATTTTTGCCTCTTCTCCAGCCTGTTTCTTTGTCCCCAGAACAGGGCGAGGTGCAGAACGGTCCAAGAAGTTATCAAAAGGAGTGGACTGAAAGTGGGGAGAGGGGGAAAGTGGGCATGAAAGCAAGGTCAAAGGCAGGGGACCTCTGAAGGGATCACTTCGGTAGTGATCCCATCCTGAGTTCCTTAAGATCAGTCACCAACTATCAAACACTGCTTCCAGTTCCTCAGAGGTCCTGACCACACTTTTTTAACTAACCACAATAGGAAAGGACTCTCTCACTTCTTCATAACAAGAATGACAACATTCTCCTGGGACCACATGCAGCAGAATGTGTGCATACACAAGGTGGCTAAGGGGCCCCAAGCAGAGCCAATATCGCTACCTCTGTTAGTTTGCTCCGTGGCCGTGGCACTGGTGGCTGTGGTGGATTATCAGGAGGATTGGGAGAAGGTCGAGGGTGCCTCTTTCGTGGCATGGGGACTGGAAAGGAGATTCTTTCTGCAAGAAGAGGAAAGAAGTAGATGAAAACTAGCATCCAAGGTCCATGGGATCCATCCTCCACATGCCCAAGATAAGGACAGGCTCTGCTGCACGGAGTTTGTGGGAAAGACACAGCTTGGCACCCCTCCCAACAGAGCCAGGCAAATGACCGTCACCATGCTGTTTTGGCTCCCCACAGAGAAACCCACTCTTTCAAATGGCAGAAATGTCAGCACCTCCCTGCCCACCATATCGGTGGAACCCCCAGCCCCAGGAGAGCTGAGGACAGGTCATCATCACCTGGAGCTTACAGCACTTCAAGGTGTTCATCGCACAAGTGGCCACACACAGGGGCAGTGGGAGTGGGAGCAACTTACTCTGAGCCTCTGCTTCCACCGCCAGCTGCTGTCTTCTTTCTCTCTCTGCCTCCTCCTGTAGCCTCTGTGCCTGAGCTCTCTGCTCAGCCACCAGTTTTAGGTAACTCTTCCTGTATCTGAATCCCCTGAAAACTGTTCAGAGAAAAGTGGTGGTTAGAAAAAAATGCTCATCATGCTTTTGTCACTCCCTGGGGGAGGGAAGCACACCGGGTGATACTTCTTCACCCAGTGCAAAGCCCTCAATACTTCAATCAAGTTAATGAACAGCAATGCAGACTCTACTTGAGCAGGCCGTCAAAACCACATGAGAACTGTCTTCTACTCTCTAAGGTGCCAGATAACAAATTTAAAAAAAAAATCAAATTACAGATCTAAGCTCTCATCTCTAATGCCAATGCACAGGATAGCTAAAAAACAAAGACTCACAGAAGGGCCTCTGTTAACCATCTATCTCCTCGGTACCCTTCAGACACTACTCAGTAAAAGCAAAGCTATTCCATTCAGGAGAGGGGGTTTCCTTGGTGTCAGCCCACAGGATAACCTTTCCCATAAGCAGCCATCACAGGGTTCAGCAGCAGCATCACAGACATTGCATTATCCCGCCTACTCTACCAGGTACTACAGCATATGAACTGAAAGCCGCACTCCCTCATTGCCCACTACCCACACATCTTCCCCATGGATGAGAACAAGGCACAGCATGTGACAGTCTGATGTTTGTCATACTGTATGGTGCATAGCTGGAAGCTGCTCAGATGCTTCAGCAGTGCAACAACCCATACAGAAGAGAAGCATAACAGCGGGACCAGGCAGGATGACAGCCTTCTCCTGGTTGCACAGTCCTCATGGAGCCTGTGCAGAGGGAAGTACCAAACTGCCCACAGTGCCCGCTCTGGAGAAACAGGCTGCCAGAGCAGATGCTACCTGGAGAGGAAAGAAAAAAACCACACCAAAAGAAAACTTCATCCCCTTCTGCCTGTCTCAAAGTAGGAATGAGATCTGCTTCACTCATCTTTTCCCTCTCCTCAGTTCAACACTGCTCACAAACAAGCCCTCACTCCAGAGGATGGCTACCCAGATCTCAGGATGCAGCCAAATCATATGCTTGCCCTGCTCAGCTCAGTTCTCCTGCACACGTGCTTTCTCTTTCCAGGGCTCACACTGTCTGATGGATCTCCCCGACTGAAGATGAGCCCTGAGGAGGTTGGCATCTCCAATAACCACTCTGACTCCACAGGGCCTTGGCATGGAGATGGTACCTGGCCTGCCTTTGTCACCTGCAAAGGTGCAATGGTGGAGCAGGGACTGGAGAAAAGTTTTTCCTTGCCCCGGTCTGAGATCAGAGTTGAGGGACTCTCCTGCCCCAGTGCTCACCTTTCTGTATGACAACTGCTGCTCTTTCCAGGCGTTCCACATACTTTCCCAGCTGTTCCTGGTGCCAATATTTAAAGAAGAGTCGTGACTTCCTGTGAAGGTGGGGAGAGAAAGAAGCAGTGAGAAACACTGTTTATCTAAACTTGCATCCATCGTCCTTTGGACAGGCCTTTCCTACAGTCATAAAATTCTCCCTGAAGGGAACCAAGTAACAGTCTACATGTATAAAGTCTCTGCAGTTCAGGCCCTCCATTCCCAGCAGCAGTGATCCACACGTACCCACATCTCCAGCCTGTCAGCTCTGTACTTTGCAGTATCTCCAAGCAGCTGAAAGAGAGGAAGAAAGTGAAATAAATAATTTTCCTCCCAAAGCAAACACCACGCAGCTAGTGGTTTTAGGTACATAAAGGGGGAGAAAGTGCCTCAATGATTCTGCATTACATTCTCTGCCCCCTGTCACCTGATCACATTCAGTAACTGGCTGCCAATCTGTGGTGCTCTTTGAGGTACAGCTAGGATCACATTTGGGAACACCAGCAAAGGGGTTCCCAGAGGCAGATTTTCTTCAACTCCTTGGGAGGCAATTCTGCAGAGCCTATTTTATTCTCAGAACTGTTTTTCCTCATTTCATTTCCAAGCTCTTTGGAGCACTCAAGTTGCAAGGTCAGCACAGCAAGACTTCTGGGAGAAAGCCTGTTTTCCAATTCCAGTTTCGTTTTGCAGACTTTAGTGATAAAATGTGGGTCACTCGGAAAGATTCCCCAGCACTTGGAACTGAAAGCAGTACTCTAGCTGCACCACACAGACAGCTTCCTCCCTCTGCCTGCAAATCTAGGCTGTGAAATCATAGTGGCACTTTCTGCTAATATCTCGCATAGCAAAGCAGAATGGTTCTCCTTCTATCTCAGCCAACTTCCACTGTGCCACAATCTATATCCATGGTAATTCTTTTCTCAAATGCATCCTATGATTTTTGTGTCTGAAAACACACCGTGCTGCCTGTTTACCATCATGTCTCTCATCTATGAGATTCTGTCTTGACCTCACTTGGGTTTGCAACTCTTAATTCAGAATTGTCAGTAACTTCAAGGAAGCACTGTGAAGGCTGGAGGAGCTACTGCCAGGAAAGAACTGTTCCAGGAGAACATTCAAATCCTTTTCTTAAAAGACTAAAAAACACCCTCAGCTGGCTGCTTTACATGCTTCATTCTCACTATCAGTCACAACTGACCATGGCAGGAAGGAGGGACTGGGGAAGTGGAGAAGAGGAGGTGGGGAGTTGCTGCCCTAGATGTAGGAAGGAAAAAGCTGACAGGGTAAGACTGCAGAGCTGGAGGGACATTTATGTGTGTAAGGAACAGTCAGCTTCTCAAAGTGCTGAGGGTATATTATGCCTGTACACATAAAAAAATTCTTGGACCAGAAACATCATTTCTAGCCTGGGAGACATTCAGTGCTGGCTGCTTATTCAGCATTGTCTTTATCTTCTTCTCCCGTAAGACCATCAGGAAAAAGCTTGGAGAGGCACCGGGCAACTGTGCTGAGTCCCTGCCATACTGAGTTCAGCGGATACCCTTGACCATTATTGTGACTCCCTAAATTGAGTACATTAGCCAGTTCTCATTCCACGGGATAGCACAGCTTTATAGCAATTGAATTGAAATATTTCATTCATCACTGTACCAAATGCTTTTTAAACACTGTCTTTGCCTAGGAATTTGTGTTCCCCATTACCACAAAATCCCATCCTCACTTTGTTCCTTTTACTCAGTTTGCTATGCTACCCTGAGAGCAAAAGTCTGAAGAACAAACTGGATTGCACATAACAAAGGAAGGGTTCCTACCTTTCTTTTGTGAGGGAAACATCTGGTTTAACTAGAAGAATTCCATATCTGTGAAAAACAAACCAATTCAGCAAGGTAAGAGCCCCATCCTTGATGTGCTGAAGTGATCCATGTCACCCTCACAGCAAAACAACAATAAATCACTGTTTTTCCCACTCGGCATCTCACAGCAAACAACCCCATGATCTCAGGCATGTGAACTTTGAAGAGGCAGTTTCACTCCCTGCCCATATCTGGTTACGAGGGCTGCTTCTCTAACAATATCTAAAAAGGAACATTCAGAAGTTTTAACAAACCTTTCAGCAAATTCCTCAAATGAAGGTCTCCAGGAGAAACCATCTCTTCGGATACGTATTGTCTCCAGCAGTCCATTGTACTGGAGCTGAAGCAGCACCACAAAGAGAAACAAATAGAAACAGGTTATTAGGACACCAGTTTGTTCCTTTGCAGCCAGAAATTCCTTCATTCAGCCCTAAATATCTCTAGTTCAAAATGAAAAAGTTTCTTTCTGAAAATCTTTATTTGGTTAAAGACTGAATTTACCACATCCTGTAACTCTGATGATTAACCACTCTCAATTAAAAGTTGGAAACCATAAAAACCAATGACTGATATAACTTCACCTTCCAGCCATGTGTATGGCTTTGCCTCTGCCCCTTAGAGATTAGGTTTTTACTTCCAAATCTGGACACAAAAGTACGTACTCTGAGGCACAGATGAACTTCCCTCTTAATCCTATCCTTTCTTATATACATCGAACAGGCCACAGAGCCTTCTGAGCTCTTCTAATAATTTTCAGTATTCTTTAAAGTGTCCGGATTTCAGACCTGACAAAATATCCAAAGACAGTCATATCAGCACATATCAGCTCCTATCAAAGCGATCCCATCTTGGCTCCTATTCAGAGTTGCCCTGGCTGATGGGTAAGAACAGTCTCCTTCAGGAAGCATCATTTTTCATGAAGAAGCACCGTCTGTACCAGTCCCCATGCAGGAAATGCAAAGATGAATCCTAGTGCCTGACAAGCAGATCTCATTGCATTCATGAAAAAGAAACAGGAGAGAACCAAGACTGCAAAACCTGGACCTAGCAGTCTGTGTCAAAAAAACAGCCAAGTACCCATAACAATTACATACACAAAAAGTGTGACTACTCTTTCTCCTGCAAGGGGAGACTCAGACCAGTCAGCTTCCACCTATCTCCACAGCCTTTTGGTAGGGTCTGCCCTCCCCACCGAGACATGGCAGAAGTACCTGTAAAGGACATTGCTTTTCCTCACCTGCTGCAGCACCACCTGGCTGTCCACTACACCTGGCTCCTTCTGGCTGTTGGGCTTTATACAGCGCACAAAGTGGGGGTTGGCAGAATACAACCTCTCCATGAGCATCATCAGGGAATGCTGGTGAGGGCAGAGAAAGATCAACAGTCCAGCAAGCCAAAGCACTGCCAGAGCCTGGCGTGCAGTGAGAACTGTTTTCCAACCCCACAGCAACTTCCAAAGTTCTGGTAACAACTGGGTCACTCCCACCACAATCAGCTGTGCTTGGCACCCAGAAAAACGCTTGTCTGCACGCTGGGTGCTTTAACTATGCTTAGCAGCCTGGAAGCTCTCACTAAAATATCACTGCACTCATCTCAAGGGGCATTGCAGGGTAGCAATACTTTACCCGGAACTGAGCTCCAGCAGACTGTTTTCGTGTGCTATTGAACTTGTCTGCTCCTGGTATGACCTGAAACCAGACCCAAACAAAAGATCATCCCTGGAAGAAATGCTTGATTGCCATCCAAAGAGCTCTGCTGGAAGGCAGATGGCAAAAAGGACAGAGAATGGATTTCAGGGGAGGGAAGACAAATTAAACATATCAGCAGAAGCAAGCAGAAAACCTGGTAAAAAAACAAAGGAGAAATTGTTGCAAGCAGATTGCTGTCTGCTCTTGTTTTCAACCAATTTCTGTCTGCTCTCATTTTCAGCCAGTTTCTCAAATAAAAGATATCAGGTAACTATGCCACCATTTATCAATTGCCTTGTGGACCTGAAGTGCAATACCTTGGCTTTCACATGAGGCATCAGTGTCCCCGTCCTTGAGATAGTGGCTGGAATAACAGAGACAATAGTTAATTTTGTACCTTTGCTCGCAATCAACCACGTCTAAACATTCAAACCTCACTTCACAAACAAGTCTCCCTACAAATACTGAATCACAGGCAGGGCATTAGGTTTCACCATGTGGAAATACAAGGAAAGAGCTAAGGAAAGGGAGAAGAAAATACAAATATATGAAGCATACAATGCAAGCAACATTATTTTCTGTCACTGAGAAGGCAAGGCAATCAGGTTATTGAACAACCCTAAATGACCTTCAAAAGAAATATCATCAATGGCATCTAACAACGCAAAAAAAAGTACAGATAGCAAATGGGAAGCTCACCTATAGCAGTCAATATGGGAGGCTATATAAAGTCAGACAGCTTAAAATTAATTCAGTGACAAGATGAAAAATTCAGGGAAGTTGAATTTACTGAAGGATCTAATGACAGTCTTGCACACCCTTGATGCAATGCTCTCATGTGAATCACAGAATTACAGAATGGTTGAGGTTGGAAGAGACCTCTGCAGGTCATCTGGGCCAAACCCTTTGCTCAGCAGGGCCACCTAGAGCTGGCTGCCCAGGACTGGAGAACCAATCTAAGAACAGGTTATCTCTGCTGTTTATGAACTTTCAAAGAGTTGGGACTAGATTAAGTATCTTCACTAACAGTGTGGAAGTGGTGATGAAGATACTCCTGATCAGAAGAGCTGAAAAACACAGCAGAGAAGAGAAATTAAATTCATCAATTACATGGAAATCCCAGAAAGTGGCATGGACTGAACAGGACCAAAAAAAAAAAAAAAATTCCTGCACCAGAACCACTGTGTTCAGCCAGACAAATTCCAAGGAAGCATCCACTTGACCTTTCTTTAAAAGCTTACTTTCATAGAAGCCTTGGAGACTGAGGCCTTATCAATAACTGGAAAAAGGGAGTGCAGTGGTGGGAGACAAATAATGCATGACCTCGGAGTTTTTTAACAAGTTGTACCCGAAAAACTAAATGTCTTTGAAAAGGATAATCTCTACACTCATTGCTTGTGGCTTTACAGCCCTATTTTCAGTGTGAACAGCTAGAAGCTATGGCCTTGTCCAGCTTCATTTCTAGACAAGAACAGAGCATATGGAAAGGGTGAGTGGAGACAGTCCCGCACTGGCCCTGGAGAAGATGGTCTATCTGATCTGAGGGAAGACATCTGAGCAGCGGCCAGTTCTCTGGAAGAGGATACAACCTGCCTTGCTTTCCAGGAGGGAACGAACAGCTCCAACAGCTCGGTATATGCCAGCAGACCCACTCCAGGCTGCAGTCTTCCCAGAGTCTCCCTGGGGCTGCCAGCTGTGAAACACATTCACAGCACACAAGCCTCATCCCCACACTTAACTCTTGCCAAGGTGGGCCTTGATTCACATGGGATGCCCTATCATACCAGAGGGACTTGCCTTTGAACAGCACACTGAGCAAGGGGGTGACACTGTTGATGAAGAGCCCATGGACGTTGGCTGGCAAGGTGTCTCTGTTCTTCTCTAGAAAGCCCCTAGCAGTATATTGTACCTAGGGGAAAGGGCAGCAAGTCACTAAGGCCAGCAGTGCTCACAGGCTTGCTGTGAAAGCCACCTCCACAGCTTGCCAGGAGCAACAGTTAAACTGAATGTACAGTGGCTTGCATGGGAATTCTGTACACTGGCTCGCACGTGAATTTTGTAAATGCATATACACCCCATTCAGATACAAATCCTGAAGAACAAAACCCTGCAGATAGCACTGAGGCATTAGAACCACAGGAGTGCAGCATAACACTGAGACATCCACCTTTTCTTGTTCTCCTTTTCCTGATTATGAAGTTTCATTTCCTTTTGGTTTATGCTTCACTCTTTTCCTTGTTCTCCCCCTCTTCCCTTTAAATAGGTTTTCATCCTGTTGTCATGCATCCCCTTGTTTCTCTTGCTCCCCTCCTTTCTCATCTCCAGCCTGCCACTCTCCTTTCTATGTTAGGTGTTAAGTTTTTGTAATAAAGAATGTCATAAGTAATAACTTAGTCAACAACAGTGAGATTAGATTACTAAATTGCATATTACAATGACCTGAATTGTCATGTCTGCTCCTGTTCCAGAAATTATCTCCAATCAATTCAACATATTGGCGCTAATGCTCTCAAAATTGGTGGCAGTAAGGTTACATGCATAGTCCTAAATCCCAAGCTGCTTAGATACCATTTGAATGTATTGCCTTCACTTTCAAAACAACTGGCTGCTCTCACTGTGTTTCTCAGTACTTGCAATAAAATAGTGACTGCTATGGTCTGGAACCCAATAGGTAAAGGTAAAGCCATTACACTGTCCTTTGGTGCTGCACAGTGGATGCAAGGCTTTTATTTTATAAAGGACTATTTTAAGACAAGAGGCCCAATAGAATGATGCCAAGTACAGCAGATTCTTCTAATACCCTATGCTTCCCAGAGGTAGCCCCACTTTCTTCAGGGGTCCTCTCTTCCTATACCTTCCACAGAAATGCCAGGGAATCCTAGGAGGCAACTCCCTGGGAACACATCACTTCTGTTATCATCATCGGACCATACATTCCTTTACATCAAAGCCTTATTTGTCAAGCAACATATTTCCCCTCTCCTACATACACTACAACAGCATTCTTCCTGCAAACAATATATACCTTTCCAGCATAGTGAATGATGCTGAAGCACAAAACACGGCCTCGGCCTGGCTGGAAGTGTAAACTCGCCTTGAAGCTGCTGTTTAGTTTATCCACAAACGTCTTATCAGTTGCCTGCAAGAAATCAGATTTCATAGCCAAATGATAAGGCTGCAACAGAGACCTTATTAGGGCACATGGAAGCAAAACAAAGCGTTAGAAGTGTCCTTGGCTGTGTGACAGTTTTGTATTGTACTCTCTCTCTCTGATTCTCCACAGGCATGCCAATATCAGTAGACTGTCCCTGATCTGGCTGTCCTGTCTCATCAGTCACACACGGGGTCACCTCTGTTCATCCTGCTCTTTAAAGTCACGCTCCAATGTAAGAACTCTCTCTACAGCCCAGATATTTATTGCTACATTCCCCCCCACTATTTTCTCTGCCCCCTATCTCATGCATACCTGAGGGAATGCACTCTGCTCATCCAGAAGAGACAGAAGCCCAACTGGCTTGGCCAGAAGCAGATTCTGCAGGAAAAGGAGACACATTACACAAATGTAAAGCAATACAGGGCATCCACTTGCACCTACACCACCCTTTGAAGAGGTTCTTCCCAGGTGCATCTCCTCCCCATGATAGAAAGAGCAAGACTCCTCTTTTGGCTTGATGGAGCAATTCTCTTCTGTCAGTCCTCTCACTCACCAGAATAGGTTCATTATTGTTGAATGTAATAGTCTCCCAAGGCAGCTCTTCTTCCTGATAGGCAGCCTGCTCCAGCTGGAAAATGTGCTGAAACAGAAAAAAGAGGTTGATACACCCAGCAGACTTGGCTAGACAACCCTGAACATCTTCCTTCCCACCCTGAACAGAAGACACCCATGGCATGAGAAGTCCAAGATGCAACTGCTGTTCTGCATCCTCACCCATAAGCCTGTCACTCCCTGATGCTGGTGCATAAAGCAGGAACACTTCTCAGAGTGTAAGTGTCCCTGCTCTGCCAACTTGGGACACTGCTTCACCCTTCTACTTCTTTCTTCCCTGCACCAGTGGCTCCCCTGCCACAGCAGAGAAGGTTGTTGCTCTCTACCCTGCTTCATTAATCACCATTTTTGTCCTTCCAGGCAATAGACCTGTTTTTCCCCAAGCTCTCCTTCATATGCCAGGTAGATCAGTGCTCGGCTTTCTCTGCCACATAAGGTGAGATCACCCACAGCAGACTTACATGGTTGAAGAAGTGCTGCAGCTGCTCATTGGCCAAGTTTATGCAAAGCTGCTCGAAATGATTCACTGCAAAGTTTTCAAACCCAAAAATATCCAAGATACCTAAAAGAGGGAAGATGAGCACAACATGGAGCCTGCAGACCATCCCTGCAGATAGCTGTGTACCCCAACACACAACTGTATCTCCCATCATCCAGCTCTTGTGGCACAGGGAAACACCAGTCACCAGTGGCACCTCGCCCGTAAGTGCCCTTGGAGAACTGGTTAGGAGAAGCCCCACTCTGACCCCTGGTTCCTCTGCAAACCCAGAGTGCCCCAGAACTGCTTCAGACCAACCAGCTGCTGACAGTTGGCCAAGGCCCTACAGACTTCATGCTGCTAGCTAGTATCTCCAACGTGATCACATGTTTGATAATGGATCCCTGCACGCAATCTCTGAAAAACCTCATATTGTGCCTTTCCTTCATTGTGGCTGAGGGATGCACATTTGAGGACAGGACAGGAACAAGGCAGGGAGAACTCACCTATCTCCTTCAGTTCCACCTCAGGATCCACGTTCTCAGCCAGAAGCTCATTGATCTTCCAAACGATCCAGCCAAATACTCGGCCATATGCCACCTTTGCAATGGAGTCCCGAGCATCTATACAGAGAGAGCAACAGCAGCTCACTGAAGGGCTCCAAGGAGAGTAGGGAACTGTCGTTGTTTAACCCCAGGCAGCAACTAAGGACCACACAGCTGTTCTCTCACTTCTCCCCCACCCAGTGGTATGGGGAGGGAATCAGAAAAAGAATTAAAACTTGCAGGTTGAGACAAGAACGGTTTAATAGAACAGAAAAGAGAAACTAATAATGATAATGATAACACTAACAAAATGACAATAGTAATAATAAAAGGATTGGAATATACAAGTGATGCACAATGCAATTGCTCACCACCTGCCAATCGACGCCCAGTTAGTCCCTGAGCGGCTATCCCCCCACCCTTGCTCCCCCTGGTTTACATACTAGACATGACATCACATGGTATGGAATACCCCTTTGGCCAGTTTGGGACAGCTGTCCTGGCTGTGTCCCCTCCCAATTTCTTGTGCCCCTCCAGATTTCTTGCTGGCTGGGCATGGGAAACTGAAAAATCCTTCACTTAGCACAAACACTACTTAGCAACAACTGAAAATATCAGTGTTTTATCAACATTCTTCTCACACTGAACTCAAAAACATAGCACTATACCAGCTACTAGGAAGACAATTAACTCTATCCCAGCTGAAACGAGGACAGGAACACAGCACACCAGCTGGCTCAACACATTCACCTCTAGCAACAATGTCTAGGGGTTTATGAAGCTATTTTAAAAATCAGATAAACATTAGATATCTGTCTGATCATCCCTGTCCTCTGCACGCTCACACAGAGCTCTTTCATTCCAAAATCTTCACGATCTTTCTACAAGATCAGATATGGCATACTAGGGCACTTGTGAGACCATCTAAAATGGAAAATTTAATTTCCAAGAAAGTTCAGCCACTTTTTTGAATATCCAGAGACATGCTTTCCCCTTGCAGGTCTATGGAGTATGGATGCCCTCACTGCTAAACCAAGCAAGAGGCTCCGAGTTGTACCTGGAAAATTGAATGGTTCTGTTCCTCCTAACCTACAGCTGCAAAGTGTTTAAACACTGTGGGGCAAGAGGAGGATGCAATTGATGGAAAACTTGTTGACATCTAAGAAGGAGACCAAATCAACATGACCTACTGCATGATGGGAGACATATATTTTATTGTCCAGAGAGATGCAAGAGAAGACATTGGGAAAGAGAACTAGCTAATTCCCCATTTTCAGTTTTTATTCCATTTATTTTAAGCAATAATTTAGAAATCCTGGGATTTCATACTTTCTTAATTTATTTTTTAAATCTTTTAACTGAAGCTTTTTGTGCAGATTACCTTGGATAATTTTCTTATCGAAAGTGAAAATAACACCTTGTTCTTGCTACTTTAACATACTCCCCTTTCATCTCACTTCTTCCTTGATACCTTGCTATCTCATTGATTCTCTGTTACTTCTCCATCTACTACCTAGAGCTCTGCACGCTGCCAGCACTCTGCAACAGGAGCCTTCCACTCTTCTGTACAAATACCTACAGTTTCCTCCTAGGCTGGACTAAGGGAGAAAGCAAAGCTAATTCCTTGGTTTCTCATTTAATCTCTGCAGTCTCCTGGAGATCAAACAAAAGCAGCATTCATGGTCCTACATGTCAGTAGAAGACTAAACAGATAAACATTGATATACTTGCCTCTGTGCAAGAGGAATGAAGGGGCACAGACAGACATCTTTGTTCCCAACAAGTTGCACATGTGTGGGGATACCCTTCCATCAAATATGGTCAGTTTTTCTAGCCTGCACATCTGCAATTCATTATGTTTCTTACCTTCTGCCTGCTGCTGGGTGTGAAAACGCTGAATCTGCTCACCTCGGGTCACCGACATGGTACAAATAAGGCAATTTAACAGTTCATCTTCTTGGACTCCAAACTGACTCTGGGAGAGAGAAAATAGATGAGGACAGTCAATAGTAAACCCTTATTCTACTTGTGGGGATTGTATCTCCTTGCGTCTGTGCGACAACCAGTGTAACGGGGTCATGATTCAGATTAAGGGCCTTTGAGCTCCGCTGTAAGATAAGTACTGCTGTTAACATTTCGTAGCACTGGAGTTGGATCTGGGCTCTGAGATCTGCATTATCCCTGCAGTGACCAAACTCACTCTTGCACTTTCTCTGAAATACTTTGTGCTGCCACCTTTCACTTTCTTTGGGAACCATGCCAGTCCCTGCTGAGTTGTTTAATGACTTATTGAACAGCACCACATGGAGGTGACTGTGCAGGTGCTGAGATGTCTGAACTTCAGCAGACATCAGTCACACGAACCCACAAGAGACAGGAAACAAAGGGAACTCAGACACAACTGAACCCCCAAGTGCCTGCTTTAACAGGAATTCCCCTCCCATGGGCAAAAAACAAGGAGCAGACTGTAAGAAGCAAGACGAAAAGAAATTGGCTGCTGAACAGATGCAGGTGGTTGTTTCAGGTGTGGTGTAGGAGGGAAACAGGCAAAGAGATGGGAGGGAAACCAAAAACCAAGGCTGCTGGCATTTCAAATAAAAAGACATAGAAAGGGCAGAAATAGGTTACATTTTTCTGTTCTGTGTTGTTAACAAAGCAGGATAATGCCTCCATCCCATATAATAAAAAAGGGATAGTCCTTGGGAATATATATTTCTTAATCTGTGATAATTTCATGTGAAATAGTAGAAAGTTTAATTCTGGATAACCAACAAAAATTAATAGCAGTTAAGGTGGTATGCTTGGACAAGACCTGTCAAAAACACAGAACTAGTGTTCAGATACTGCACACCTCAATTTCTCCAAGGTATCATCACACCTAGTAACACATAACATTTAATTTTAAAAAGCTTGTATTGTATGAAGTCAACAAGGCACGTGTGATATCACCATATGCAAGACACTGGTTCTAGACACACAAGAAATAGAAGCTGGGAAGTGTGTCTTTGGGAATGAATAGCAGCGAACACAGATGCAGTCATGGGGTCATACTGTGCATTTCTGGAAAAACCTCTGTGTTCTTCAGGAACTCACACTGTGAGGCAGAATCGTCCTCTGCCACCTCTGGCAGGAGCAGCTCCTGCAGACACACTGCCCATGGGAACCAGCATCATATCCATAAGGTTTCTGTCAGGTCTTCTTGTGACTCACCGCTGCAGCCTTCAGCCATCCCTGGGAGACTTCACTCACTTTTACAGACCCATCGGTCTCCTCAGGCTCAAAGGTCACATTGCCCAGAGACAACACACCAGCCAAGATAGTCTGCATGTCCACTTGCTCCTAAAACACAAAAGAAAGGTGACTGAAAACTTATCAGCATGTAACATGTACAACACAGAGGCCCCAGAAGTTGGAGAGGTGAGGGAAAGGCACAGGCAGCCTGTGGGAAAAGGCTCTACACAAAGCCTGACAGACTCAGGTGGTTTGGAAGCAACATGGAAAATCCAGAGAGGAGAGGAATAGGACTGAGCCTCAAAAGAGCAGCCAGAAAGAAACCCTATGCCTGCAGTAAGCACAGATGGAAATTAAACAACCTCAGAACTGACCTGTTCTTGAAAGCCCACCATGTCAAGGGCATTGCACACCTCTTGGTATTTGTGCTTCCAGCACTGAGCTGCATCCGATGTACCAAATCGTCCACTTATGTACCTGAGAAAGTGTACAGCCCATACAAAACCGTCACACAACCAGCACAGCAAGTCAGTCCTACCCCAGAGGAACAAAGCAGATTGACACCAGTGGAGACACGAAAGGGAAACTTTTCCAAGGTAACGTAGCAAAGAAGAGACTCCAGACCTCCCAGCTTCCATGATGACCCATAAGATCTCTTCACATAGCTCCATTCAGATCCAACTCCAGCTTTCATTCATTTGTTTACCTGTACCAGGCTCCACAGAGAGCCATAGGGCAAGAGGCATAGGCTCCATTATGCTGCTTTCACCTCCACCCCCCATCATGAAGACTAAACTAGGCATGGATGGTCTGCCTTTGAAGTACCTGTAGAGTGAAGGATCCAATAGCCCATACATCTCCTTTTCCTCTGAAGAAAGCCCAGCAAACATGTAGTAGAAGATATGGAAATTCCTCTCCCCGATATCTTGTTGCACTACCCGTGACTTCTCTAACAGGTACTCACTCAGCTTTGCACCTTGCACTGCACACAAGAAGGTGACAAGGTAAACGTTGCACTTGAGGACATGAAGCTGATTGAGCTGTCCCACGTCTCTTATTTGGCGATAGGAGCATGGAATTGTCCAAAATAACTTTCTTGTGTGCAACACCTTCTAGGCTGCCCAGCACCCTGAAAATGGGCTTCTCCATGCTTCCCATCATCTTAGAGATGTCTGCTCAGCTCCTTTAGCAGCAACCAAGGCTTCTGGCTCTACAGAGTATTAGTGATACCTCCCCTGCACTGTCACCCCCATCTCCTTCCTGTTCTCCCACACTGTCCAAACCCAGGTCTTATCCAACAGTTGTGGTTGCTCTAAGATTTTACGGAATTGCACACCCTTCCCACAGGGAGTCGGGTGTCAAAACTTCACCCTCCACAAGTTCTGGCTACTCAGTCCACTCCCTCCAGTGCCTAACCATGCCCCAAACTAGTAATTGCCCTTGACTTTACCTGTATTATTCTGGAAACGCAGCTGTATGTATTTTCCAAAGCGGCTGCTGTTGTCATTTATCGCAGTCTGGGCATTGCCAAAAGCTTCAAGCAACGGATTTACCTAAAAGAAGTGAGCAAGCAGAAGCAGCATTCTTCAAATTAAGTGATCCAATCTAACTTACTTGGAAAAGTTTAACGTCAGCATTTACTATTCAGCATTCAGCTGGAATAGGAAGCACTCCATGAGTACTCAAGAGCACCTATTTTATCATACCCTGGATAAAGGAACTGAAAGAGGTAAATATAACAAAGACTAAGTAGCATAAGATTACTGAAAATAAGCACAGTCAAACTGATTAAATTGATTTGATCTCAGTAAGATCACTGACTTATTTGTTAAAAGATAAGGTTGGTATAACAGATTTCCACAAAGTATCTGACATGGTATCACTAGATAATTTTGACTGCTATACTACAGCAATAAACAAGGTAAACATGGCACTCAGTAAATGTAAGCATGGTAACTTAGCTACTGAAATTTGTAGACAGTGTAAGGCTTAGGACAGCAAGTTATAAAGAAACTAACAGAACAATCAGACCAGCTTGGTCAACTGACACAAACAAGGTGAAATGACAATTTTTCTATATTTGAGCAAATAATGCCTGCCAACTGGAAGAACAATGCCTTAGGGTACATGCTGGGCAGCCTCTGAACACAGCTTTACAGCATGACACTGTAATCCCAAAAGGGCTAACTTAGTCCTTGAACATATCTACAGGAACCAAATAAGATTCCTATTATTTCTTCACCATCACCTCTAGGCTTTCCAAGGGCAGCTCACCTGGATTGAAGTGAACTTTACTTCTACTCGAGGAATTGCAGGCTGGCTCCAGGCACTATGCTGAGCAAACACAGCTATCCTGCTTCCTGAACCTGCTCAGGTCAGAAGCAGCTTGGCAGTGTGGCCCAAGCCAGCTCTAACCAGAGCCAGCAGGTGTATCAATGCCACCTTCCCACAACAGAGCACAGACATTCACCTCGGATCCACCGTGGATGATACCACACTGAAATAATATGCCATTACAGACCCGAAAGCATGGCACAGTGTATTGGGTTTGTGTGGCAAGGTTTTGGGAGCTGGGGGGCTACAGGGGTGGCTTCTGTAAGAAGATGCGAGATGCTTCCCCCACATCCAACAGAGCCAGTTCCATCTGGCTCCAAGATGGACCTGCCACTGGCCAAAGTTGAGCCCATCAGCAATGGTGGTACTGCCTCTGTGTTAACATATTTAAGAAGGGGGAAAAACTGCTGCGCAACAGCAGCCAGAAGAAAGGAGTGAGAACATGTAAGAGCAACAACCCTGCAGACCCCCAGGTCAGTGCAGAAGGAGGGGAGGAGGGGATCCAGGCGCCGGAGCAGAGATTCCCCTGCAGCCCGTGGGGAAGACCATGGTGAGGCAGGCTGTCCTCCTGCAGCCCAGGGAGGTCCACAGTGGAGCAGATCTCCACCTGCAGCCCATGGAGGACCCCACACTGGAGCAGGTTTTCTGGCAGGACTTGTGACCCTGTGGGGGACCCACGCTGGAGCAGTTTGTGAAGAACTGCAGCCTGTGGGAAGGACTCACGTTGGAGAAGTTCATGGAGGACTGTTGTTGCCCGTGGGAGGGACCCCACACTGGAAACAGGGAAGAGCGTGAAGAGGAAGGAAAGGCAGAGAGAGTGTGTGATGAACTGACTGCAACCTCCATTCCCCATCCCCCTGTGCTGCTTGCGGGGAGGAGGCAGAGAAATTGGGAGTGAAGTTGAGCCTGGGAAGAAGGGAGGGGTTGGGAGTAGGTGTTTTAAGATTTGGTCTTATTTCTCATTATCCTACTCTGATGTTAATTGTCAATAAATTAAATTAATTTTCCCCAAGTCAAGTCTGTTTTGCCTGTGACAGTAATAGCCGGGTGAGATGTCCCTGTCCTTATCTCAATCCATGACCCTTTTGTCATATTTTTCTCTGGCTGCCCAGTTAAGGAGGGGGAGTGGCTTGGTGGGCACCTGGTGTACAGCCAGAGTTAACCCACCACACACAGAAAGATCTCTCTGGCTCTACAGTAAACCCAAAAACACAGACTTTAAAATGAAGTAGTCCAAGAACTCACTCTGCTTAATCTACCACATGGAAGGCTAAAGTATGCTTTGCTCAAAAAACCTCACAACACCTTGGGGAGCAATTCAAGTGGAAATACTTCAGACCAAAGAGACAAATACGTTTCAAAATCAGCTAGCAAAAGTATATGAAAACAGCAAAGATGAAGTTAGCCAGTTAGCAGCTATGTGCCTGACAGTAAGTGTAAGAATAAATACCCAAGGAAAGGTGACTGAAGGCTGTGTGGATTCTCCATCCTTGTGTACCATTAAAACAAGACTTCATTTTTCTAATAAAAGTCCTTGTTCTACCTCAAGCAGGAAATTCTGAAAATGCACCTAACCCCTTGTCACAGAGAACCTGATGAACGATAGCAATAGTTTTCTATCATTTAAGATACCAGTATATTCCCAGCAAACAGAATTACTGACCTACCAACTGTTCTAGTTTGTGGTCAGCTACTTCACCATCCTCACGCACTATTTTCTTATGTGTCTTATGTTTTGCTTCCTGACTTCCAGTGGTGATTCATCAGCAGGCTTCCCGAGGCTAATGCAAGTTGAAGATGCAGAAGCAACACTGCTGCAAGACAAGTACCATCCTGTAATGACCCACCTGAAGGATCTGCCGCTCCAGCTGTGAGTTGCCTTTGCATAGGTTCATTATGTGCTGCAACAATAGCTTCGTACTCTCTGTTTTCCCTGCACCGCTCTCTCCACTGCCAAGAAAAATCAAAGGAAATTCCAGCAGCTGTAAAGTATAGCTGTTCTGCCCCTTACACCTTAGTGCCCCATCATTTGAGAGTGCTCTCCTGTCCAAGAGCTTCATAACTTTTTCAGCTAAACTGCATGTATGAGTACAAACTCACACCACAGCTTTACACCGCGAGTCCCACAAGGTACTGATCCCTCCCCAGTGGATTTTTTTCCCCATCTGCAAAGGAGTAAGGTATACCCCATGCCATCACTTCTGGATGGGATGCACTGGACAGACCATTTGCTCTGCTTCTTAAGAAAAAAATATATCTAACTTCTGGAAAACAACCTCCTTCAAAAGCGATCTGATACATCGACTCCCCCACATATGCTGGAGTTGACAGCTTCCTCCTCCTTCAGAGAGATTTGCCCCGTCTATCTCATATCCACAACTGAGTACTGATCTTGAGATACTGTTGCAATCTCAAATCTCAGGCACTTCACACATTTACATGCATCAGCCAGTTGAGAACGCGGGCACGTCACCGCAGAGCCATCCACACACCCACAGTGGCAGCGGTGCACGTCACTCTGCCGTCACTCTGCCATCATACGTGCCCAAGCACCTCTGCCCCCAAGTCAAACAAGCAGCACTTGGCAAGGGCAGTTTCCCCTGTCCTGGGAGGGGGAATGTACAGTCACTGAGACGTGTCCTTGGTTGACAACATCATACCAGCAGAGAACTTCAGCGTATGCATAGAAAAAAAATAATGCAGGAAATGCTGAAGGTATACCTGAGGGCAGGTCTCCCTTTCCACACCCGACCTTTGAACATCTGGTGTGGCTTTACTGCTTTTAGCTCCCAGTGGCTCTGTGCTTGGGATCAAGTATGTGTCATAGGTGGCTAAATACCTCAAATACTACAACAGATACCTGATCTCAAGCACAGATCAGGCCATCGCCATCTGAATATGCACAAAGACAGACCATTTTGCCAGTTGAGAACATGCCATGCAGACAGCATCCCTGCTTAGTATGCAAGATGGTTTTTTTTGTTTTCAGTGACTTGCTTCGTCCACAAAAGCACTATCAGTCAGCACTCCCATGGTTCGAGCTTGTCCTTGTACCCTCCAACAAGCACAAAAGCTTCAGCAGGTCCTGCAAATACTATCCAGCTGCAGATGTGTAACTGCCCCAGGCTGTGAAGAAGAGCAAAGTCATCTCTAGGAGACCAAAGTGCTGTACCACTAGCAACATACACACCAGTTAATAGGGTTGCAAGATGCACAAGAGCAGCTCAGACTCTCATCTCTGAGACCACAAACTGCTGGCAGAAAACAATCAGGCCACTGACTTCTTGGCAAACACCCACAGGTTACTCTTTCTTGTCTTCCATCTCCCAAGGCACATACTATGACTGTTCTCCACCCCTAAGAGCCCTACCAGCAGCATGTCTTCCACCTGCTGACTCCACAGTCACCACTTCTTGAGAGCACTTCAAGTAAAGCGCAGGCACTGATGGCTTGCAGACTAGGGAAACGAGTGGGGCTCAAGTGACCCTCAAGGTCAGCTCCCAGTCCCACCACAACACTGAGCACTGATTCAGCAAGCCTGTAGACTGAAAATACTGACAAAATGATCAGAAGGCCAATATAAAGGAGGGAATATTAAATCAAACAAGCTGGCAATTAACATTTTAACTGCAGTGACATTTAAACAGTTCTTTACAATACCCAGAACAGGCAGTCAGTGATTTGAGGCTTTCTCTGCTAGTTGATGTCATCTGAGGCTTGCCCTATTAGCTGATGCTATCTGCTGCCCTGCAGTTTCAGCAGAACAGTAGTGACAACAAGTGAAGCGCTCGTGACACTGGTACGCACCTTGGTTACAAGAGCCCATTTTTTTCGCTTCTAGTGCACGGAACTGCCCATGACAATAAGATTTTCCCTGACTGGGTTCCCAAAGGTCTTAGGGGAAAAAAAAAGCTTCTACTTTTTTTTCTCCTGCTCTCTGGTTACACATGGACAGCTCCGCTTTGCGAAAACAGGTTCCCTTCATTACGTATAACCTTTATCACAGCACTTATGGTGGGAGTTGTTCCGGCAAAGAGCAGCACCCTGTGGCTTTCCCGAGAACTCGTTGAATCTTTCCAAGGCCACATCCCCCCAGAAGCAAACCCAAAACATTTAGCTGTGTTACCAGCATCGGCAGCCGATCCACCCCACAAAAGCCAGCTTTGTTTGCCGGGCACCTCCGTTCGCGACCTGCCCGCTCTCCTGTCCAGAACGCGGGCAGCTCGGGAAGAGCGATGCGCTGCAAGCTGTATTGCGTCTGGCTGAGTTAGAGTTAATTCTCCCCATAGCAGCCCTCGTAGTGCTGGTAGCTAGAAAGGTGCTGATAACACTCCAGTGTTTTGGCTACTGCTGAGCAGTGCCGGCACAGCATCAAGGCTGTCTCTCCAACATTTTTGCCCCCCCTCAACGGCAGGCTGGGGCTGGGCAAGATCTCGGGAGGGGACATAACCAGGACACAAGCGCAGCTGGGTTTTGACTCACGCACAGCGCTGGAGACGAGCTTCACCTGAAACTTCAGCGGGGAGAGCCCGGTGAGGCTCCGCTGGCCACCACCCGGCCCCCCACCTCTGCCCGGCTCCGGCGAGCCCCCGGCCCGGCCCGGCCGCCCACCCAGACCCTCACCTGATGACAATGCACTGGTTCTGGGGCCTGTTGCCCCGACGGCCCAGCATGCCGTAGTAGGCCCGGCTGGCCACGGCAAAGATGTGGGGCGGCAGCATGCCTGTCTCCTGGCGCCGGTACCGCTCGGAGACCTGGGGGGGAAGCGGTGGCGGAGAGACGGTGAAGGGGCTGCGGGGGGGGGGGGGGGGGGTGTTGCTGCGGGGCCCGGCCGGCCGCGGGGACTCACCTCTCTCCCGCACAGCGGCAGGGGCTGGAAGGGGTTCATGGCGATGAGGATGTCCCCGACGTCGGTCTGGCGGAGAGGGGAGAGCCCGTCAAGCCGAGCCCCCGCCGCCGCCCCCCGCCCCGGGTCCCGCCGGCACTCACGTAGACCTGCTGCCTCAGGAACCGCTCCCGCAGCCCGCCCAGCAGCGCCTCCTCGTCCAGCTCCGCCAGCTCCGCCAGGTTCCCGGCCGCCCCGCAGGACGGGCGACGCTCCCCCCGCGACCCCATGCCGGACGGCTCCCACCGAAAGCACCGCCGGCCGGCCGGCCGCCCCAGCCCAGCCCAGCCCTGCCCTGCCCGGCCCGGCCCCTCTCCCGCTCCCGCTCCGGCTCCTGCTCCGCCCCGGGACCGCCCGCCGGGGCGGAGCCGCCGTTTGAACGCGGGGCGGTGGCGGGGACCGGCAGGTAACGGGCGGCGGGAGTGGTGTGGCCCTACGCGGGGCTGGGGGCGAGGAGGCAGCCCCGGGGGAGGCGCTGGGGGGCCGGTCGGTCGGGTGGGTGCAGGCGTGCATGCCGAGTCTCCCCTTGAGTCAAGGTCTCCTTGTCTGCGGCGGTGAGCCGGTTTAAAGCAGGCAGCAGGAGGGGGGAAGGAGGTAAAAGCTCCCCCACCTCCGAGGCCGAGCCTTCCCGCGGCCTCTCCCGCAGCAGTCACGGCCGTCGGAGGCGGGAATGTGGAGCTGCGTGACCCTTGGAGCTGACCCACCGCGTGGTTAGCGCTCCTGAGGCGCCAAGAGCGGCTATGCTGGGATAACAAAGGGAGGATATTTGAAATTGGAAACGTAGAAACGGAGCAGGGAACATTGCTAACGGGGCATCATAAGGTAGCTGACTGTACGGAAAGCATTCTGTGGCTCCTAGTCTGAGTCCGAGAAGAGAGAAGCAAGCTGGAGTGCTTCTGTTGCCTGTAGGTGAAATATTTTCTAATCTACCCATGGGCTCCAGGCAGCCTTCACCCTATGGACCTGAGACAGAATGCAACATATTTTAGTATATTGGGAGTGTTTGCACTGCTTTATATGAGTGGGAGATGGTCAAACCAGGTGTAACTTTTTTTGTCTTTTTTTTTTAATTATTATTTGTTAAAAGAAATTGGGCTGCAAAATGAAAATCATGACTGCAACCTACCCTGGCTAAAGGTGCTCTGCAAATGGTAGCATTTAAGTCTTATTGGTGAGTACTTTGCAACTGCACGCTAATGCCAAGCTCTTGCATAGTATTCCCTGCAGTGCTGCCTCTCCATCCTCAGGGGTGCCAGGTCTGCCCTGTTTGACCAAGACATGGCCTCAGCGAGGCTTGTGGTTGTGTCGTGAGCAAATATGAGAATAAACCTCTGGAGAAGCTCCTGCTGCTATAACATTTCGCACGTGTCCCTCAGCTATCTGGGTTTTTGCTAACTCATTAAATGAGCCTTGGTACTCATTTGATGTGAAACTTTTGTTTCAGACGTTGATTTAGATAGCTGAAATGTCTCTGGAAGACTGTATTTGACAAATTCCCCTCTCTATGATGACATGTCTTTCTGTATTAGTATAGCTCGTCCATGTGGGAGCCAGAACTTTTGTGGAGGTAGCTCAGCTTCCAGAGAAATTGCAGACTTCATGCTGTGGCAAGTGTGCAACAGCATGCACTGCCTTTTGATCAAAAGGCAGAGCAATATTTAACTGGTGCTCTGCTAACATATGCCTCTTTCTCTGAGAGAAGGTGATAAAACAGGGAGTGTTTTTCTCCGTAATGAAACTGTGATGCTCTTGCAGAAGAGAACAGCAGCTAAGCTGGTTAATAAGGGCATAGTGTGATTCACAGCAGTTGCTCAGTCTCTCTCATTTCTGAAACCATGAACTACTGTTAGAAAATGACAATGCCAACCGCTTTCTTCTTGGGAACCTCCATGGGAAAACAAGCAAGAGTGCTCTCTTTCTATATCTCTCTTTCCCCTGCAAGACATATCTTATGGCTGTTTTCTACTCCTACCCACAGTACCTCTTCCACCCACTAACTTCCTTGGGTTTATTGAGACTTGTGCACCAAGAACGGGGCAAAGCACAGGAAGCCGTGGTTTGTGAGTGGGATTGTACACTTGAGATTTGCTTACAGACGTATTGTAAGGTACTGCTTTTGCTTTCACGTTCTGGTCTTCCTAATGGTGTTCCTCCGGTTGATACAGGGCTCCTGTACCCGTGGGTAGGAATGCAGAAGGAAACTTAATAACGGTTGCTGGCAACTGACTTCCCTTCTTTCATAGTAAAGCATAGAGTTTGTAGCTCAGAATCCTTCCCTGCGGCATAGGTTATTCTTTTGTTGTGTGTCCAATTCTTGGCTCTTCAGGATCGGTTACCTTTCTGTATATCAGCCCTGAGGCTGCCATGAGTGACTTGTCCCTGCTGTTTATGGCTGGAGCAAACACTGTGGAAGAGCAGAGGGCTCGCTGGGAGAGAAAGCGGAGCCGGACAGCCAAGGAGCTGCTGGAAACTGAACACAAATACCTTGAGCAGCTGGATTTGGTGGTCACAGTGAGTATTTTGGCCCCTTCTGATATGTGGGTACCTTCAGGCAGCACATACTTATTTGTGCTGTCATGGGGAAGGGTCGAGAGCAAGACTTTAATACATCCCTACTGCATGGGACAACTGCTGGGGCTGAAAGGTTTGGTTTTTTTGTTTTGTTTTTTTTTTTTTCGTTTACCTCCTCTGTAATATCAGATAGCTCATGGTTTTGGTCCCTTGGCTTTGGTCTGTACACAGACATAAATCTTTAAGTTTTGATTATATAGCGGACTTGCCTTAAGGTGCCTGAGATGTGCGAAATGTAGGGGCACAGACAAGACAAAGACAGATTATGAACAAGGTGGTGAAAAACAGATGCATCTAGGAATACTGAAATAGACTCTATCAGTGCTGTAGTGCTGTTCCACATGTTTACAGTTATGGTCAAAGTTACCAAGAAGGCTTACATCTGATGATTAATATCTTAGGTAGGCATTCACACTATTTGATATCCTTTCGAGCTAAAGAGTGTGCAGGCTGCAAATTCGTGTTTCTGTGTGCCACAAACAACCTTTAAGTGACCTGTGAATTTTACCTGTTTGAAATTGTCTCTTTTTTTCCTACTTAGTTCTTTGTAACAATTTTAAAGGCCAAAGGGACGCTGAAACCTGCTGTGTTGGACACCATATTTGGACCCCTGGAATCCATATATTCAGCCAGCCTGTAAGTGAACACACAGATGTGATTCCTCTAATTATATGGGGAGGACCTTGTATTGGTGAGAAAGTAAGATTTCAGAAAATAAAGCTAACACCTTTTAAAACAAGCATGCGCTGCTAGCCTTAGTGGGACTTGCAGGTGTACCCAGGAAACTGCTGATCTGTATCCACATATCCAGACGCCCCATTGCTCTCTGGATAGTGGTTTAAACCCAGTAAGTTTGCTCTGTGGTATTTTTAAGGGGTGTTTTCTGTAGCTTACTCTGTGACCACTAAGCACGTATTTGGCAGAGAAACTAGATGTGAGGTGGAGGCTGACAAAGGAAGGTCAGCATAGGAGTGAACCAGAGGGAGCTGTGAAAATGCCATCAGTAACGTACCCCTCACGAGCTTTCTCTGCTCCTTGTGCACAGTGTTCTGTCTCTTCACCTGGAGAGAGGAAATCTGGGACCAGGATTGGAAAATTTCTGTCAGAATCTAGAGCTTTATGGCCACTATGCTGAGAATTTGGAGCAGGCAAATAAAACCTTGAAGGTAAATAATGTCCATTATTCTTCATGTTCTTTCTTTCCTCTCTTTCTCCATTCTGTGAAACAGCTACATCCTTCCCTTTTTCTCCTGTTTCTGGAGTGATCAGTTTTCTTCCTTTTTCTGGGTTGCTGCTATTTTCTCAGTCTTACTTCCATAATAGAATGGTGAAAACTTCTCTACTTTAGAGCTTCAAATCTTTGAAGCTTGTTTCAGGTGTTTGTGTATGTATGTGCATAGGCTAAGCACTGCTTTCCCAAACAGAGTTCTGTATTTACTCCCACTCCTCCTTGGCTGGCAAGCCTGGAGAGTTTTCAGTGGGAACACTAGGGGACAGTGATCTCCTGCTGGAGAATTATCAGGTTTCCTAGTCTTTCCCACTACCACTAACTGTATCCTAACAGTGGGATTTCCTTTTCCTTACCAATTTTTTTCTATGGTAGAAGAAAAATTATTCCTTTCCACTTAACTTCTCCAAATACAACCTGTCTTCCAAGAAATTTCAGAAGGATATATTTTTGTTTCAAAGTCCTGAGAGCTGTATCTGGAATTTAAACTACCCGACTTTTTTTTTTTTTCTTTTTTCTGTGCTTGTTCCCAGCTGCAGGATGTACTGGGATGTTTCCCTTCTGTTCTGTTTGCATGCATGTATTCATGCAATTGATTTTGCAAGAGGAAAAGCCATTTTGGATACTTACCTTGAGGTGATGGGAATGCAGGGCTGCATTGCTTTGCCTTGAAATGAATGGCAAAAAGCCACAGGTGGACTCCCTGTTTTCCTGTCTGAGTCAGTCTTCCTTTTTTACTTTATTTCCATTTGCTGAGTATACTAGCTTTATACTGATGTGACTGTATGAAGAGAAGATGCTGCTTGCATTACCTGCTGAGAAATGGTGGTCAGGAGAAAGGGAATTACTCGCCTATGGCCACAAAAGAAGTTGTTGATGGTTGTGTTTAGGACTGCAGTCCTAAACTCTAAGTTTAAGAGTTTTAAGACTTCCAAGCTCTGGTACATACTAGACCACATATTTCTTTCTATAGCCTCAAAAGTATATGCCTTTTCTGCTGCACACAGGAGCAACTGAGAAAAAAAAAGTCATTCCGAAGGTTTAAGAAACTCCAGGAAACTCGACCTCAGTTTCAAGGGAGAAAGCTAGAGGATCTGCTTCCTTTGCCCCTGCAGAGGCTGCACCAGTAAGTATGCAGTTCTGAGTCTTCAAGGTGTTAGTACAAAAGGGAAAAAGGAACACAACAGTCTCTTGGTTGCTATGGAAGGTAAAGTTGCTTAATGTGTCGAAGCATATAGACAGCAATGAAACAGACCTGAAGATGTGCCTCTAAAGTGGAATCAGTGTACATGGATGAGAGATGATGCAGAGAGGTAGCTATGTTTAGCCCTGGCTCCTAAGCCCTTCCTCTAGATCTCGGGTAGAATTGAAGTGGAGGCTTTCTATCATCTCAGTCAGCTACTGAAGTTAGGCCCTGAACAAAACCAAGCTGTCGGAAGTGCTGCAAAAGTGGTGCTCTCTGCCAGACATGGTCTCGCTCCGCTTTTGTGCAGGTTGCTGACCTGGAGCACCGTGACTCTCCTCTCTTGTAGATGGTTGCTTTTGGAGAGAGATGAGATTAATGACTGTGGGGGAGATTTTTTCCCCTCTCTGATTAGCAGGGCCATAAGCTTTACTCAGATTTGGTGCCTATTGCAGTTGTCTGAGCCTGGACAAATCCAGTCTGGATTGCTGCATTCCCCCCTTGAGGCATCATCTCCCCTCTGAAGCGGCAGACTGACTGCACGAGGCGAGGACTGCCCTTTCTTGGGGAAGGCATATGGGTAATACAGAGCACAGGTAGTTTGCTGGGAACCCAGCTGCTGCTGCTATAGATCAAGTAGCTGCTCTTCAACCATGGCCTTATCCTCACTAAACCAAATTTGAGAGATTGAGAGCCTCGTTTCTTTGAAAATAACTCAGAGTGAGCATACCACAGTCTTTGAGGTAGCTTTATGTAAACTTTTTATAGCTTGGCAGATATAAACGTAAGCTTTCTTTTTACTGTAATTCTTTGGATCGTTCCTTTAAATTTGTAGAATAGCAGTATGTATGTTGCTGTCCAACTGTTTGGAAAAATGGCGGCTTTTTAACAGAAGGTCTAATTTTTTCATTAATCAGCTCTTTCATGTTCAAGTTTCTTCAAAACTCTGTTACATATACTGCAGGTCATGTGACTTCTGCCAGTCCATGAATCTATTCAATGTGATATTTCTTCTGTCGTTTCAGACTGAAAATAGTTTGACTTTACTGGGAGAAAGCATTTGCAGACGTCTGATCCTTTCCGGTAAAGACTGGAGAGGAAAAAAGAAAAAGGCGCCTCCTAGTTCTTATAGAAATGCCTTTATTTTCTTGTGTGGGCAGGAAACATGGTATGAATGCTACCATTCAGACATAAAAAAAGAAAAATAGTTCAAAGAGAAATTTTTCTGTTACTGAAGGCATTTTTATGTGAATGCTAAGAGAGTCTCCTGAACTTAATTTGTGATGTTGCTATTATCAGATCCCCAGAAAATGCCAAAGGCTTGCAAATGTATAAAATACTTGGGTTAATTTAGTTGACAAATTTGAAGATAAAATGAATGTGATCAAAGAATTGTGACCAAAAGCTGCTTGGTTAGACTTGGAGGTGTGTACTCCATCACCTGGTGGAGTGTTGTTCATCATTCTGTCACTAATAGGAGATGCCGCTGTTCCCAGTATCTTTTTGTGGAATAAACCTGCTCTCTCTATCTTAGGTACAAGCATTTCCTCAGAGACCTGCTGGAGAACACCAGCCTGGACAGTGCTGAGTACAAGAAACTTGAAAGTATGATTCCATCTGTAGATGCTGGCAATTTAATCAGTGTTAGCCTCCTTGCTAATAATATTTGGATTCTCATCTTCTGTCTACTTCAACGAGAAGAAAAAATATTCTTCTCTCTGGGGTTCTAGTGGATTACTATTTCCCTTCTCCATCTTGATCAAGATGTCCCCAAGAACACATTGGGAATAGAATTGTAGAGTAACTGATGAGGAAAGTGGCCTAGGGGTTAGGTTGGAGAAATGGCAGCTCTATTTTTTACAGTGAGGGTGGTGAGACACTGGAAAAGGTTGCTCAGGGAAGTTGTTGATGCCCATCACTGGAAGTGTTCAAAGTCAGGTTGGACAGGACTTTGAGCAACCTGATCTAGTGAAAAATGTTTCTGCCCATGGCAGGGGTGGTTGGACTGCATGATCTTTAAAGGTTCTTTCCAACCCAAACCATTTGCTAGGATAATTCATGTCCTGCATGTCATATTTACTGCAGTTAACACCACTTGTGGGGCATTTTTCCTGTGTTTGCTTCCAAATCCAGGAAATTATTCCTCTGTCTAATGTGTCATTGAAAAATAAATATTTTCCAGAACCACAAAAGTGTTGGTTGGAGAGAGGCCTCTGGAGGTCATCTAGTCCAATCTCCTGCTGAAATTAGTGAATAAATCTGTTGTTGATACTTGGTTTAAAACATTTGCTTCTTAATTGCATCTTTTCACAGCAAAATAGGTAAGATGTAATATATACTCAATTGTGATAACCTCAGAATATGCTGCTATAATTTCAGAGGCTGTGAAATCCATTTCTGAGGTATCTCGGTGGGTCCAAGACACAGTTCGTAAGAGAGAGAACTCACTGCAGCTACTTCGGGTTCAGAAACTGCTTAAAGGCCAGAAGACCCAGGTGTTGACTCCAGGTGGGTCTTAGTGACAATTCTGGTTTTCTTCTGCCAAGCTAAGATAACTGGAGGTATGCTTGCCTTTATCTCTGACTGTACTCCTATTAACCATTTTTCCCCTGCTGGCCTAGATTCCTTCGATAGGTGTTGAAGGAATGTAACTAGTAAGTATTTCAGGCACCTTTTTTTTTTTTTTTTTTTTTTTAATTAAGAATGTTTTAGGAAGGATAAAGAGCAGCTTAATTGCTTTATGCTCACATAGGAGGAGGTGATGACATGTAGTTAGAAAGTTAGTCACAGGAACCCAAGGAGGTCAGGAGTGTAAGTCCTGGGTGACAGACAGACATTAAGTAATTTTGGAAGAGCTTAAGTAACGGAGTTGTCCCTACTCCATTGCAGGAACCTTAGATTTCTGAGTGTCAAGGACCGAAGGATTGTACTATTTTTTACCTTAAGCTACAAGCTTCATGGACTTCTGCTTACACCCTATAGATGAGGAATCTTCTTTTATCTGCAGGGTTAAGCTGTGCCAGAAATCACAGTATTTGTGTCAATAGCTGAGATATATAAAGTCACAGCCACTGGCATGTAAGATTATCTAATTGGATCCTTATGACTTCTTGTGTGACTGGGTGCTCTCCATGCCCAGACTACACTACAAGCTACGTATGGAATATTGTGAGAAATGTCTCCAGTTTGGGCAATTTTGAATTGGCCACTTGGGGCTTCAACTGTGCCCTCACTAAACACTGCTATTGCAGAGGTCATCTAGAAACAGTGCTGCAGCTGGAGAGGAATGTTAAAGTCACTGTGTGTAAAGGTCTCTAAGACACACCTCCAGGTACTTGTGAATGTGGCTGTAATTCATACATGTGGATTTTGGGGTGAAAAAAACATCCCCCAGTGGGATGGGGGAGAGAATCTGAAGACTAAAAGTGAGAAAGCTCAAGGGTGGAGATAAAACCAGTTTAACAGATAAAACAAAAGCCGCATGCGCAAGCAAAGCGAAACAAGGAAATAATTCACCACTTCCCATGGGCAGGCAGGTGTTCAGCCATCTCCAGGAAAGCAGGGCTCCATCACGCCTAACGGTGACTTGGGAAGACAAACGCCATCAGTCTGAATGTCCTCCCCTTCTTCTCCCAGCTTTTATTGCTGAGCATGACACCATATGGTCTGGAATACCCCTCTGGTCAGTTGGGGTCAGCTGTCCCAGCTGTGTACCCTCCCAACTTCTTGTGCCCCCCCAGCCTGCTCGCTGGTGGGGTGGGGTGAGGAGCAGAAAAGACTTTGATGCTGTGTAAGCACTGCTCAGCGATTACTAAAATGTCCCTGTGTTGTCAATGCTGTTTTCAGCACAGTTCCAGAACATAACTCCATCCAAGCTACTATGAAGAAAATTAACTCTATCCCAGCCAAAACCAGCACAGGTAGAAAAAGAGATTATTTATCAGAAGTTATTCTCAAAGATGCTTAGTCAATGGGCAGATTAATTTACAATTCTCTTTCCCATTCTTAGAATCCTTTTGGTGATGCTAGCTCAAAGGGAGCTAACACAGGTGAGCTCTGTTTATACTGAGCATGAGCATGTGTGGGAGTGTCTGGACACGTTGAGGTAGTGCACAAGTAAAAAGGTAAAGCAGTTACTCTGAATGACAGAACTAATAAGATAACCCCATGGCAAAAAACCCCCACCCCCAAACAGTATAGCTAGATCAGAGGTGACTGTCATTTGAAAGAGCATAGGGTCCACTTTTTTTTTTGGTCTCCAAATATTCTGAAACACCTAGTAGGACAAGTGTTGAGGGTCTATAGACACCTTTCAATTATCTGGGACAGAGAATTGTGGTGTCTGTGTTTTCCATTAGCTGAAGTCAAATAGGTACTATTGGATGTGAGAAGCAGAAGATAAAAGTCAGCTGGGGCTTGCTAGTTTTGGGTCAGCTTTCCAGAGACAAGCTAGCTTTTGCAGAACTGTTAAGATTGCATCCTGTTACTAGGAGGAAAGAGGTGAGAAAACAGAATGCTATAGATTCAGAGAAAAGGGATAGCTTTGTAGTGGGTATCTCACATTTGGCAGTGTATCCGAGATGTACTGCTCCCAATGAAAGGAGACCCTGCTTTCCTTGCTGCCTTCCATATATAGGGCAAATACTACCCTAGCCAGAACTGCCTCCTTAACATAGCACACTGTTCTGTCATCCCTAGCTTCCCTAGGGATATTTCCTTGCCCTTCTTTCACAAGAATTTCCTAAATCACGTGCCTTTAGAAATCCTGAACATGGATCTATATCCCAAGACTTCCAGCACAGCCCAGCTCAGACTGTGTGCCAGGGAGTCTGATCACAGCTTAGCCTGAGGGAAACAGTTCCCAGTCCAGCCCCATGCTGCTGACACCTTCCTTCCATTTGTTTTTTAAACTATGACTGATTCCTGCACCTTGCCCTTTTCTTTCTCAGTTTCTTATTCAGATAAGAGTGGTTCCTGTGGAGTAAGCTAAGCAGGAATTCACTTGCCTCTGTTTTGTGACTGTAGCATACTAAGAAAGACACAACCCATAATTAAAACAAAATTGTCTTGTTTTCTAAAAGGTACTTACTAGCTCAGCCAGAAGCTAAGGCACAAAAAACAGTGGCTGAAATTCTCTGGCAGGTGTTTCCCAGACCAGGCCAGATGGCAATATCTTATTATGGCTTTCAATTTTTGTAAGTAATCTTACTGGCAAGTGTCTTCATAATTCCCATGAGTTGATGACTATCTTGTACAATAATCCTTCTAGTTGGAGGCACTGCTTTAATTATTCCATTTTGTGTAGATGTTGTTTTTTTTATTGCTGCTTACAGGTAGGTTTATCAAATTGTTCTGGTTTTTTTTTTTTTTCCTGCTGATTTCTCTGCCTTTTTTTTTAATTGCAATTCATTTCATGGGTAGAGGACACTGGACCCTATTCTGTAGGAGAAGGTTGGCAAGGCTGCCTATTCAGACCTGCCTTTTAATATGTTGTTTTGTATCCCCTTTGCTGTCTTCTTGTTAGAACAGAAATCTGCATTCTGTAATCTGTTAACTACTGGAGGTCCGTATATACTTAGATGACCTGTGAAACTTTTTCTTTAATTGGCATGCACAAGCAAAAAAAACAAGCGAAAAATAATCAGTGTTCAAAGCTTAAACTAACTTCTGTTTCATCACTAATGACAAACAACCGGGCAATGCAATTTAGGATAGTTCATGGTGTGTTTTCTGAAGGCTTATGTTAATTTAAAGGTACACATACCGTTTTCAAACCATGTTTTTGTTCTGGTTTCTTTAAACGGACTTGCATATCATTATATCCTCTTAATTAACATAGTAGATTTATAACAACTTCAGTCTGCTCCTCATATACTAAAGGTTTTGGGCTGATTACTGCTTCTGCGTGGGCACTATCAGTGCTGGTGAGCTGGCCCCAGTTGATACTCAGTGCCTTGTAGTGGCTGGAATTGATGTAGAACATGGTAACCTACAAGGTCAGCTCACTGTATTCCTGTTTGTCTCATTACATCCCCCCCCCCCCTTTTTTTTTTCCTTCTCCTTTTTTCTTTTTTGCCAGTGATGATCTGACAACTGTTTCTATTTCCCTTGCATGCCTAGGGCGCTGGTATATCCGGGAAGGCTGGCTTTTGGTGGTGCCTTCAAAGGGAGAAGAACTGAAGCGCAGGATGTTCTTCCTTTTTTCTGATATCTTTATTGCAACAAAGCCCTGCCACCCACTGCACCCGCTGAACTCGAACAAATTGGCATGTCAGGCTGTCTACCCGCTTCACCAGTGCGTAGTGGATAAAGTGTTCGGCCACACGCAGAGCCAGGGAGGGCTCCTCAGTGTAAGTCTTCCAGGTTCTGCCTGTGAGAAACATCCCTGGGGTAAGACCTGTGAAGCAGGTCTTTAGCTGTCTCAGCAGCAGCAGGACTGAGATGATGAGAGTGGTGACAACGGTAAAGGCAATGAACTGGTCTGAGTTAGGGCAACCCTTCTCTTCTTGAGGGATGCAGGTCCTTTTCCCTTCATGGTGTAGGCCCTCCTGAGCACTCTGGGGTACAGGCTGCTGGTTGCCTCACTTAGCTCAGGTAAGGAGGGTCCGATAAGCGTGTGACATGCCCTCATCAGACCCACTTGTTTGGGGGGGACGGGACACCCCACCGTCATGTGACAATGAATACATAGTATTACATGGATTGTGGACTGAGCTTATAGAAAACCTTGAAAAACAGACAATGTGAAAAGATGTGGGTATTATCACAACAGACATTGCTTGTGCATCTAACTCCCTGAGGGCTGCAGGGTCTTTGGCTGGCACTGATGCCTTAGGTAAGGGTTTCAAGTTGGGTCTTCCTAGGCTGCAGCACCTGGGAGCTGTGTTAGCCTATTCCTTGTCAGCTATGACAGGGAAGATGCTTTGGGAGAGCTGTGATCTGTAGATAGTGGTAGTGGAAGGACCCCTACGGGCAGCTTGCAATATGGGAGAAAACTGGATGAAGAGCTGCCGAGAACTGTCTTGCCCACTTGCAAATACCCTATGAAGTCAAAGTGAGCTGTCATCTGTGGCTGGAAGGAATGGACAAGACTGGCACTTGCTCTGTACTGTCAAGCCTCCAGTTTCTCCCAGTACCAATGCTAAATTTTTCTATCTGGGAAAGAAAATGGTGGAAATCAGCATGCAGGCATAAGTTGAGTTCAGTGGTGATGGCTCTCCTTTTAGCAGAGTTGCTGCCTTGGCAAGGAATGCCATAGAGTGGCACCAGATTCTGTTTGCCTTTCAGCTTTCCTTTCCACACAAGACACTGTTGTTGATGTCCAGCGAACAACAAGATATTAATGACTGGTATCAGAGTCTCACAGCTGCAGTCAGGTAGGCATCTAATTTCCAGAGGTGGAAGGGGCTGAGGCAAGGGGGCAGAACACAAAAATTGATCATATGGACCTGTGTATTTGCATGTATTACATGGTTATAAGGCTGATAGAGAAGACCTGACTGGCAGCCAGGATACAAGGGAATAGTAAGAACGGATTTAGTGTATTAACAGTAAACTTCCCCTTTGTTTTCCTCTACAGGCAGCTGAAAGCCTGACCCATCTGAGTACAAGACAGACCTGCAGGACAACCGCCCCTCTTGGTGTAGAAGTCTACACAACCTTAAGAAATGTTCAAGGACTTATAGTAGGAGAATTGCATTTAGAGAGATTACACCATGTGCTTGTGAGGTTATGAATGCTTTGCCAGCTGTCCTAATCTTATACAGATATTGCAATAAATAGGTATGCACACTAAGGATTTGTATATAAAAAATCTGTATCAAGAATTTTCCCCAACTTAGCTTAGAAGCTTCTAGCTTTCTACACTTTCTTCCCTCAGGTTATTAAAGGACAAGCAGAAGAAAGCCTGACTTGCTTCCCTCATTAAATGTTTTTATCCAACTGTCTTTCTAAGTCAGTGTTTTCGCATTTATTTGTCTACATGTTTATCTACCTGCTCTTGCTTCTGGGTCCTTTGATCAAAACAGGTGTTCTGGATAATGGTAACATGAGCATAACACCATATTTTCAGCTAGTGCTACAGGGCCACAGCCATCTTCCTCCCTTGACATATTTTTATCATTCATATCCTCGAGTTTTCTACGAAATAGTTTGACAGTTATTGTCCTTCCTCCTCCAAGAAAGTGACGGGTGGGCAGATCAAGGGAAAATGATTCAGTGGTTAAAGTCCTGCCTCTCAGTTTCTCATCAATCCCACTGAAAAGTTAATCTGCTGAACTATCTATCTGAAACAAACTGGTAGGTAACATAGATTTACGCTTATCAAACAGCATTCACATTTCCAATCTGAATCCCGAGATTATGTATATGAAACAGCACTCACCTTTGCCTTCAAGGTATGCTTTGAAATGCTGCAGTGAAAAGCCTGGACAGCACTTCTGCTCCTGAAGCACAGGGAAGATCTCCAGAGGGCTGTGGTCAGCATTCTGGGCCATTAATTACTGGTAATGTGCTAGGGTTCAGTTTACTAGGATGAAAGACCAATTTAAGGAACAAATATAGATAAGGTATTATTCTTCAGTATTTCATTAAAGCCTCAACATGGACTTTTAATAATGTGGAAGCTCTGCAGCAATGGCAGTTTGGTTCATCTCTTCTATTGAGGGGGAAAACATCTGTTTGAACAAGATGCTAGGTCAACTGCAAAGAGGGCAGTTTCAAGGTTATTAGAAACATAAAAATTAAGGGCCATCTGAACACTGACTTCTTGGTAGTTTGACTGTTGTTTCTTCTTCCTTAAACAGTACCATGCATCTTTAATTTTGCACTGGAATTTATTAAAACAGAAGTGGTAGTGTGTGAGGTACACGGCCTGAAAAGAGAATTACCAAATTTTAAGTTCTTTAACATCACTTGGTGGGTTTGGGGTTTTTTTTGTTTGGTCCTTCCATACAGCTAACTTGCTATGTAAGACCATTCATTTGCCTTAAGTTTGTGAAACTTAGGAGGGAGGAAGGAACCCAACATGTCTGGTGGTTTGGTTGTTTCCTGCCCCGCCCGCCCGCCCCCCCCCCCCCCCCCGCCAGCTACAGTTAGGACTTCCAAGTACTAGCAGTACTTGAAATAGAAGACAAAGCTAGCAACTTAAGTTTCTCATCTCCCAGCAGTTGTATCACTCTGAAAAAGTTCTGCTACTACCCCTTTTTGTTCTAATAGGATAATACATCTATTTCTTGCAACCTTACGCCTGAGGCTGAGATGTCTACCAAGCTCTCAGTAGAGATGACTGTTAATCCTGCCCCCATTGCCTCCTTATTGTAACACAAGTCCCTTTGGTACTGCCTCTTTTAAGACTTATCTCTGTGCTACCATCCCATTTGCGTTCAGTGCTTCTTAAACAGCAAAACCAGCTTGATTTTTCACTGAATTTCCCGCCGTGAAAGGCTGCACGCTGGCTTCTAGAAACACTGTAGCTCTGTCACAGCGAAGTGGAGACGCTGCCCTAGAGAGCAGGGCTGTTGGACCAGAAGCTATAACAAACCCAGTCTTTGCTGTAATAAGCTACTAACTCATGTGCACAGGAATATAATGCAAATAGAATCAAACTCACTTTCTGAACAGAGTTTATTTACACAGAGAGTATCAACTATTAGGGTTCCCAGCTTGATTTCCTTCTCTTGCTGAGTCTTTATTCAAACTACAGGATGAAACAAGTAAACCTTGAGCTTGCGCCCCTGTCATGGCAACTCATGGTTAGTAATCAACCTTCAGACCTCCCAGGACATCTTCCATTCCTGTGCTCCAGGATGGCGACAAGCTGGCTGGTGCGTGGGCAGCTCAGGCCAAGCCCCGTCCCTGTGCAGGCACGGGGCCCCCCTCAGGGCAGAGGGGGGGATGCCTAGACAGGGGTGCCCTTGGGGGTCTGGGGGGCCGCCGCCTGCTGCATGTCCTGCCGGTAGCCCTTCAGAAGCTGGTTGATCAATGTCTTCTCAGTGTCGGGGCGCGGGCGGATGAGCGGTGGGAAAGGGTTGCCCTTGAGCTCGATGACCGCCATCTTTGCGCGATCAAGGCCATCCCGGTTGGGGATCTGCAGCAGGCGGGTGTAGCTGCCGGGGTGGGGCTGGAACCGGGGTGCCAGCACCTTGAACAGCTTGTGGATGAGGTCCTTCTCCTGTGGGGCGGCACGCTCAGCTCCAGCACCGCGGCTGGGGGGGGGGGGGGGGGGGGGACGACGGAGGGACACAAGGAGGGATTTGGGGCGGGGGGGAGTGCTGTACTTACCGTCAGCCAGAAATTCGCCATGCGCATGGCGCGCTCGTTGGTGTCCCCCAGCTTGGCGTACTCGATGAGCTGCGGGGAGGAAGGAGGCTGAGCCGTTAGGGTCCCTCGGCCGCCCGCCGCTTCCCCCGGCCCCGGCCCCGGCCCCGGCCCGGTGAGGCCCGGCCGCTCACCCGTTCGGCGTAGCCCCTCATCTCATCGGCCCGCGCCCAGGGCGCCTCGATGCGCTCATGCCGCACCAGCGCCGTCACGAGGTTGCGCAGCAGGTCGAGGCGCGAGCGCGGGCCCAGCCCAAACCGCCGGTGCACTCGCCCGTGCGAGATAGCGGCCGCCACCGACAGCCGCATCCCGCCGCCTCAGCCGCCGCCGGGCACCGCGGGAGGCACGTCCCGGCAGCCCCCGCGCCCTGCGCCGCGCAGCACGCCGGGAGTTGTAGTTCGCCCCTACCCGCGGGCACGACCGGCTGCTGCTGCTGCTGCATAGAGCAGCAGTGTCAGAGGGCCGCCGCCGAGCTCGGCGGGAAGCGGAGCCCGGAGCCGCGTACCGAGAGGTCTGAACGGGGCAGGGAAGCCCGGGGCCGGCCCGGGAGCGGGCCCCCGGCCTCCCGGGTTGAGGTGTTCGACGCACCTCGGTGGCGTCACAGCGCGCAGGCGCAAGGGAGCGGCGGGGCGCCTCGAGGGGCATCCTGGGCGAGGGCGAGCCGCGGGGCATGCCGGGAGCTGTAGTTCCGTGCCCCGGCTGGGCCGGCCGCCATCTGCCGCGGCTGTGCGGCCCCGTCCCGCCGCGGCCAGGCCGGCGGTGTAACAGCCCCGCTGCTTGTCTCTGCGGCATCGGGGCGCCCCCGGGACGAGGCCCTGGCGGCGGGCGGGCAGGGCGGGCTCTGAGGTGAGGGAGGAGAGCAGCCGGCCTCCCTGCTGCCCCTCACGGCGGCTGTGGCGGGGTGGGGGACAGCGCCGGGACGGGATGCTCCTGGGGGCAGCGGGGAGGGGCTCCGCCAGGCGCGAAGGGCCAGAGCCTTTGTCTTCTCCCCCGTTTTCCCTCTGTACCGGTAGCGGGATGCCAGAGGAGTCTTGGACCCTCAGTGTCGCATCCCCAGGCTGTGCAGAAGCTGCGTACGCCGGCACCGTGGGGTAAGGCTGCTGGATCCAGCCTCACGTAGCCCTCACCGGGCGCAGGAGCCGCCATCCTAATAGTGGAGGTGGGTGCGGGCCTTGTTTCCACACGGACAGAAACCCGCCGTATTCTGCAAGAGCTTGTGCCCCCGTGGTGCTCCTGGCAGCGTGTATAGTGGAGCTCCAAGAAAAATGCTAAAAGGCAGGGTAAGGAGGTTTCCTGCTACTTGTTTCTTCCAGCCAACGTTTCTGTATTTCAGAGAAGGAATGTGTAACAAAAGGAGCTACCAACAGTGTAAGAAAAAATATCTTTGTTATTATGAATACATCATAAAATCCCCATCATTTTACACAGTTTTTAGTATTTCATATATAAATAAAGTGAACAGCATAGTTATTGGAATGTGTAATAGGAACAAACATACGGATTTTAATGTGAAATTAACATATTCTGGGACACCCCCAACCCCCATGCCCCATCTTTTTTTGCTTCTCTGGGGCTTAGCGTATTAACTCTGAAATACTTCCAGGAAAAAGGTTACTCAAGCTGTGACGCCAACAATAACTCCAGGCATTATCTTAAATTCCATTTACAATCAATTTTCCTCTCCTTTTTTTAGCGTGACTATATAAAAATTCTTCTCTGTCAGTGTTCCAGCTTTGCAAGAAAGACTAATCCTGTATGTACTTGGCACGGTGTGGAAAGAAAACCTTTTCCAATTACCAATTTCCATTAACAATCAGCATTTTCCCATCACTGCACACTCTTGCAAATGTTTCCATTAAATATATTTCTAATATTAATAAAATAACAAACTCTTTATTATCCTTCTGCTTATAACTTGATGTCTTAACATCAAAATTATATTTCTTTCTAATAAAATTATACATAGTATTTATATGAAACAAAGTTGTCATGTGCATGAGCCTAGTAATGAAACTAAGCATAAGTGTAGATGTTTCTACATTATTATTTTTGATTCTTGGGGGAGTTATTTTTGGAGCCACAGAGAAATAATTTACAAGGTAATGACTTCCCTGCCTACTCGGTAATGAAGCTTAAGATTCGAAATGATTCCTCTGCTCTAGCTTTATAAAACTTTGGGTATACTGGAAAAAAAGGTCACTTTTCTATCTGAATGTCTTTATGTGTTTATCCAGAAATCTGAATGAAATGTTTCTGATACAATGTGTTATGAAAGCTATCATACAAATAATCAGAAATAAAATGAGAAAGGTCTATGCAAAGATCTTAGCCAGGCGCAGACAGAAGGCTGTGCTCAGAGGGGCTCTCCCTGGTGGAGGAATTCCTGTGTCATGTCTGGTGGACTTATCTTTACCATAGTGTCCCCTCCTTGCTGCTGGGACTTAGCCAACAGCTTTAGGGCAGGGAGCCTGGAAAAAGGAGGGTGAAGCACAAGGACAAACCCACTTTCCTTTTCTGTTTTTTTATGGAGTAAGCACGTCTGTTGGAAACCCAGCTCTAGGCTGTGAAAACCAGTGACGCAGACTCCAGAAAGGGAAGTTACTGAGGTTTCCATTCAGAAGGGCATTTAAACATGTGCCATATTTTATGTTCATGAGACTGTAGGACAGCTTTCTATACTTACAGTGAACCATGTATTTTACCTACTTTTCTGGTCCAGTCTCAGAATTTCCCTTCCCTGGATACTTATGCACAGCAGGGTGATTGTCACCTACCCCTGAATTTGATGGTCAAACTGTAGGAACTTCTCATTTGGTTATTTGTCTGTATTTGGAAAAGCAGAGCTTAGAACTAAAGTAAGTGCCTGTTTTAGAAGACATCTTCTTGTGGGTAGGGGGCAATAGAATTTAGTTGGTATGTAGGAAGTAACTCGTCTTAACTCATTATTCAGTATCTGATGGTCAAAAAACCTGCAGCTATTAATTCTATCGTGGGAATCAACCTGATCCAGCAGGTGATGGGGTGTGGTGGTAAATATATGCAAGAGTTATATAATTTGCAAGAGTTACAAATACAACATTTGGCATTTAACAAATTGCATATTCATGAACGAAGTTATACCTAGTTGCCTGCTTGAAATTAAGAAAATAAGACATAAGTGCCTCAGTTTGTGCTGTCTTAGAGGTTTCTTTCAGTCTGCTGCGTATAAGACCATACCTCTTTTGGCCACAAATTCCTTCCCCAAGTCTCACTGATTTCCTTATTACCTGGTTCACAAGACTACTTGGATCTGCAGCTGCTGCCAGAGCTCCTCCCTGAGGAGAAGCCCAAAGACCACAGGGTGAGAGCACTATCATTTTTTCTGAGCTACCCCAGTGACTTAGTCATTGCTTTGTAAATATTGATGCACATATAACGTGAAGAGGAGTACAGAACATTAACGTTCTTAAAGCTAATGCCCTTGCTTGTGGCATAGTGATAGCAAGGAGTTGGGAAACAATCACAGGAATGAATGCATCCTCTTAAGATAATATACAAACAATATGAAAGGTCTAGACAACCAGCTGTTTATACAATGTGACCTGTACTGGTGGTGTAGGGATTACACCAACTATCTTTTGGCCCAGAGAATATGGAAGGAAATCCAAACCTTTATGGGTTATCTGAAAAGGGCCTGCTTATATTTTTACCTGTATTTATTCTATTGGAATATGCAAACCCTGAAAGACATGGCAAAATAAGAAGTTTTTCTCTGCATTTGTAACATGGACATGACCCAGCACTAAACATACTGTAGAAGTAGCAGCTACACAGATATAAAATTAAAGTTTTGTGCTTAATATATTCCTTTATCTTCTAAGCATGGCAAAGTCCTCAGCAGCTGTGGTAATCCAAAAGAAATGGTAACATACATCATCCATGAGGTATGGTCTAACTTGTGCATCCAATTTTCCAGTGTAAAAAAAGGGCACTCCCTTTCATCATATAGGATCCCGTGTGCAGTACCTCACCTTAAGCCATCCTCATACCAGTTGAAATGTTTTGTCATGTGCACTTTTGCACCTACTCATACTCCTCATATACCCAGCCAAATACACTGCAACTCTGTGTTCCAGTTCTGTGACTGCCATTTAGGTTGCCCTCATGCAGCAGAGGAGCAAAACAGATGGAAGCTCTTTGCAAACATGAGGCCTCTCTCTGGTCTTGATTTCTCTTGGACTTCAGCATTTCACCAAGGAAGACATGCACCTACAAGAGATCAGAATCCGACTCTTTCTGCAAGGCTGGGATTGATTTTATGCTTGCCAATAAGCCTACTTGATTAATTTTTGCTTGGTTTTGCTGCTTTATATATCCCCTGTTCTCTTGCTCATCTTTGTGTAATGTATCCAGCGTGAATCTGTTGAGGAAGGGAACTGGCCTTCAAACTGGGCAGTGTGAGAATGGTAAGGGAAAAGTAGTGTTAGTTTAGGACAAACATCTTTTCGAACTCTCTTTGAATGATACTGTAGCAACACAAAGCCAAATAATTTCCAGATCAAGAAGCAGCACTCTTGTATCACAGCTTCACTGTATTTTTTTTTGCCTTTTCCTGCCATGATGTGGCATAATAGAAGAAGACATTTCACTTACAGCTGGCCTCTGCTGTGAAACAGGGATCCCCTTTTCACTCTCTCCTAAGCCTGGGGACAGTACCTGGAGACTTGAGTTCAGTGGTATAATATATTTACATGTATAAAGTAACTGTGGACCAAGGTTTTCATTAATGACATCATTCAGGGATGATGTTCAGCTACCCCTCTACCCCTGGCAAAATTCAGGTACTGGGTTATTTGGACATAGAAAGCAAGGCAGGCAGATGAAACACTGTGGTCTGTGCCATTAGCCAGAGCATGCCTTAATCATATTATATACTAAGGTTTTCTTGATAGTCTAGGTACAACACACAGTGCAGGCTTGACGGTATGCAGTTACTGCAAGGAGGCCACCATGAACCAGGAAAGCTACAGTACAGGCAGCATGGTTGGGGAAAAGCAGAGAGAAAACTGGGAAATATATATATATATTTTACATTGTCAGTGCATTTTTATATTGAAGAACTCTAAAGGGGCTCTATTTTTCAGTAGGCATAGCTAAGGACGGGCTGCCTTCTGTATCCTGGAGTCTCTGGGTGCTGCCCGTGGTTTGTAGTCTTCTCCAGATCCAAAATCTACTGTGTCATGATAGTTTGTAAATTCCTGAGGTAATGGAAACTCCTCTGTTGATGAATGAGTCCTGTGTCCAAACACTCTCTCTTGCAGCTCAGCAATGTCGTTTCTGATGTCTGCCATCATCAGCAATAGGAAATCAAATGAACCTGGTGGGCCCTGCAGTCACAAGGCATGGTCATTAATAATAATCCACTTCGCTCTTACAGTTTTCAAACAGGTTGATATAATTACTTTTGCAGGGGTAACTCGGTAAAGTACTGCTTCATATCAATTGCCAAAAGTTTAATGGTCTCTTTTTGAATCAACTTGCTCAGGAAACAATTTTCAAAAGAAGCCAAATGTTTTTGCAGATAGAGCTTACATTTACAAGATGCTCAGCCCTTTTGTTGCTTAACAATTCCTTTGCTATATCTGCCTCCTAAGAACATCTTGACATCTCATAGGAATAGAGGAGATAAAGCTTGGTTCCCTGTGTTCCTTCTTATTAAACTGATAGAAATTAGATTCTTGGAATGACTAATCAATCAATAATAATTATTTATTTAAGAAATTTTCTCAAGAATGCTGGTATTTGGAAGGTATCTTTTCAAGATGGTAACCTCGCTGCTGTCCGTCACTTACTAAATATATTGGTAATTACAAGGCAGAGAGTATCCATCTGGTTTTATCTGATTTTAGAAAATTATAATTTCTTTTTAGCTGACATCACACAGTGAAGTACACTGTTTAATACTGAGGACACTCCACTGGACACACTCTTAAAAATCCATTTCACCAATGAGAAAACACCATAAGAAGCAAATTCTTAAACAATTTCACCTGAAAACAGATTGTAAATACTAATCCTTCTGCTGATGACTTGCTCAAAGCCTATAGCTTCCCAAATCCCAGAGACAAGGGGCAGGATTTTAAAAGGTTCCAGGGATCAAAATCCCATTAGTAGCAGCAGCTGAACTGTACTAACTAGCATACTGCATGGGATCTCATGCTACTGCTTTCTGAGAATCTCCCACCGCTGTTGTAGGGCAGAGGTGCACTTACTGCCTTCAGTGTCACATCCAGCAAGGGAAGAGGCATGTAGGCAAAAACACTTGGACAAAACCAGGTAATTACTTTCCTTCCAATAACATTTTCTGTGCATGTAAAGTATCTTTGACTGTGCTGTTGACACAGGAGAGGGGTTTTTTTCCGTTTGGTTGACCTGTTGTTAGTCAACATTACTCTGTTACGGAAATTCCTCCTGTGAGCAATACTTACAGGTATCCCCTTTGGTCCTGGTGCTCCTCGCTCCCCCTGTAATCAATACCAGCTCAGTTAGTTCGCTGTGACTAAAGGAAATGAAAAAAATCACGGTTTGCCTCTGCAGACTCCCTTACTTATTGTCCCCAGATCAAGAATAATCAGCTTACACTTGCTCAGAAAAGAAGAGAAAGTGAAGGAGGAACACAAACCAACTGCCACTGATTCTAGTGGGAGCAGAGTTGGGCATTTCTGATATTTCTCCTACACAGTAACAAGCAAACCAGTTAACAGGAGAAATTCACAAAAGAGCAGTCTAATGAAATGGGCTAAAGCAACAACGTTTCATCATGGAAAAGCCAAAGAGCTGCAGAGAAAGGAAAGAAGGCTGCTTGACAGATAGCCTGACAGGGCAATTTGCAAGACTTAAGGAATGGCAAGTACAAAATAACAGAAGGAAGTCATGAAGGGATGGGACAACACGACATTCTCAGCTTAGAAAAGGAAATGAGATGGTATAAGGGTGTGACTACAAGTGTGTAGAGGGTCTCTCTAGCAAGCCTGCACTTCACATGTGCATGTGCCCATGTTATGGAAAACAGTACCTCTCCTCACCTTGCTACCATCTCTCCCTGGGGCTCCTGGTGGGCCCTGCAAGAGAAAAGAAAGTGTTCACAAGGATTTGAGAAGTTGTGGAGCTAAGGCTAATTGTGCAATGCATGATGGGAGTTGAGAATACTGACCACGGGGCCCCGTCTGCCCTGCTTAATATGTGATATGTCTGGAGATGGGCCCATCGGTCCCATTGATCCACGAGGGCCTGGCTGTCCAGGAGGTCCAGGTGACCCAGGAACTCCTTGACTCCCTTTTGGTCCTGGAGCCCCTGCAATTGACAGCAAAGGTTACCTGCCAGGGAAAGCCTTCAGGACACTTCATCAGTGCAAGCAGTGGGGACTGACCATTTTTTGAATCACCCAACAGACTGGTTGCCTTAACACATCCAAATCCACAACAACACAACCAACACAGCAGTCATCTGAGACAACATTACTTCTTGTCACAGTAGCTACAAGAGATGTTCACAAAACAATTAAACCCTGTGTATACAAAGAAGCCAAGACTGCCACTGCCAGGTGGTTAGGGACACAGACTGGGAATGATAAGAAAAGCAGAAACGCCTCATTTTCACGCAAAGAAGAAAAGAACAAGTCACATTTGAGGAACATCCCATAAAAAGAAAGCCTCAGAAAACTCATGGGAATGTTGGGTCAAAGGCATCTACATGACTGGCACAGAAGCAAGCACTTTTCAGTGGTGGGTTGCACCTCTCTTTTGCCCAATACAGTAGCCAACGTGTTAGGGGCAAAAAAGGCTCTGTTCTTCCATTTTGCTTTATATCCTTTTCGGCTTCTGCTGGTTCAGCAGAGAATGTTAGTTTTTAGGAAGCACACAGGCAACAAAGCATATGTTTAGCTCAAGAGAAACACTATGAAAAGCAAAACAGAAAATCAGGCACCTGAAACAAAATTTGCATAAAATAAAGACTGTTAAAGTGTCACTAGCTGAATTGCTTTATAATTAGAGGGGAAAGCACTTTTCTTCACACTGAGGGCATGTGAAAGACATAGAAAATGAAAGGCAGAGAGTAAAAAAGTTCAGCAGGACAGAATATGTACAGTTAGGGTTTTCAAAAGAAGTGAAATCAAGTTCAGTGACGAACCTCTCGGACTCCTCCTGAAGACCCAGCCGCACAGGGCAGAGGAGGAGGCGAGCAGGGATGGTTTTCAAGCAGAACAGATAATTCTACAGTACCTTGGACAGCTCAGTGATGGGGAAACCAGATGGAAGACCTTCAGAGTCAGGCCTACGTTAGAGAGATTGCAAGGCGACACACAGTACAGTTCAGAGTTTGACACAGAGTCTCTAACCATATTGTCCTTGCACTTATGATATACTGAAGATTGAAGATACTCATCCTCCAAGAAAATGAGATAAAAACTCAAAAATCAAAGCAAGACTGCAAAAGTGAGGATAAATTGGGGGTGGGGGGGCAGTTCAGTAGGGAGTAAATCAAACCTCCTAAGGAATATCTGCCAGTCCTCTGTAAGAATATTCCTGAAACCCACCACAATGCCAGAACTCCTTGGATCTATTGCTAACCCAAAATTAGATATGCATTCAACAGAGTTTGCAAAATTTTTAGCATCACTGACTACTGGTTGCAAGGTGTTTGGCTTAAGTTAGAGCTTTAGGAACTCTCTGTTTTTCTCATTATTTCAAGCTATACCTTAGCAAAGAAGGTGTGAGTGGAGTTTTACTTTTCAGATTCCTTTGAATCTGGAACGCAACATAAAACCAACAAATGAATCCTTGCAAAACCAGACAAGGAAAAATAAAACAGCTGGCACAAACCCTCGCAAACTAAAAGCACGTTTTCTGCTCTACTAATGACAGTGAGCTAAAGCAATAGGTATTCCTGAAATTAAATGGAGAGTGTTTTAAGACAGAGTTAAAATACAGGAAATGACAACTGAAGCAGGTGAGATATCCCAGGGAGGGGGAGAAATTCAACACAAAAAGGACAAACACACCTTGCACACCAAGAAACACATGGAGACTAAGACACAATGGATGATGTTAGACAGTTGGCAGAAGCTGACCATAATGACCAGAAAGTTTTTTCTTTTTAAAATTAGCACAAATGCAAATATAATAATAACAATCAAAATATGAAACACATGAAATCCTATCACACTGAAAGATTGAAGCTTATTATTTTTATTCATAGCACTATTGCACTTTCACATCCCTCTGGTCTGTATCTTACCTGGAGGGCCTTGTTGGCCAGGCTGGCCTGGGGGGCCAGGGATATATGCATTAGATGCAAGCACTTTTTCACCAGTGATTTGCTTGCTAAGATCAGCAGCATTATTTGGTAGCAAAGCAACCTGCCAAAACCAAAAATCACTGTAAGCCCTTCATCTTTCAGCTGGGTAAATGACATTGTTGTTTAAGCTTTCATGTGGACAAACAGCATATTTGAAAACTTCAGGAAAATATAAAATGTTTAATTATATCCTTCACTGAAATCATCAGAAGAAAATGTTACTGTGTGAGGCTGTTCACTTTTCAAGTCACTGTGGAAATACTGCAAGTCAATCCAAATTGAAGGTGGGAGAAATTCAGGAGAGATACAGCAACAAGTTGTCAAAAACCTAAGTCTCATAACTGCTTGGATCTTCTCAGGAAACCTCTTTTTCCTTATCTGAAGTTTTTGCTATTCATTTACTGCCCTTTCTCAGGGCAACATTTGCTTAGATATTTAAGTTCTCAATTGCTGCACAAGCCACTAACTTTTCATGGGTTCCAATGACAGCCCCAAATCCTTTGTGGATCCGGCCCTGTAACCATACTATTTAGCTTGACAGATGTCTGGATCTGCTCTGCATAGAGACGCAAAGCTAAAAGAAGTGAGGATGTAAGGAGAATTGCACACTATAGTTTAAAATGTCATTATCCATTACATCGGATGTTTAATTATCCATGAAACATTAATCTGCCCAGATTGAATATATTTAATAATTAAACAATAGAAATATTCTGCAAATGTTTAGTCTCTCTGGAGGCAGCTGAAGGGAGATGGCAAGCCAGGAGGCTGGTGTGAAGTGAGGAAAGAAGTTTATTAGTGGTGAGTGGCTGCGTGTAGTGTTTGGAATTTTGCTCTGCCAAACGGAACTGAAGAGCTATTTCAGCAATACCAGGGCAGGTCTATGCCCGGGTCACCTTTGTTGCTCCCTGAATGAATTTGGCTCACTGGATAATTTGATGCTTGATTCTGCAACATTTGCATGGGAGAGCTGTATTAAATAAATGATGTTTAATAAATTATTAATAATTAATAATTTACTAAATTATTAAATGATTAAATAAATAAATACATGATGACTCCTGCTATCTGACAATGCTTTTAATCAGCTATTTGGAATTCCCTGCACTGTACTGTTCTCAACACTCCTACTTGTTTCAGTAATTATTTGACATACACCCTCCTGCCCTTAGTGCAAACCTAATGTTTGTAACGCACAGGAAAAAAAATAATGCTATGCACTTGCAGTACATACTATAACTGGGCAAATTTCTTTTGGCAAACAAGTTATTACTTAAGGAATGCACTTTAAGGGCGGCCAGCGGTGCTTGCAGTTTGGGGCTGGATGCACAGAAGAGTTCTGAAGGAAGCAAAAGGGAGAAAGAAAAGTCAGAAATGCTGAGACAGTTCCTGGTGGCATTTCTGAAACACCAGTTTGATTTTTCAGACTGGAATTCAAAATGCGATGACAGGAATACAAGGATTTATCAGCCATTTGTGACTCAGGTTTTGGAAAGCATTGCTGTTCCAAAGACAAGATGACTGCACTAAAGGCAAATTAAGTGATGTGATGTAAGTCTTACAAGAATTTGGTAGATTTACTCCACCCCCACAGAAATCAGTGACTGGATGAGGTCAGCACTTCACAGAAACCACACAGGGTGTTTCTTATGTGCTTACTCCTATTGAATCTGCTCACATAGAAGATGGGGATCCAGCACACCTACTGCTGTGGGGTGGGCTGTCATCTTTGGTTTTCCAAAGAAAAACATCTGCTTTATTTACCAATGACACTGCAGCTTTCTCAGCCAACATCCCAGCCATTGCAGCACAGACCAAAGCGTGGGACTGCTGAAGATAAAGGGCTACTCCATGGGTCACAGCACCTTACACCTAGGGCTGAAGAGGAAAATTCAGTAGGTGAGGGCTCTCACAGCCACATTGGCCAGGGTCCAGCACTGGGAGGTCCACTGGCCAGCTCCGGTCAGCACACTGCAAAATTTTGTTTCCTGGAGGTACATCCACCCTGTCTAGAGCAGGGTCCTGGCTGGATATGAACGGAAGGTTGCAAAAATTCCACTACATGACACAAATCAACCAAGGGCTCTGCAGTGCCAACGCTGCCATGCTAAAACCGAGACATGGAGTTAAATCCTGTGACTACCTGAGAGCATTATATTTTTCGGGCAGTTTTTGTGAGAATATTTTCAGTGTCATCAGTGAGTGTTTCTCCTTAGGGTTGGTGACAGTTGAGTGACAGATTAATTGATGTCCTCTTTAGAGCTTGTACTTAAATTTCTGACCAGATCCTATTTTGGGGCTCTATTGCTATCCCAGCTGATAAATAGAGGTCACTTAGTATGTAGTCCCCGCCATGAATACTCTTCAGGTTATATTGCAAATGGCCAGGCTGGAGTTAAAAGGTGCATTTAGTGGTGAAGACTCATCTTGAAGAAGATTTGGCAGTGTATTCTTTTCTGTTGCTTAAATACTGACTTGTTCCTGCCAGCAAGGCTGTTGTAACAACTTAGTAAGTTAAAAAATAAATTACATAGCTGCTGTGAAAGCATCTTCACATGCTTCCCCACTGAGTCAGCTGGGCTTGAGGCAGACACTAGGAGTGCCAAATACCCGGGCTCTGGTCTAGCTCACTGCTCTTTGATATCTTCTGGCAAGAAAATGGTTGTTACATACACTGGGGCCAAACCATGTGTTTTTGATGTTGAGTCACATCCTCTTAGGGACTGGCTATACTCGCTGGCCCAATTTCTGTTTCACCTTTTAAATGAACCAGGATCCTAGTCGAGGGTGACCTTGGCTTTCTCCATCCACAGCTCCAAATCTTAATGGCCCTTGCAAAATAATTTTTTTTCCATGTGCATGCAAATACTAGCGAGGGTAAATTTTAAAGAAAGACAGTACTAGAAACAAGACTCCCATATGCTGTGTTGCATGCTGCATCTGGAGTTTTGGGTAGTTTCTAGGAGATCTGTGGTTTAGATGACTGACAGTGCTTGACAGGAGTGATGTGGAACATGGCTTTCTAATTAAGATGTTTAAACACATCTGTGCAATAGGATCCAGCTTACTTGTTTTTTTTAAATTGTTGGCTGTGTGTCAGCATGTCAGATATCTTTCCCCCAGTTTTTCAGCTTTCCACTCTTCTTCCTTCCAGCAAAGTCTGAGATCAGCCTAGGACTCCCCACAGGCCCCTAGTATATTGGGACAGTGCATCCCACTGGACGACCATGCAAGGTGACTTTCTGTTCCTGATACTGGAACTACTCTGTCCTGGATCTGGAATGGATGTTGCAAACCTCCAAAAAGGTACCAGAGGTAGCAGGACATGAGTTCACCCCTGTTCTTTCCTGAGGAGACACAAAACCACACCTCCCACTTTCAGAAGCATACCCCAATTCCCAGTTGTAGCGTTTGCTGGATTGGATCCTTCACAGGCTCTTCTGCTAAACATAATTTTGCATGAACTTCATAAAATCTGAAAGCCTTAACCACAAGACTGAAGACTCATTCCCATAAACTGTCTCTCTGGCAGACAGAAATGAATTTTTCTGTGCAAAACAGAACAGCTTCAACCACAGATATTGAGCGATGTCCTCCCCAGAAGAACTTGGCCATGGGGAGTGGCTGGTGAAACATGGGGGTTCATGTCTCCCTAGGCAGAGAAGGAGCACGAGGCCAGATCTTCTCTCAGCATGGGCAAAAGCTCTCCTGTCTGTGGGGTAAAAAATGCTGAGGGTATCAGGGGGCATCTATTCCAGCTCTGTCTGTGTGATGCACAACCCAGTGGGCTCCCCCTGAGGATGCCAAATAGATCAAGTCCCACTAGGAAGATACTTGGGGAAAATTTAGGCTATGGACCATGACAGGACTTAGCTATGAGGCAAGAGTGAGCTGCCTAGTTTGGCCACAGCTACTGTACAACTGCCCACAGTGACAGTTATGAATTGGTCTTATTTTTCCAGGAGTGAGTTTTGAACACAGGCACCTAACAGTGGAAGTTACACATAGATAACTTCCTGTTAATTCAGACCATTGGTTTCCATCATTTCGTGCAGCAAACGACTTGGCCAACTGTGTGACTCCAGATCCCTCCCTGGAGGTCAGTGTGAGCCTGCTCAGCATCACGGAGTGCGGCTGGACAATCAGCCACCCAAAAGCACAGATCCTTTTTTAACCTGCCTACTACCATGTGTTTGAAAAACAGAATTTCCATCACACATTAAATTCTGTTACTTCCACATTTGTCTTCATGCTGATTCAGAAGGAAAACATGACATTTGAGATTTTTGAGATAAAGAGATAACTGAGATAACCTCAGTGTTTTTCATTTTAGTGAAGCAGATTTCTTTCTTCCTAATGTAAATTACATTGAATGTATAACTTTAAATGCAGCAAGTGAATACACCAAACTGTGTTTTGCCACAATGAAATTAAACGAGCACCCTGGGTGAAATAATTGCAGCCTGTCAACATGAATTGTTGAGAATATTCCTGCAGAACATTTCAGTTTGAAAGAACATGAATGTTCGAAGGAGGTGTCACCAGAAAGGGCGTTACACCTGCATCCCTGCACTTGCCTCTCCAAATTCTAGGCTGGGCCTCTGGGTTATTTCAATGCTACTCAAGTGCAAAAGGAGGCCACATATAGGAGCAATTAAAGTTAAAGACCAGGGGAAGTTTTTAAGTGCATTATTCTCTAATTGTAAGGACACAGGTGAAAACAAAAAAGGTTGGGCTGAGGGTTTTTCCTTTTTAAAAGAATCAAAGCTAGCGATGTTTTTGTTTAGCCACACAACTCCTGTTTGGCAAGAATCTGTATCAGCACCCTATTAATGCAAAATCATGTTCTCCCATGTTCCTGCATCTGCAGAATGTCTTGCACTTGCTTATACTAAAGGTGGATCGAGTCCAAAATCCTGTGCATTCAGAATGAATGAAAAGCTGAGGCCAGCGCAGATTGCCAAGAAACCTGGGCTGAGACTGAGATGGGTGTTTGCCAGACTGTTACCATGAGCTTGGTAACACAGCTCCATGAACTTGGTTAGCGGTCTGCTTACAAGCAATACAGAAGCATAAGGAAGAGATGCCATTCCTACATGATTTTAAAATATATTGCCATCATCTTTATGGCCACAAGAGCCACATGGCAGCAACAGCTCCAAACACTTAAATTTAACCTCAGTTGTCATAAAACGTGCAGGTCTGGTAAAGACATGGCTGATCAGCGTTCATACCTTTTGCTTCAGTTGTAAAACCGTCTGCTTTATTTGATGAAATTCCTTGCAAGAGGCACAGCATGTCCCCTGTTTTGCCACATTTTCAGACTTCTCAGGAAGCCCAGCTGAAAGAAAGCAGTTTCCAACACAAATATAAAGATCCAAAGGAAAGAAATTAATAAAGTGATGGCAAAAGCAACTTGAAAGTTGTTACATTTCCCCAGACTGTGAAAAGAGGAGAGAATCTTGCCATTATTAATGCTTTGACTGCGAATTGCTATGTAAGGCTGAGAAACGTCGCAGGGACAGCTCTGAGCTCATTTTTAAAGCAGCTGTTTCCAGTTAACAGGCTCCAAAGAATTTCTTTTTTTAATACCTGGAAAAGTTTACACCCCTTCTTTTATCTTTGTGTTTAGGGTAGACTAACCCTATAGATCTGAACTGATTTACAGTCCCCCAAAGGGCAAATTTTCATATGCTATAAATTACAGTAAAATCCCTCACAATATGGTCATTTCATTCACTTTGCACAAATTGCTTTTTGTCATCGCTGGTTATTCCTCCATGTGATGGAATCAGCCTGAGCAGAGATGGGGATTGAGATTAATGACAAGGATTTAAATCCACACAAGAGAAAGGGTCACACCTGTTGATACTATGCATGAATGGGATCTTTTCAAGATTCCATTAAATAATTCAAACTGTAAGAGATATTGCAAATGTTATTTTTGTCCTTTTCCCAGTCCCAAACACAGTGAAGTGCTTCTGCATTGCAGTCAAACAAGCATTGTTTTAACAGATGTCCGCGTAAAGAGAAATGTGGTTTCCAAAACACAGGGTGACACATACTGGCAAACTCTAGATGAGCTTTTTTCCTTCCACCTATAGTTGTTGAGAAACATCACGTGTATTGAGGCTCTGCATATGATGTGTGGCCTTGTACTGTTACCTGGAAGGGTTACTGGACACGTTTGAACATGGACCTTTGAGAGCACGTCCTGCTGTGGAAAAACTCTGCAGGTGTTCTTGGTTAAAGCCAGCAAATCTTCAAAATCTTCAAAAAAGGATCAATTACAATGTGTTTAGCTATTGTGTTATACTTCTCACTTGGACACACATTTTAATGTCCTTCATCTTTTCAGAAATGTGTATTGATTTTGAAAACATCTGGATCATTTTAAATAAAAACAGAAGTTTCTAATACTAAAGATATTATGTGGTACTTAACTTTAAATGTTTGCAGGGTCCAGTAAAGCATACTGCATCCATCAGATCATCATCTATGGAACACTGATGCACAAATTTAGGAAAAACTTATTTTTGGTACGTTAGTCCATTGGACATAATGCCATGTCACGTATGCTTGCTTTTAGAAGACAAAGATTAATTTCTCTTATCTCCTAGTCAGGTAGGAGAGGGCTGTAAGGGCAAGATGCTGGAATGACCAGCAGCATTATGACTGGTATTAGCACTGAACTGATCAGAAGATTAGGAGGCAAAGGCTTGGGGGTTTTCCCCACTCATCAACTGCCTGGTCCCACAGCTGCAGTCCAATGGCATTACAATAAGACACAATTTATTTAACATTTTTATGGCAGTAAGAACACTGCTGTTTGAGCTTTCCAGCCCTTCCTGATAGCACATGGCTTGGTAATACCTGAACAGCTTTCTGTACAGTATTCAGATGGCCCAAAGATTTAAGGCCAAAAGGTACTACTTGGGGTTTTCCGATGAACTCTATATAACATATAACAGAATTTCACCAAATCGCAGCTATGCTAGCTCCAAGACTATTTGGCCACAACACCTCCCACAGGGACTCTGGCCTTTGTGTGAAGATACCTGAATACACAGCATCCGCTGGTTTCCTTCCTCACTGCTGTATTTCTAATGTTAATCATTTTGCCTTTGACTCTTTCCAAAGCCTCTTTGCCCATAAACCTTTCTCTGATAGATTAAAGACTGCACCATGCAGGTTTTTTTCCCCTTAACAAGGAATTGCTATGCTGTAATCAAGACACCTCTTGATATTGCTGTAAGGTAAGTTTTCTCTTGACCACAAGTCAGTATTGTGTCTCCCTCATGGAGTTCTTCCTCCCTCTCCAATTTTTCAGCTTCCTTTAAAAAAATCAGTGTTTTGACATGTCCAATTTTGCACCTATGTAGGATTTACAGATGCACACGTATAGAGCCATTAGAAAAAAATGCCTTTCTTTTTCAAACTCCAATAAAGTTTGGGTTTGGTACTAGTCTTAACCAAAATTTTTTTTAAAAGCTACCTTACCAAATGAGTTCCCTCATAACATGCACACATTGTGTTAAGAAATGTTGCTGAAAGAAACATACAGTCATAGGGAGAAACTGCCAGACCCTCTGCTATTTGAAACCTAATGCAATCCCACTAGAATCAGTGGAATTATGTGCAGATTAAGAAGCGGTGAATTTGGCCTCGTGTTTCATTATAAAATCCAGTTTATCTTCCAGAAGGATGTGGCACACGGGGCTGACAAGTATAGATAAAACAGAGCTGTAACAATCCATGGAGATGAGTGTGTGTGGGGGTGTCAGCTAATATTTGGGAAATATCATACCAGTGGGATTTCTGCAAATCCAGTTGGATTGACTTGTCAGAGGAAGAAGTCCAACAGCGTCATATAAGCAAGCATGAGCTGTGTCCCAGGAGAGAGGTGGAATCCCCCTAACTCATACCAGACAGAGGTGATGATTTGCCCAGGGAGGGAGTCATCCATCAAACATTTGCTCTGCCCCCATCCATCCGATCCTGTATTAGGACCAAACTACAAATAAAGCCAGAATAAAACATGGATAAAGCCAGAAGCCACCTAGGACAGGCCAGAGGGGACAGGAAGCAATTAGATGGAGCCACCCACGCACGGTGCAGAAACAGAGGTCACCTACCAGGGTCAGTTTGGCCAGCACTGAGCAAGGCACTTATATAGCCTCTTTCCACTGCACAGACCTACACCAGGAAACTAAAATTATTTTGGAGAAGACTTAAACCAGACCCATTTTATGAAGGCTTTCCAAAGCACGAAGTCTAGCTCACATGTGACGTTGCTGTCCTGACGGGGGTCCTTTCATCTCGGTGAGACACCGGTGAGCCCCATGGCGCCTATCGATAAGAGATCTGCACAGGGGAGCAACGTGTTTTCTTTGCATGTGTTCGAAGACTCTATCTTACTGATGCTGGAAGAGAAGGAGATGCTGGCGGGGGAGAGCTCTGCAGGGAGCTGTGCCGCAGGCGGTCTTCGCATGGAGACTGTTGAGTTGATCATCTGTGTTGTATTATCTGGGCTCAGCCTGCTGAGATGGTTTCATTCGCCTCCTTCTGCGCATGTAGCTGTATTGTCTCTGTCAAATGCAACACGACGGCAGATGCGGGACAAATGCTCCCTATTCTTGTGCCCACTAACAAACACAAAGCTCTTGGTCAAGCCCACTTACAGAGCTAAAAAAAGTGCCTGGATTACAGCCTTCAGGCATGGCATGATGAAAATGTGAATAGTAACTCTTGGGAAACATGCAACATGGTTAGAGCTGGAGAGGGATACGTGTGTTTTCATGCCTCTCACACTAAATTTTAGAATAAAATTTAAGTGTTCCAGCTACCGTGAAAAGCAAATCATCTGTTTATTAGAAAGTCACTCCAGCGTGGATGCGGTGCTCTCCGGGGCGGTGCAGGGCTGGGGCTGACCACGGGGTGGTGTGCTGCTACAGCCTGTTCCTCACGGCTGCCGAAAACCTTGGTTTTCTTTGGCATGAGTTACGGACACAAGCCCGGCGAAATAGCGATGGCCAACTCCTCTTTCATTTGCACCAGAGGTCTGGCAATTAGTAACATTAACTTGGAGTTCAGCGGGGTAACTGAGCAGAAAGTGTCCTTCTCTGCTTCGCATAGCTGATTTGGGAAATGTCTCGAGAGATGGTGGGTATTTCATTCCAGATTAACTACTGGAACTGACATTTTTATGTGCCATGAACACTCAGTGTAAAATCGGTGTTTTTCAAATATTAGAATTATTTCCACAGCCTTGAATATTTTGAATGGTCGGTTATTCTGAAAGCTTTGGACATCACTCTGTCAGGAAATTTGAATGAGCCACAGGAAAAGTTAACTAAAAAAACTATTTGCAAGGGGTTTATATAGGTTATATCTCCTTTATGACCCTCCCCACACTTATAAGGAAAAAAAGCATTTGAAAACTACAAGGAACAATTACAGTTAATGGAGTGGCTCCAGTTACATATTTTCAGAGGAAAATCAAAATTATAAATTGCTCTGGCCATCCAGTGGGATTTGGAGCACCCACTGATACATGTGTTCAGGCATTAACTGATGAACTTATGCTAAGTCACCATTCATCAAAAGAGGTTTGTTTTTTTTCCAGAGCACAGGTTGTTCTCCTCTCTCTTTCTTTTTAAATTGTCATATCAGTATTTAATCTGCAGTATTCTAAATGCTGTAATTTAATAACTGGGATGAGGTAAAAACCATTAAAATCATTTATACACAGCACACATATATACTTAGAAACCAAGAGTGAAAAGCAAGAACAAGCCCTCACTTTTACCCCTTTCCCATCATATATAATTTTCATTTAAAAAAAGAAAAAAATCTGACCGCAGTCAGGAGACATACAAACTAATTGCAGGTCAGCAGAATTCAGTGTTACTCAACATAATTTAGCAATTGATTTAAGCAATGCTTGAAAAGTGTGTGGAATTCCCAGGCACACCTTTTCTGAGCCTCTGAGTGCCCAGAGGCACTACCCACCTAACCCAGGGCCATTTGCTAATCTCAGATGTAGGCATGTAAATACAAATTAAAGTTACTGAAAATAATTTAATTAACAGATGAAATTAATGATGGCTTATACGGGTCAGCATCTGGCAAATGTTTTTTCCTATGTCTCCTGAGCTCTGGACTGCAAACTAGGTATAATCCAGGTTGGTATGGGGGCAAAATATGGCTTTTAGCAGATGGATCCAGCAGAAATGGTCTAACCGAAGCTGTAACGGCAGGTTTCACTGTTCAGCCACTCTACCTCTCCAGGGAAAGATGCTTTCCATAGCCTTCAATGTGCTTGTGCTCTCTCTTTATAGATGTGACTGCTGATTTACTGCTGTGTGTGTGCAGCTCATAAACTGGGGAGGAGGAGTGTGTGCAACAGGACTTCTCCACAGTGAACAACCCAGGCTCTCCAAGGAGCATCAGCTACATCCCAGCTTTGGATCCCCCACTCCAAGTGTAGCTTAGGGAGCAGTTCCTCTTTACGACAGATCAGCCTTTTAGACGGCCCTTTGGCCCAGGACCTTTAACCCCCACTAGCATATACCTTTATCTCCTTTGGTGCACGTCTTGCCATCCTCCTCCCGGGTGTAGCCTTCGTGACACTCACACCTGTAGCTGCCCATGGTGTTGACACAGATCTGAGAGCACAGCGTCCCGTTGCTTGCGGCACACTCGTCGATATCTGGAGAGGAGCAAAAGTTCAAAATGTCTTAAACCCGGAAGCTTCAGACCTCAAATACAGTAAAAGACTTCCTTTAAAGGTATCAGGAGATTTTGTGGTTAAATAAATCAGCAATTGCAGCACTGCTGGTGCTTTGGGATGGAGCTCTGTGCAAACTGCACTATTATTATTAACACACCTGGCATTTTATCGGTGAACATCGCTTGACCATTTTTTTTTGCATTGAAAAGCTCACAAAGCTCAATCCTGCAAACCCTGGCTCCCTGGCACAGCAAACCACCCAGGGCAGGGCAGGACTAGCCACACAAGGACCACATGTAAATGATCAGTCCTGAATTAGACGCTGACCATCTGAATCAAAGCCCAAGGATTTATTTTCATAATTAAGCCTGGCTACAGTGCTTTGAGGGTTACTGTTAGAATCATGTCCCTCGTCTCAGGCCAAAACCCCAAATATGGCTCAAAACCTGCAGGAGGAATTAATAAAGTGAAAATTACATCAGCCCAACACTTCAAAGTGTTTGGGTGCGTATGTCTCTTTTAGGTACTACCTCCTAATAATTTCAAGGGGATTTAGATCTCCTAGTTCTGGGAAGCAATCCTTAACATAGCTAAAAACCACATTTCTTCTGTAATAGTAATGAGAATAAGAAAGGTTTCAGATCTAAATGGACTCCTAAAAGACCTGAGGGAGCAGGATACATCATTAACCAGACATGAGCTCAACACGCACTTCCACCCACCTAGGCAGTACGGCTTCTCTCTGTTCCTGTGCCTCTCCCGATCATAGCGGTACCCAGGATAGCAAGTGCATAAGACTCGCCCAAAGTTATCTGTGCACTGCTGTTCGCAGGGAGCTTCAGCACAAACATCATAGTCTAGAGAGAGAAAAACATAGGAAAAATACCAATGGCAGTAGCTGGATGATACTTTGACAGCAAATATTTCACCTCTCTGCTAATTAATGAAGTCAAGTTACATTGTTCTTAAAGACTGAAGGAACCTAGAAATAAAACATTCATAAGACATAAGCAAAGAATTATAGTAAAATTGTAATTGCTAATCACAGCCTTACAGTAGTTAGACTATTTCTTAAAGTTGGATTTTAAACAAGGGTCACTTTCCCAGTTTGCAGAATTTAAGAATTCTTCTTACAGAAATATTAAGTTACCTAAAAGTTTTTTTCTGTTTTCTTCCACAAATTTTTAAATGCTGATAGCAACATTTCCTATGCAGAATACTGTGAAACACTGTGAGGCTAACTGCCAAATCCAGACAGAAAGTATATCATGAGGAAAACTTAATTAAAATCACACAGTAATTGTTCAAAGCCAGATATAACCCTTCTAGCAAAGAACACATTGTTACAAAACCATCATCACTCTTAATAACAGCAATGTGCAGATTAGGGTATGGTAAGTTGCTGGCTGGGCTTGTCAGTGAAATCCCAAAAGACTGAAGTCCCAGTTTGAAACCCAAAGGACAGTGAATCTGTTTCTGATTTCACTGCTATATAGCAGCAGAGCTGAAGTCCAGGGAGGGGATACCAGAGCAAAACAGGGTCCAATTTGCATCCCTGCCTCGGCATCAGGCTGGTGGCAGGGCTGGGGGTAGATGGGCATACCCTGGCAATGGGTGCAAGGGCTTTTCAGTGCCATGGGGAACATTTGTCAGGAGAAGACAGGAGCTGAAGCAGCATCTAGTCTCAAAACCAGCTCAGGCAAATGCTGCTGAAGGTTGGGTTTTATGCCAAAGCAAGTGGCAGTTTCTGTGATCATTTCAGAGGAACATCATCCTGCACGCAGCATCCACATGGTTGTCACTATGACCCTTCAGTCACTGGCTACTGGGGGCCTACAGCTGTCCCTGCTCCAGACCAAATACATCTAAACCAAACCTAAGTGTTTCGATCGAGTTCCCAGCCATGCACTGTGTTTCCACATATACAGTATAAAATAATTAAACCCCAAACTCATTATTGACTCACACTAATGACTAGCAGACATCTCTGGGTACAATGATTTTTCCAAACAATTAAAATGAACTAATAGATGGTAAAGCAAATGAAAACACATTTGCTGTACAAAGTATACAGAGCACATGTGTAGCACTGGGGTAAAAGTGACAGCGTGCCAAGCTACAGAAAAGCAGCAAATGAGACTTACAAGCTGCTGTATGTCACACCAGAGCCCCTTAGACCAAAAAATACTATTGTAATGGTGCCAAGCATTTCCTCCGTTCCGCCTGCCACCTTTTGAATAGCAGGCATCCTTTCCTTCTTACTTCACAACTGTGTTGATTTTAACTCTTGAAGTCAGTGCTGTGGCGGTGAATGGCAGTGCCAAGATCCCTTCCAATACCCCCAGGGTCAAACAGTGCAAAGCCTTGCACAAGCACGGAAGAAAAACATGCCCCTTGCCTTCAAACACAGTCAGCCTGGGGGCTAGTTTGGGCTTTTTAGGTGGTGCTGGGGCTGTAAACTCACATTACATTTGGCACTACTAAATACTCCCACATATAAAGCATTAGTGGTGTTTTTCCTGGGCTTGGTTGCAATTTTCATTTTCCACTGAAATAAGATCAGATGGAGAACAGGCTAGTATGCCCAGCACTGGGGTGAATATGCCTGCTCCTTAGCCAGCATGGCCACGCAGATGCTGCATTTGGCCTGTGCCATGTTCAGCCTATTCAGAGTGGAGGCAAAATGAGCTCTGTCATCCCTGCACTCCCATGAATAGATGTGCCCTAATAAAATCATAAAAACCAGCACTGGCAGGGACCATCTCCCACCACAAGCAGGATTAGCTATGTGTAAACCTTTCCTAATAGACATTCATCTAAGCTGCACCTAGAAATCCCTGAGGGATGGAGATGCCTCACCATGCAGTCTATTCCCAAGATTAAATATCCTTGCATATAGAAAGCTTTTTTACTCATATCTAATCCAAACTCCCCTTACAGCCATTTAAGGCCATTATTTTTGTCCTCTTCTTCTTGGCCATAAAGAATAGTTTACTTTCCCCCTTGCAGCAAGTTTTCACTTTTAACTGTTCACTTGTTCACTGTTATCATGTCTCTCCTCAGCCTCCTTTTCCCTAGAATAAACAACATCAGTTCTTTTTAATCTTTTGATCATCTCTCTTTTGCCATATTTCATGTAACTAGTCTTTAAATACGGTTTTCACATCCACCTTAACAGAACTCTATCAAGACCATTGTTCCATTTACTTTCATACAAAGCTAGGTAAGGGTCCAGAAGGTGGATATCTCCCTGCTGGTGTTTCCCACACAGTCAACCCAAATCACACCATGGCTGTAGGCAGGTCCCACATCACAGAGCTGTGCGTCCCCCAGGGGTTTGGTCCCAGGTAGCATGAGTCCCTCAGGAACAGTCCTCACAACTGGGATGAAACTGGGGAAAAGCTGCTGCACCACCTCCGTGTGCTCTGCAGACCAAGGATGCACGTGCCCTCCCATGTTCAAGCCCCTTGTCTGCCAGCTCAGCCTGGAAATGTAGGAAATGTGGTTTGAGGGTGAATCAAAGCCACATGGTGAGGCTCAGGCTGATCCAGACTTTAGGAAAATACAAAAAAACGAAGCAGAATAACAAATGTCTCTACATATATTTCAATGAACTCACAAATGACAATGTAGCATGGAAAGTTGTACCAAGGAAATTTCTGAAATAGCATTAGTCAGGGAAGAGCAGATCTGACTAGTGTTTGCCTGTCATATTTTGCTCTGAATTAATTCACAGCCAAGAAACTCAAGTAACAAACCAGTGGTAGGGAGGGTACTCTCCAAAAGAAGCTGTTTCAGACTACGTCTGTCCCTGCTTTAGTCTTGGTGATGCCGTAAGACAGGACGTGGTTGGAGCTGTGAGTCTCCAAAGCAAAGAATAAGGAGATCATTCAGGAGAAAAGGGTGAGGAGCTCTTTTTTGACCTGCTTCACTGGTCACGTGGAGCAGGAAGAGATGCTACAGGGCGAATCAGATGCACAAAGCAAACTCCTCTCGATGTCTCCTAAGGATCATTGCTCCCTGCTCCTGCAGCTGAAACTCAGAGCAAGAAGGTGAGTCCAAAGCAAATGAAATGCAGAACCTGGGGGCATGGGCTCGTCTGGGCTGCACTGATTTCTGTTGCTTTTCAAGGGCAGATGAGAAATAACAGGACAGAAACCAAACATGGACATGGACAAAGACACAACCCTTTGGGAAAGTCTGGTTTAATAACAGCTATGCAAGAAGGAGATTGGTGTCTTCTGGAGGCAGCCATAAGAGGGTGGACAAGGGAGGGTCTATCCCTCTCCCAACCCTCCTCTCTGCAGCCACTGCTAAATCACAGAGAAGACAGGGCTGGCACTACTTCTCATGGCTTTGACTTGCCAGTACTGGATTAAAAGGTGCAGATGTGCTCTAATAAACTCACATCTGTAATGTATTTATGTGCCTGTGTCAAGATATGCATTTCATACAGCTACTCTGTCAAGATTATGCCAAAACAACGTGTGAAGAGCCAAGTGATGTCTTGTAACAGAATAAGTGGAATAAGTGAAACAAGTGCTTCACCGAATCATGTTTCTCATCCCTATACTGATGGCCCAATATTGTCTCAGATGTTATAGCAATTGCTGTGGCCTCTGAAGTTCAAGGCAAAATAGAGATCGAGCTGAAAAAGGGGGAATGGAGATACACAGGGAGAGAAGCCACAGCCAGCAGAGAAATTCAGTTAGTGGCAGAAACTTTCAGGTTACTGAGATGCAGTTAATAGACAGGACTAAGTGAAGTCCGTGGGTACATAATAAAAGCTGCTTTCATAATCACCTAAAACCTCAAGAGATGAAAATTAGAAGTCATAAATAATATATTGCCATGGCTCTCATTTTATTTTTCCTCCTATTACTTTTCCTGCTGTATCCATTATATTTAGTGAATAACCAGCATATAAAACTGTTACAATCCATAGGAAAGCTGGAGGCTAGACTGTAGAGTCCTGGCTTCTTTCCACTGTGAAAGGAGTCAGGGCTTCTGCCTCCTATGCACAAAACTGACTTGTACAAGACAGCACAATCAACTCCTCCAAGTGTCCGTCTTGCACTGGAGCTGTCATCTCATGCCACATACACAGAGACAAAACTCACTGCAAAACCATGGGACAGGGAACTCCTTGTGAGTATCGACTTCACCCAAACCCTACCCAGATCCCTGGTGCTTGGGCAGGCACCATGAGCCGTTTCTTCGCAAGGAAGGAGCAAATGCACAATTCTGGTTTTGAGAAGATGTGGGGTTTTTTCTTTTTTTTTTTTTTTTCTTTTTTACCTTTTTTTTTTGCAACCAGTGTTCTAGTGTTTCCAGCCAGCAGCAAAGAAGATACAAATAAAAAAAAAAAAGCAGCAGGATCAGAATTTGGGTTACAATCCCTGTCGGCTGGAGACTGTAACTCAAAACACAGCTGACTTTCTCCAGTATGTTAATTTGTCACTTTTCTTTTCAAAACATAACCAACCCAAACTGGGAAAACTGTCAGGTCAACTTGATGCTTTCCATATGTCATCAAATAGAAGGTTATGTTACCATAAACCAACTTTTTAACCTGCTTTTTGGAGCAAACAACGTTTATTGGCTTGTCATCTCTGGCCATTTGCTTCTGCCTGACAGTTCCTCTGCTCCTATAATTTCAGAGCCAATTTCATCCAAATTGGACAAAGTGGTGGGAGTGATTGAAGAAGTCACATTGTTACTGCTCACGTGAAGCCATTGGCTGGGTAGACCCAACAGAGGCCTCCCCCAGGGTTAAGACAAGCAGAGCTCAGGCTTTTCCTAAGTGAGATCTTGTTGCAGCAAAGTCTGAGCATTGGGACCCCAGTACTGCCTTTGCAAAGTGTACAGGCAGCTCTCCTCTGCCAGGAGGGGATCGTTCCCTTTTCACTACTGCATGAACTATCCTGAGTAATTCTCCTTCTCCCTCTGCCCCTGGTGACAACGAAGCCATGACCATGACCAGGAGAGGTGGTGGAAGACAGATGCCATTTGGCGATGTCTCCCGTCGCTGACTTACAAGCCAAATCAGCTGTGCTAGATCCAAGGGGTACATGGGGAAAGCCATCAGCCAGGAAAGGTGTCCTCCTGGTTGCACACAGCGCTCCCACATACCTAGCCAAGAGCAGAATGTGTCCCTCTGTTTGCAGCAGGTCATGGTAAAAGATCTGTGCAGCCACATGTACTTAGGAGAGGATCAAGGCTTGGCATGCTAAGCAAAACTTTTGGAAGACACTGATCTTTTTATTTTCCCAACAATTTCTTGGAAACAGTTCCTCCACTGACACATGAGATATGGCTGAGCCTCTGGTTATATCAGGATGCTCTTCCAAACCGGCAGTATGGACAACAGGGCAAACGGGGCAAGACAAATGCATGGGGACACAAGGGGTAAGAACAGTGAAATTACATACCTTCAGGGATGCACTGTCCAAGAACAAACTTATAACCCTTACAGCATTTTTTCCTGAAAAACAATAAAATAAATAAATGAATAAATAAATATATTCTCTAAAGGTTGGTGCTGCCTTTAAAAACAGTCATAGGTAGGTCATAGATGCAATGAACCAAACAAGATGAGGATCCTGAGCTTTGCAGTTGAAGGTATCTCAGCATTAAAGAACGCAACATGGAAACCCACCACTCAGTCCATGAGGCATTTTAAATGATAGCATGGCCAGCCCCCTCAGGAACCTGGACTGGCTACCCCAACACTGACCCCAACGCTGCTCCCTTGTGTTGAAAGGATGCAGCGCACCTCGGTGCTGTCCATATACACAACTCAGGTCATAATTTTCATGATACGGTGAAGGGCGTTTTCAAACATCTGTCATTACAATGTAAACTTGCAGAAAGGGGTAAGTCTCAGTGATGAGTACACACAAGATAAATGTTATCAGTCATTTCTCATCTTTTAATAAACCTGGAATGTGATAAGTGAAATATACTGGGTATTTCAACTAGAGCAAGGGAGAGTATCTTATATAGACGGGGACAAAACTGCAGTAAAGAGTCAACAGGATCAGACACTTTTTATGTGCCTATGATACGAACAAAGTCCCAGTGCTGAGAAATTAATGTTTCTGAAACACTGGCCTGTAATGACACTTAAGCATTCAGCTATACCTGCTTGTTTGCTTTCTAGGCAGAAAACCACATCAAGTCACCAGGACTCCCAGCAGTGCTGAGGAGCCTTTACAAATGGCTGTGTCCCTTATCACCTTGAGAACTACTTGCTGCAGGGGCCCGGTGACCTGCAAAGGGTCCCATGTTGGTGGCTGCCAGGACTGCTGCAAAAGAAGCAAACTGCTGTTCAGTGTGCTATTTTATCAAGTCGACGTGAGTCTGAGGGGGGAAAAACCCTGTATTTTACAAATTCACAGTTTTTCATGCCTTGTGGACATGCTGAAATATCAGCAAAATGGGAAACCATCCATTTGGTCTTATCCTTTAATTCAATAACTGACGCGGAAGAGTGCTACAGCCATGGCAGTCAATGACACAACACTCCCCTGGACAACACGCAGCCATCACAAATCACCATTACATTGAATTTAAATCAACTATCAGTTGCAACTGACCACTTAAAACAAACAACGCACTACTCCAAACTATGTAAAAACAAACTTTGGCTCCATATTTTACCCTCTTCCAAAGATTAGCTGAAATATAAATTATGCTTAATGAAGGTTGAACATCTGAAGAGGAAGCCTTGCTTTGTTATGCAAACAGTGGTCCCTCATTAGACTTTTCTCCAAACACTGCTGTGAAGTTTTATCTGCAAGACAAACAAATGCAGGAGGAATGAGTTCAAAGGTGCATCGGGGAGGCTGTTCATTTGCTGCAAGCCATGCCAATGGCTTTCCAAGAGCATATTCATCTCCTCCTGTCTGCGGAGGAAGAGAGGCTGATAAAGGCTTGCTTGTAGCTGCTCTTCAGAGGGACATGCAGCCTGGCTTGAGAGAGGGATGGGAGATGGGAAAGGAGAGGAAGGCACCCCTGCCATGAGATGCCGACCTGTGGGGTTGTACCAGCCAGAACTAAAGAGAAAGAGGGAGCAGCAGCTTTCATCATTTCTACCCTTCTTCCTGGGAATTCCCACTTCATTTTCAGGCTTAGGACCCTTAGGACTCCCATCCTTGGAGTGGCTCGTGGCAGCAGATGCAAACCTCAGCTGGCACAGCCTGCTCCTGGGTAAGGGCTCACCTGCTGGGAACCTTGCAGGAGCTGCCCCTCTCCTCTCAACTTGGCTGGCAATGGCCTTTGGCTGGACTTGTGGCTTTCTTGTGGCTAAATTGTGGTTTTATCTGCCTTTCTGGATTCTCCTGATAGCCAAACTACTTGCCCTGATCAAACCTCTCTCCTACAGCCACAAACTGAGAACCCATCATACGCTGAGGTACAGCCATTAGATACTGTCCTGGAACCCTGAAGCAAGCATAGCCTTGCATAGCCTCGCTGGGGGTTGCTCCAGTTAAAGCAACTGCAAAATTGTGCTGCCCTGGCAGATATCCAAGCCCCTGCTGAAATCTGTCTCTTCAACAGCTTCTTGCAGCAATGAGTTCCACAGGGAGATGAGATGTGTTTGAGAAACCATTTCCTTGTTTTCCCTCTCCAATTTTCCCAGGGTTTACTGGTAAGGAGATTTGGAAAGATTTTCTCCAAATACCTGCAGATTTTTCCACATCACGAAAGCTTTAACTCACACCTAAAGAAGTGGTTTAGAGAAGGGATACCCTGCTTTCAGGATCACACTCCAGAAACCAATTCCCCATGATAATTGGTTCCCAATTCAAGATTACAGATCTCTGTACTGGCACAGCCTGTACTCAACAGCAAGCTTCAGACATCAGCATGATTTGGCCAGGGAAACTGCTACTTTAGGGTTAAGGCACAGGAAATACAATACAGCAATACCCATTTCTCTGAACATTACATTTTAACCCTGGGATTCCTGTGTGCTTTAGCTTTTTACATTCTTAAAGAGAAATCTGTCAAAATGATTGACACATGAGTTGATCATTAGCAAAGGCATTTTAATAGCAATACTCATTTTCAGACATCCAGCTCCAGGTTGACATGTCTAATCAACGTTGCACAGCAGCAATCTCATTATACATAATGAGAGGTAAGAGGGGGGTCCCCACTGATAGTTGCAGCTACTGAATAACTTTCAGCAAGGCAGTTGCTACGCAGCTGTACGTGTGAGCATGCATCAAACACAAACTAATACACAGCTGTGTAAGAAGCTCAACCACTAAAACTTGGATCTAAGGGGAAATTAAGTTGATCCGTTAACTTTAAATCTGGTTTCCAAAGGGAGAAACTTCTGGCAGACTTCTCTGTTACAGCTTTTAATGGGGTGTTTCAGCTATTAAAAATATAGCAACTTCTGATTCTCATGCAGTCTTCACTCAGGAACATGCACAAGCCCAAATGTGCAGAGGGCTTTGGGCACCATGATTTCGATAACTGTAATGTCTAGATTTTGTATTACCTGTAAGAAAATCCATAGTGATAGGGACTCTCTCAAAGCAAAGTCACCATTTTTTTCTGAATGATAGCTGCAGGAGAAGCAGGAAGATATTGAGCTACTCCCCTCCGCTCTGGAGGTCGAGGTGCTCCTGGACCACTGAATGTCAGAAGATGGGATCTAGGGTCAAACCTCTGATACCAATAAACACATCCATGACTAGGCAACCAGCAGATCTGCCTTCGTTGCAGGCTTCTGTGACCCATCACTTTGCAGACTGAGAGGGGAGCTGACCTTTCCAGGAGCACCCCCATGTCCCATTGCCCAGGGGTGTCCCCCGGGGTGCCTGACACACGGCAGTGCACCAGCACAGCACCCCTGCCCCATCTTGCAAAGCAGTAGCTGCTTGATAGCATCGCCCCAGACAGGCAGGAGGAAAGGCAAGATGCAAAGAATGTGGCTTAATTAAGCCAGCACTTTATTAAGTTAGCTTATCTGGCAGCTATCAGCAGTAACTCATCCAGTGCGGACCACGGTTTTTCCCCTTAATTGTTTCCACCTGGTGCAGAGCTGCCATCGCCCCCAGCCCACCTCCTGCTTTGCACCGGGACACCGTGGCGGGTGGCAGTGCTGGAGAGACCCGGGTTTGCTGAACTGAGAAAATACTTCTGTGTGAGAGGGAAAGGAGTGATTCAGGGTCCTACTGCAGCTGAAATGCTTTGGAAATGCAAACAGTAACAGGAGAAACATTTAAAGTGATAATTAACCTGTATCTGTCTGCAGTAACGCAGCAGCGACTTGGGCTGTGACAACGGCTGGCTCGGAGCTGCTTGGTGAGTTATTGAGGTTTTGGTTAGCTTCAGCAAAGAGGCAACTCTAAAACTCCATCATGACTATTATGTTGAAAAAGATACATAATGGCCATTTAGTGACTGAAAAAAGGGAAGCAAAGGGGAAATGCGAAGGGAAGGAAAAAAGAAGTTTTATACTGGTTTCAGATGAACATAATATGTTAAGGAAACTTTTGCTAAAGATGTCAAAAGTAGAAACAGAAGAGTACACCCTAGGAAATATTTGCCTCCTAGGAGCAAAGCAGACATAGAAATCCCTATGCTGAGTTAGAAAGTGAGTTCTTAGGATAAAATATTACCCTTTCTTTATCGCTACAATGCTGGGATTCAGACAGACAGACAGCCTCCAGGACAGCTCCACCCAGACAGAGGTAATTCAAGCAGAGGCACTTTACCTCCCATTCACTGAGGCTAGGAGCACACACATAGACAGTTTCTATAGCTTAGCTGATGCCTGAGGTCGCTTCACAGGAAGATGCAGCAGCTCCATAGGTGGTCAGGCAGGTCAAATCCCTCTTCTCTGACACGCTATTTCTGACCCATGAATGTCAGAAGAGTTGCAGTTTAGGGGGTGTAAAAGCTGCTTAACATTTTGTGTAGGATTAGATATATCAACACTGTTCTCGCAGGTCGGTGCTGGTAGAAACTAATGGTAATACAGTCAAGCAAATGTATTTAATTAAAAAAAACAATTTCCTGTTGGGAAAAGATAGAAAAAAAAAATTTAATCAGATTTCTTCAGCCAACGTCATAACATGAACTCTGAAGAATTTGTGCCATATCTTGAAGACCTGAGTCAGCAAAGGCTATGGCATGGCTGTGTTTAATTGCACAAAGGGGTCTTTGTTAGACTGGCTCCTTATTGTGCCTGCCCAGTGTTTCTTTTTGATCACCCTGACTTTGAGAAATACACAGTGCAGCAAAAATGCAAATATAAAATACAGCAATTAACTTACAAAAAATAGTTAGACAGCTATAAAAGCAAGCCAACAAGGTACATTAAAAAAACGCCTTGTTTTTCTCATATTCTATATAAAATCCAAATGAGGGACAGGTCTGTCTGCCAAAGCATGTACAGACAAAGCCCATCTGCAGCACAAGTGTATTAAGGAAGCAGCTCAGTAGCTGTGCACAGTTTCGCCATAATTCACATGGAGAGAAGATTTATGGCAACATGGTGTAAAACTGAAGCAATACACTTTATTTTTGTTTGGCTTTCCATGGGATACATACCGAAATCTTGAGTAAGAGAGGATGGCTTCCCCGCAGACACTTGCTCAGCATACACTTTGCCATGATTTCCAGACTTAGTCCTTTTTCAGTGTTTTGTAAAAAGATAATTTATGTTCACATTGGGTGTAACACAAGGTCCAAGGCCAGCCCAAAGCCCTTCCAGTCACCATCCCAGCTGAGAGTGAATAACACAAGTACAGTGATGTCTTCCATTGCCTAGGAAATGCTGCAGCACCTACGATCACTGTATGTATATGTGCGCTTCTTTATTTCTCTTAATTGACAGAATAAAGCAGGATTCGCCTGAACAACCACAGAGACAATGCTTCACCAGCAAAGCTGGAATTCAGACCTCAGCCAGCAAATCACTGCAACCTATTACTTGATTTTTCTGAAAGTCAGATTTTCAGTGATTAATGTGTTGTCTGAGCATAAGCCATGTTTCTCGTCAGCTACTTAAGTCAAATAAATTTACCCACATATAACAGTTTTTCTTAGGAAAAACCAGCCCTGCTATCTGCTCTTTTGCTCAGCTCTGGCTATTAAGACTGATACCAGAAATGAAATCCCATTCCAGTTATTGCTAATGGGAAGGTTTTGATAAGACTCAGTTCCTGGGCTCCTCTTTTGTGAACACAAGCCAGGGACTAGATCCTCCCCTGACAAAAGTCACATGCCTCTGTTGACTCTGGGGAACTGTGCCAGCTCTTACTCAGGCAGGCTCTGGCTGATGCTCTTGAAAGCTCTCAGACACGCTCCTTGGCTGCTCCTTACTGTAATGCATTGTTAACTGACTCCTTCTCTCCTCAAAGTGCTGTTTCATGTCACCTTTTTATGGTCAAAGGGAGTTTTATGGCAGTGGAGTATAAACTATAGTTCCTTCTTCTCAGAAGGGACCTTCCAAACTGATATGATGGTTCGCAGCCACTGCAGAGCATGCTATTTGTGAATGTGTGAAGCTCATTTCTCTCTATAAAAGAGCAGAAAAAGACTTCAAGGGGTGCAAGAAACCCTCCACCCTGCATGTGTATCTGTGGGGCTTGGTGTTATGATAGGTGCTGACCTGCATGAAACTGGAGAACGCACAAAAAGCAAAACTTCACAGTTCTGGGGAATTTAGCCACCAAAAAAGTCTGTCCTTTTTGTAGCAGTCCCTGGGCCTCTGTTCTCCATGGACACACTGCAGGACATCTCGTCATGATGGGGTTTGTGGTTTCATTTAAGTAAATGAGATGCAATGAGGTGTTCAGCAGAGGTGTTCAAACAAAATCTGGGCAGGCAGACCACTTCCCCAACACATCTCCCTGTGTCAGCAGACCAGAAGTCCCAGGAGACTATGGCTTTTGGACTATTTTAGGACTTCTGGGATGCAGAGAAAGGGGTTGGTATGAAAATCCTGCAGACAGGCCCACAAGAAAAAAAGAGCTCATGAGTTTCTACTTGCTACAGGAGGAGAGTGGCAACTAAAACCCAGCTCACTAAATGGCAACTAAGACTCAGTCCAGTCTCTTCTGGGCAGAATACAGACTTGTAGAAAAGTTTCCTGACATCCTTCCTTCCAATGCGTAATGAAAGAAAAAAGGTCGTATTTCCACGTGAACCACACAGACTAGGGCTCCACATTTTTGGGGAAGCCGTAACACCATGTCAGTCCCTAGCCCAAGCAGAGCCTCGGTGCTGCAAACACGTCAACTAACCACAGACTAATCGGCATTTTTTTCTGCAGCACAGACCAACTGGCGGCACTGGTAACCATCAGTGTTTGTACCTCATTTAGCATACCAATGTCCAAAAATGACTAAGTAAAAATCTCCCTGTGAATATTCTCTAAGCAAAGAAGGAAACTCTCAGAAGGAAAATATTACACAACTTCAAAAAAGCAATTACCCCTGCTGCCACTGGAAAAGCCATTTGTTGGATATTTTACATGCATGTGAACATCATCCTCAAAATCACAGATGTGATTTCTTCAGCGCTGGACTGTACTTTCTTTTCCTCTTTCTTGGATTTTTATTTCATTGTTTTTTGGGTTTTATTTCCTTAATGCAAGGGAATGCTCATGTGGTTTATCACTAGACAGCATGTCAAAAATAGCAGAATGATTAAATAAAAGACTTTTGACTGTTCTCATCTGCTTAGACTCAGCTTCATATACATGCTGTCAGCTTTGTCTTGCTCTCTTTTTTTACAAATTTCTTTTATTTTCTGGCACTGTACCAAGAAAATTATTTTGTTTAGCTTCACAGGTGAAGTTGGTATGTTTTTTTCAGAATCAAATTAATGTTTGACAGGTGTGAAATTTGAGGGGAAGAAAAAAAATGAATTTTATACAAAGATAGCACTGTTTGCATTTACTACATAGTCTAATGAACTGGCAAAGTACAATGCATCCTCATAAATATATTGGCATTTCTAAGAGCAAGTAGCCTTCTAAATCTCAATTGAAATGATCCAAGATTGAGCCTGTGTTTTAAAATAACTCACAGCTTTGAGATTTAAAGTACGAAAAGCAAGCAAAAATCTTTTTTTCCACCACCTCTGACTTCCAATTAGAGGACTGCAAGCCAAATTTCCTTCCAAGTCTGTAAATAGTATGTCTTGCTGACGGCACACATTCAATTATTTATCTAACCCAAGGTGAGCCAGAGTACAGGACTAATCACAGCACATCTGTCCTGTCTCTTGGATTTTTTTAAACTTCCATGACTCTTCGTTTTGTAGCTCTAATTTCCTACCAAATATCCATGTGAGATAGAGAGTAATAAATTCCATTTTAGTACGGAAGGCAGAGCCAGAGCAGTGCTGCAAGGAGCTGCGCTCACTTGCTGGCTGCTGTGCTGGTGCTCGGTCACTGGAGTCAAACAGCAATAAATTGCTGGCAAGCTCTGAGACTTACTGAATCCAGTCCAATCCAACCCTGTTTATACAGCATCTTTCATCAACAAGATCACAAAAATGCTGCATAAGCAATGTCTAATAAACTCCTTTCGATAAACAATAAAAGGCAAGTGCCTTTTACACACGCATGCACAGAAAAACACATCATAGAAACTATGCAAGGAAGTCAGATTTCTAAAGCTAGCTCTCCAAACAGGACATAAATCCCAATTAACCTTCAGAGACAAGCTAGTAACTCAGTCTGCATTCACTTAGGGGTGAGTTGCATGTAAGGGCCTGATCCTGATTCTGCAGAAATCTCTGGCAGCTTTGCTATGAACACGTGTCAGACTGGGAACAGGCTTGGACCAAGACTCAGGATGATGGGTGAGCACATGCTCAGCTCTGAGGATGTGCTACAATTGGACTTCTTGGAAGTACAGTTTCAGACAATCACTCGTGGCGTGAACTTAATCAAGTCTGGCTGACATTTGCCATTGGAAACTGTTGCAAACCTCTTTCCGTTTTTGATGGATTCAGGATTTGACATGTAGCCCTGCTCCTGTATGTGCCCCATAGGCACGCCATCCATATATACCCTACACCATCCATCCAGACCCTAGACACAGACACAGATATTTAATCCAGGTATTTAACAGGTATTTTAATTTGTGATGGTTCTTGAAATTCAGCTCTGGGAAGAAAGCAAGCAAGTAAGTCCAGCCAGGCTAATGCTTCCCATTTAAATAGTCTAGAAGCGGGGAGAGCCAGACACAAAGCCATCAGCTTTTAGGAAAGTGAAATAGCATAGAAAAATAATTTAAGAAAGATGCTGCTCTGAGCACCTCGTTCTCTACACTGGCTACCCACAACATCCAGATGACACCTTGGTTTCCAGCACTGAGCTGGAAGATAACAGACGGTGCAAGGAAGATGTCTGCATTTGGATACTCTGCCTCTCTGGTGTGGAAAACTCATATTGAAAGGACAAGACACCACGCAAGGTATGGAGGTTTATGTGAATTGTCCCAGATTAAAGGGAAACTGGGCACTCTCTATATACCATCTACAGATAAGGGGTATGAAATGGCTCCTATCTTCACAGCACACACTTTATAAGAGTGCAAAAAGCATAGCGAACTAATTCTTTACATTATGAGTCACATAAGGGTGCTCAACAGCCACTTATGCCTAAGGATTTTTGTCCTTCTGGTACTGGCTTAGAGTCACCGGGGCATGACCCTGGTTCAGCACAGCCAAGGGAACTTTTCAAGTCAAGGTTTCAGCCATTCTATAAGCAGCAGAAATAAATTCTAGGAACCGCCCCTCCCTTCCCCCCATAATTTTAGAAAAATACATTCACAGCATAATTTTGGTTGTAACGGACCTTTGGAAATCATCAGATCCAAGCGCACCTGACAGCTGGGTTACTGCTCAGAGACTCACCCCAATGAGTTTTGAATGTCTTCAGGGATGGAGATTGCCTCACTTCTCTGGGACCCTCTTTCAGCGCTTAAGCACTTCACTGTGCGTTTTTCCCCTTTATATCTACTTAAGATGTCCCTGCTGCAACTCATGGCTCTTGTCTCATGTCCTTTCGCAGTGCACCTTTGATGAAGGTCTGGCTTTGTCTTCTCTATAACTCCTCATTAGGTAGTTGGAGACACCATTTAAATTTGCCCCTTAGCTCCCTCTTCTCCAGACTAAGCAAACACAGCTCCCTTGGGCTCTTCTTGAATATAATGTTTTCCAGCCCCTGCGCATCTTAGCTCCAGTTTGTTGATTAAGTGTACAAAACTGTAGCTAACCAAATCAAAAAGTATCACTAGCAGATATTCTTTAAAAATATTAAAGAAATGGGAAACAAACAAACAAACCCCCCAAAAAACCAAACAACAACAAAAAAGGGAAAAAAATAGTTATTTGTTCAATTGCAATGGAATTGCAGCTTTGGTCCCCTCCCACTATTTTCTCTCCCCTCTTCTCTCTATTTTCGCAATAAAATTTTAAAAGGAGAAAAACTAAAAAAATGTAGTAAATCTTGAATGAAATACAAACAATGCTATTTGTCATGACAGTATTTTCAAACAAAAGAGTTGGCCAGCTCTGATCACTATCTAAGCAACAAGACCAACTTAAAATTGCACTTCTAATATATGTTCAACATCAATAGCAGCAATGGAATTAACTTCTTAATGTAAGCCCTTGGAAATCTCTATATAGAGACTAAAAAAGATATTATTTCAAGAGCATTTCACTGATCCAGATGTTTCTCTCCTTTCCCCCTCTGTTTTATTGCTCCCAGAGAAGACCTTGTAAAAGCTGAAACTGCTTATTAAGTATACAGACTTAATGAATTGGACAAGGAAAGAAGTAATTCTTAACATAATATGTTCAGAAGTCAGATCCATGTTTATTGTTCACAGAGATGATAGCAAAATACTCTCTATATACAGAGCAGTCTCTGTTAGGACAGAATCTGTCTCCGTGAACTGCTTCCAGCATACAGAAAAGATTCATTTTTAAAACAACGCAGTACAAAAGTTTGTGGAATTATGTAGTGATGCTGTACCATGGCCCCAATGCCAAGGATTATTTTTAGAGCCACACATCTGCAGGTTATTTGTTGCAGGGTAGAGTGGATGGAGCAAATCCTGAAACAATTCGCTAAGCAGACAAGCATTACTGGAACGAGCTGTTATTTATATGGTGTCACTAGAAGGCTTGGTATCTGGGACGCGGCAGTCGTATCTGTGCTGCCTGTGTAGCTGATGCTACTCTGCTTAGACTGCAGTCCGTAGATGATGGAAAGTTCATGGAGCAGCTTTTTGATGTGGCATTAGCCCCTCTGTTGAAAATGGCAGGAGCAGGAACACCATCCGGCCAACGAATGGGCCGTGGTGATTTTAGCACAGAGTGCGCCAGACTGGCGGTGCCCTCAATGTCAGTGCATCCCGCTCTTTAATTTGTGAGCGAATGGGTGGCACGAGGCCAGTTTTAAAAATAAGAAGCAAAGCTGTTTTCAGAAACTTCCTTCCATTTCCCCACAGCACCATGTCCCACATAGGGCTCAGCTTTCAAGACAGAGGCTGAACTTGGTGTCAATCGCCCGTCAGCCAAGTACTAATTGCAGCAGCAACCGCGCTGTGCCCTAACTGAACAAACCGCAGCCCCAGCCCCATGGAGAGACCATTTCCTATTGCCTAATTTAATGGAGCTGGCACTGGCTGCTGCTCCTCTCTCCCCACCCTGCTGCTGGAAGATGGCTGTAGCTGTGAATAACCTACTGAGTTTGAACGCAAGACTTTTATGAGATGCTGAAATGCTACCAAGCCAACTCACCGCCCATTTCACTCTGAGTGCTTGCTATTTGCAACCATGTTCCTGCTGAAAGAAAGCCTCTCCTCCAGCCCCCCTCTAACCCACTGCCCTGAAACTAGGGATAGGCTCTGCTACCAGGCATGATGTCTGGACAGCCTGAGATAGGACCAAGAGGCACTTTGATTTGGCCACCTATGAAACACTGAGAGGGAAGGTGTGGAAATGAGCCAAAGGAAGAGTGGACCCGCTGCGGGGCAGCCCTTGCTGCTGGGACAGAGACCTGCAGGCAAAAACCCTTGGGATGCACAAGGAAGCTGAGGAAGAAGGTCACAAACCCAAACCTGGACCCTCCTGTCCTCAGATGGCCGGCGAAGATGTGGTTCTGAGCTGGTGGGGATTACTTGTGATGAACATATGGGGACCCTCAAGTGTGATGAACTATGGGAGGAAACTGGCACAACTTCTCACACTGCTGCTTGATGCTGGAAAACAAACATCAACCCCCCAATCCTACCCATCTTTAAAAAAATTTGCTCTTCTAAAACAGCTCTTCCTTGAGAAAGGAAAATTGCACCATCAGGATCTGTGACCTTGCCAAGATTACGCTGCCTGGGAAGAAAAAAGCAGCTTCAGCTGGTTTAGCCCCTTAATCAGAGAAACTAAACCATACGACTTTGGCCTGGTGCACAGCTGATAGTGAAAGTATGTGCTTCACCAGGAAAAATGTATTTTTTTATTGCTTGATAAGCTTTATTCTCACTTTACCTATTAAGAAATAAATATTTCAATGTAAAGAAATGGAGCATATAGATTTTAGACTTTTGGCCCATTGCATAACGTTATTTTACTTTTTTTTTCTTATAAGAGGGAAATATTTATAGTTGCAAAGAAATTATCCACAAAGTTCAAAATGGACCCAGTATTCTTGTTGTGGTGTGAACTGTGTGGTGTGCTGGGCTGTGCTCCGAACCCACCACTGTGCTGTCCTTCAGAAGTGGGTGTATGTCCTCAGCAAGTAAATAACTGAGAAAATACCCATCATGTCCATTTGTAAAGCACTTTGGAATGAAGGTTTTTTACATCTAGAAGTTCTTACCAACATGTAACTAGTGGGTTCATGGGCAGTCAGGTGGCCCATACAAAAGCACATTTAAACCTTTTGCATTATAGTGTGCCTTGTCTCAGGTAATTGCTTTTTTCTGGGCTATTTCAATTCATCTAAAAAGAGAAGTTCCATTCTTCTGTGGTGCTCATGTTTCTCCTTCAATCTGTCTGATTCTACTGTTCTACCGAGGCCTTTGCAAAATAGCAAGTGATGCTTCTAGCTGCCATTTTGATATTATTGGTGCAGAACCAAAGATTTTTTTTTCTTTCTTCCCTACTGTTTCTTGACAACACTCAGTGCCAGGTTTCTTGCTCTTCCTTTACCATTAGCACATTTAAGGTATTGCAGTATAAATGTCTCGCTACTGTAATGCCTGCCAATACCTAGGAAGCATGGGGAAGGCTGGATCCTTGTGGAGGGACCTGAACCTGCCTGCACAGCCCTCACTGGAACCATACCATGAACCTGACAAACTTGGTGTTGTTAACACGAAGGTTAAACGACTGCTACAACATGCATATTCATCTCTGCTAGTGCTTTATTCTCTATACAGTATTTAAGTAGCATTTTCATGTCACAGCACTCATGGCTGAGAGGAGACCATTTTCCTCCAGGACATCCTCACAGGTACAAGGAGCATCTTCTCATGCCAGGGGGGAGCAGGCTGGATGCTTTGAAAAGGAAAGACCTCTTGCATTCAGGGCAAGGTGAAGAGAACACAGGCTGATGCAGGTACACAGGAGATGAATATTGAAGGTGCCCTGGAAGGGGCTGCCCAACGGTCTCATCTGCCTCGGCCATAGCAGCTGCATCAGCAACATCCTCTGGTCACCTACTGTTTTAAAAACCTCTTTCTCTGAGATTTATTATGGGAGAAGTGTCAGTTGGGCTCTTAAAATCTATTTTCCAACTAAAACAAGTGACAGCACTGAAAGCTTTTTGCAGCAGGGAAGTTACGGCTGTGGCATTGGCCAGCAGCAGGACAGGGCCCCATCACCTGTGGGAAGCACTGACAAGCAATGGCAGATGCCACACTGACCAACTGCCCAGGACGAACCACGGTCCTGGTCATAGGCATAGGCAACAGCCGTCACCTGCATCTAAAGCAAACAACTGGGGAAAGTTTCAGTGATTTCTTCCTATTACTTATGGTCCTCTAATATGTTTCATGCTATGACCAGAAATTTTCAAGTTGATGTTGTACTTAAATAAGTATAATATAGAGTGACTGCTAGAAGATAAGGGAGTAGCGCATTTTTTCTGACTGGTTTATCATGACTGCTGTGACCACGGGTGACAGTCACTTTGGCTCACCCCAGGCCAATTTTAGGTCACCCTGGAAAGTGCATGTTGTTTCCAAAAAGTGGTATCACAGGTAAACACATTGTACACCCAAGGTATCGGTCTGCGCTAGCCTGCAGAGACAATGCTAAGTGTAGATCTGAGGCTAAATCAGTATCAGCACAGACAAGATTAGAATTGCAAGATTCATTCCTGTTTTGCTCTCAGAACATACACTTTTTGTCAATTTGGACTGCTTCTACATTCCCACCAATTTTTCTACATGTAATACTTGTGCGTTATCTTTGAGCCCACTCCACAGTTCACACCAGTACACTTTTGTGGAGGTAGTATTTTATGCAGAATAAAAGAAAGTAGTTGTTTTCTTTCCTACTCTGTTCACAAGGTGGTTTTTTTCCCCAAAAGACTCCAAGGAAGAAAACCCAACATTTTTACAGCCTGAGATATCAATCTGATTCTGCAAAGTTGTTTGAAAGTGCTATATTGTATCTGGCGCACTCTAATATATTTGGAATAAAGGTTTGGCATGTGGTGTAAAGCAGACTCCCCCAAACCCATGCATGCAAGCTCCAAACTGAAATTAATATCATGTGCATTCCTCGAGAAATTTCACCCCTTAGTTTAGATTTTTTTTCTCCCTTCTCTACCTAATGAAGTGCTTGTTCATCACTGTTACAACCCGATGTATTATAATCTCACCATCTGCATCATTTGCATTCCCAAACATGGAACCTCAGCCAGATGTCTGACTTATCTCCAAGGCACTGACTTCGGGCACATGGTTTTTATTTAAATGAATCACAATACTAACAGAAATCCAGTATCTATTATCTGTCACAACTGCAGGTAATAACTCAGAATAAATTTATCATAGGCTTTTTATTGTTGCCCACATAGATACTTCTGTGCATGAATCTCCTAAAGTGCAACAATAAAAATCAAATGAAAGGTAAGGTAGGATGTTAAGCAAAGTACTTTATTACAGAGGAAGTTTGCAGATTGGATTACAAGTGGAAGAAAAATGTGCAGCCCTTAGTAACATGGAGATACTGAAGCAATCCATATTACAGTGACACTGAGAAACAATTCAGTGCCAGGGCAGCAGGCTGCCCCAAGTCCATATTTGTGTTAATTCTTTGAAGGATCCAGCAAAATCCACAGCACTGGTGCTCAGCAGTAACAAACATAAGCATGTGCAGGGGTGTCCATAACCTGAATACACCACCATGCTCTCCTGCTTGCACATAGAGCTTGCAGCTTCTACTAAGAGCTTGTGTGGTGTTTGCTGGCACAACCCCCCCCACTTTTCCTTGAAATAAAAAGTACACCTTCATTTAGAAATGTGTCGTATTACATGTTTTCCTTTGACTTGGATTTTGGACCTTTCCACACTCTTAATTAGTACTGGTAGTAGTAATAATATGTTTTTACTTCCATGATGTTAACCACTAGAGTATGAGTGCTGCAAATAGAAACTAAGTTCAACAGAAAGAGATCTCCAAGGAAACCGATAGTTCCTTACTTAGATTTCTTGGACTTCTCACCTAGATAATTCCTTAGATTTACTACCAAATGAACACCACTCTTTAGCTTTCACAGAGGAAAGGTATTTGTATTTACACTAGACTGACACCAAAGCATCTCTGGCGTGGACCAGAATCCCAAGTCCTGAAGCAAACCCTGACCAACACAATAATCCCTGATCCAATATATTTTCAAGCCACAACTATGTCAGGGCTTGGAAGGCCATCAGTGTTCTCCACATCAGTGCATTGTGAGTGCAGGATAATCAATGCCATCACATCCCTTGTCATAACTATACATGATTTTCTGTGAAGTAGCTGAATTTCATCTCAAATTCACCCTGTCAGTGTGCAGAGCAAAGGCCCTGGCTAAGCACAGGTCCCTCTGTATTCAACAGAGAGGGACAGGCACTTCTGGAGAGCAGCCAAGCCTGGCAATGGCTTCAGACATAAATCTCCTAACTCCAGTGCCTTGGTTAAGGGAGAAATTTAAGTAGAGAAAACCTGGACTTTAATGTCCCAGTTTTCAGCAGGGTTATCCAATTTTTTTTAAACTCTTTCAGAGCTTCACTGCTGTGGGAGGTGCTCAAAGGACATGAAATGGGGAAATTTGCATCAAAATCAAGAGGAGGAGATTGCCTCCTTTCTCACTCTGCCAACGGTCTCCAGCCGCAGCCCGCAGCTCTCCTCCTGTGATGGGGTGGGGAGACCCTGCGGAGGTACCTCCTCGAAGGAGACAACCCCCACGCACAAATGCATCACCCCACGTGGGAGGCTGGGCATGCGCCTGTGGTTTGACAGCCAAGCGTTGTGAACCGAGAGCTCCTAGAGAGAGGGGTCAGCCTTGAGGGAGCTCTTAGGGGAACTCTGTTTGCAGAGCTGCAGACAAGGGCAGCCGTCCCCTCAGCTGCGCAGCTCTACTAACCCTCCCTGTGGATTAAGCTGTTTTGTCAACCAGCAAGATGTTGCAATACTAAAACTTCATTGCGTTTGGACCGCTCAGAAAGCCCTTCCAGAAACAGAACTAGAAAAAAAACACAGACTACAATCATGTAATTAAATGCTGAATCATTACAGAGAACCACAGAAATCCAGTGAAAATTATGTTGGCATGTGGTTAACACTGGCTTTTCTTAATTTCTGAGTGCTAAACCCTTTGCATGTTCACAAGGTCACTGCTGTGTGCCACAGTGACTTTATTTGATCACGGTTTCCAATACACTGAATTCCCTTTTAGCGCTCCTTGAAGCCATCAAAGATGATATTCATCCCCCTGTACTTCTCCAGTTAACTTCCGACTTCTACTTTATCTGCCAGAATGTTTTAACGATGCAGTCCTGTAGAAGATGCAGTCCAAGCACCACAGCATGACACCATGAGCTGCCGCAGCAGCTCAGTGACAGCTCAGGGACCGTGCACCATCCAGGAATGCTGGTGGATGTCTGAGGTGGGACAACTGTAAAACACAGGCTGGGGTGAAAAGTCATGGGAATGGGCACTCCAGTCTCTTGGTCCAGATCTTTTCTAGCCCAGTGTGCAGTTCATACACCTGTATCAGGGTCCACGACTTAAGCCCCTTGAGGAACCAGATGAGAGTGCCCCACCACTGAGCACAGACCCCAACTTGCCCGATGCTTCTCTGACAGCTTGTGCCAGGAAGCCATGAGCACTGCCCACATTCATTACCAGATGGCACGGGTACTGCCCTTGATGGCACACAACTCGAATCTCTGAATTTTAATGAATTTAATTCACTGTTCACATGCAGTATCATGCAGTAGTGTTCAAAGATGCCCAAGCCAGTTTTGAATGTGCTAGCATGAGCCTGGCAATGGGACGGCTGCCTGTATCCATCGCTCTGTGTTGTTATATTTCCCTGTCCTATGGCTTTGGGGATAAAAAAGGGACAACTGGACTTTTATTGGCCACTGGGATGTCACGAAAATTGCAGTAAAGTAGCCACTGTGATCATTTCTTGTCAGGGGATGATCTTTGAGGTAAATGCTGCTGGAGATTGATAAAAAATGACTGATGATTGTGCTCAAGGAGCAAGCTCAGTGGCTTTAGGTCATCACCCTTTACCTGTGCAATGCAAAACTAGCAGGGAGTCCAACAGAAGCCTCCTGCCCTTGAACACATCTGCGCAACTGTCTAGGTGCTACCTGATCCCACCACCATTGTCCTCTACAGAAGGATGGGCAGGACACGTCTGCCCCTCCACGAGCGATGAAGCAGTTAAAAGAACATCTGAGATCTTATAAAAATGATGAATTCATTTTCCACAGATAAAAGTCCAGTAAGTTTTATGCTGCTACCTACAAAAATGTCAGCCACACAGTTTCTGACTGGGAGTTAGCTGTTGCATTTTGACAGTGATGGCAAAGAATAGGAAAATGCTCAAGACTCCTCTTGTTAGAACTGGGCAGTAAATTACATGCTCTGCTCCATCCACAAAGAAATGTTTATCATCTGTTGCCAAAAACCACAGTGCCCTGGTGTTTCCTCAGGCTTGCCTTCCATTTCTACAGCCACCGAGGAGGCTGTTACCCTTGGGAAGTCTCATTTAGAATAAACAGTTCTTTATGTTCATTATCATAATTCCCAGAGAAAAGGATGGAGGTAGCTAATTAGCAATTAAGCATGACCGATCAGGCAGCCTGGAAGCACCAGGCTGGACACAGCTGATCTGCGAGTGCATCTCCCAGGCTGAAGAGCCACAGCAAACCTTGTGACTCTTCCTCCGGCCTCGAGGTCACCCAGGCTTTGAGCTGGGGAATTTCTTCTTTTTTGGGGGTGACAAACAGTTCACTGGAGGGGGCGAAAAACCTAACAACAGTGCCATTTCAGGAAATGACTGATTTTAAGGAAAAAATAAGAAGAACCCAAAGCGAACACCAAAGTGTTTCAGTTCCTCACTGCGAAGCGGTGTTTGGAGATCAGAAGTAACCGATTGCTTCTCGAATGTAAAAAGGAGATTCCAAACGCCCAAGCGTGGCTGTTTTGGGGGAGGCCTGGCATTCCTTGATTTTTTTCCAGTTCAGTCTTTGAACCTCAGTTCGTCCTCACTTCCCCCTCACCCCCGTGAGGATGGCACAGCCAGCTGGGCTCTGTGAGCTCGGAGCTGGTCACCGGCACCACTCGGCCAGGAGCACGCAGCGATGCTCACAGCCTCCCCAGCTGCACAGACAGAGAGCTCGGTGCCAGGGACTTGCACCCACCATCGCCTGGCTCGTCCCTCTCCTCCCAGCACACCGGGGGGTCCTGGACCCAGCAGCTGCGGTCCATCATTCAACCGGTGAGGGGAAAACGGGTCTGATAAGCAACCCTCCTCAGACCAGGTCTGTTTTAAATCCAAGCAAGACAAAGCATTCTGCCAGTTAGGGAGTTACTCAGAGACTTTGCCAGTGGCACAGATTTTTGGTTCAGCTTAATGCCTTCACCCTAGATTTAGCTCAACTCCTAATAATAGGGGTTAAGCTCCTCTGGTCGACATGGCTTGTTAAAAGATCACAGTAATCCCTCTATGGATTCAAAATCTACAAGTTAAAAATGTATTAACATATTCAATGCGATGACAGGTTAAAAGAAATTATATTCATCCTGTGGCCCATCTGTAAGCTAGGATTTTGTTCTGCTGGTTGTACTACCTAAAATAGCTGTTTGCTAAGATACAACTCGATTGCTGTCTGATGTTTTGTAACAGGCACAGAGATTGTTTCAAAGTCCCACAAAGACAGTCTTCCAATTCCCACTGGCCTGCAGGAAATGCTTGTAACCCATGAGTTTGAATCAAAACACTCCATTTTTATCAAATCTTGTTCAAGTTATTTTTTCCATTACCAATTTCTCCCCCCAAATCATTATTTACTTATACATTCTTTGCTACTTAGAAACGCAGGAGGAGAGAACAAATGCATCAGCCAGCAATGCACTAAGGATCATCTCTGGAAACACTAATGGCTTCTCACTCAGCAAACAGATTTTGATGTAGGCACGTCTAGTTCAGAGAAGGAAGCTGAAAGAATGGCACCATTTCACATGAAAACACACAGAGATGGCCAAAACCCTTATATAACACAATGGGGTCATCAACGCAGTTAAAAACAAAACCATCACCATGATGCTGGACTGCACTGTATACACGGTGCCCTAGAGACCTGCCTGTCCTGGGTTCAAATAGTTGGGTTTTTTAAATAGATGAGGAATTGCATCCAGATTTCCCCCGCGTTCACAGAGCCTGGGTTGGCCAACATGCGTTGGACGTGGAGGGAGGGCTTGGCAACTGGACCAAGCAGAGTATGTGCTGGACAGTCCTGTCTGCCTTCCCCACCTCAGCCTGCCTGGACTTCTCCCTGCGGGCCAGCAGGCAGAAAGGAAAGCAAGGAAATAAGCTTTGGCATGGCATCCCCACAGAAGGCGGGAAATAATAATAATAATAATAATAAAAGCAACAATTAAGTTTCCTGTTGAATTGAAAGCAGGGGAGTGCATGCAGGATGAGCTGAAAAGGCAGGTCCTGATCTGCACGGAAATCCAGCATCTCCGTGCTGCATGACCACACAAAGGTCCTGGAGAGCACTAACCTACTTTCTTTGCTCCAGCATCCCCAAAGGACCTAGAAATGCATGGCACTGTCTTGCAAAAGTGGGACAGCAATGAGACAGCCCTGCAGCTGGGGTGACACCGCAGTGCTGCTCCCTTGTCGCAGTGACCCGCTTCCCCTGCCACCGAGGGGCTGGGAGCCAGCAGCCCCACTCCCAGCCAGCACAGAGGGCTGTTGTACGGGGACGTCCAAAGAGCTAAGCAGAGCCTGGGTACCCCTTCCTCACTCCTCAGCTGAACGCTGCATGCCCAGCACCCATCATCACCCAGAAACCTCAGGCTCCAGCAGCCCTCCCTCTGCTGCAGCCCCCAAACACATTATGGGGTCGACTGGTCTGTAACCCACCCACTTGCAAGCAGGTGAAAGGGGCTCCCAGGATCTACAGCTCTGGGACAAAAATCCCTGAAGGCAGCTCCAGATCTCAAACAAATTGCAGCCCCAGATCCCAAGGAGCTTGCGAGAGGGCACCTGTACAGGCACAGTCTGGGGGGGAATCTTCAGATGTAAAAGGTCAGGAGAAAAGGGACAGGGGTGTTCAAAAGCATGGAACAGTACTGGAAGGGAAACTTGTAAATAAGGCAAGGTCTTTTCTGTGAAAATCAAAAAAGGAACAGTGAAAGGCAGGTGGAACAGAGGGTTGAAACTCAAGAACAGTGGGGACCAGGTGGATAAGGAGTAGTGCTGTGCCGTGTCTCATTTTGTCAAATCCAGGGAGGACCCAAGTAAATGATGAGGCAGCAGACTTAAAGCAGATAGCAAGTACTTTTTCTTGCAACACTAAACTGCAATATTTGGGGTGAGGTGGCGGATGGAGGATTAAGGAGGTTCACACAGGACTCAGTCAAATTCATGGCACAGGCAGGTACACAGACGCTGTTGGCTGCAGATGGGAGGTAGGCACAGCGTAAGTCCTCCCCAGCACTGCTTTTGTGCTGCCATTTGCCAGCATTTTATCTAAGCTCGTACTAAGTTACCCACTGCCACGCAATCTTAGCCCCTTAGAAACTGCTCTCATCCGAACGCTGGTGGCCCAGGGCTGCACTGCCTGCTTTGATTTGCTTCGAAGCTCTTGCTGTAAATGGGAGCATCAAGCAAGAGCAGCTTGCTCTCAGCCTGCCCAGCTACCGGGGCTCATTTGAAGGCAAGATAAAGCAGCCCCCTGAGTGTTATGACAAGAAGCCTTTTAGCAAAAATGAAGCAGAGAGACTCTGTTTACAAGAATCACTTGTAAATGGAAACCAAAACCTGAATCTGAAAGGGAAACCACATGGCCATAATCTCTCTCCCGTGAAGGGAGTAGTAATTCCAATGTCACCCTGCAAGCTAAATGGTCTCCTCTAACCAAACGAGGATTACAACTGCATTCCTGGATCATACCTGACCTCGAGAGCGCTCTGAAGTGCGGGGAGTGGAAAAGGCCTCCCCCCTTACCGCGTTACATGTCTCTGGCACAGTCAGACAAAAGGTTATGGATCAGCTCAGTGAGTTTACAGAACAACCCAAATGATCTTCCTGAAATGAAAACTTGACGTGAACGTTTCCAGTGGGGATGGATACCAGCCTGCTTCTACTGCCTCATTGTCAACAGGAAGCACATGAAGTGTGCGATAGGATTCACTGCATTTCATAATTCAATCCATAGGTGCAAAGTAAATGTGGATTTTAGAGGCTGTTGCACTATTTATTTTCCCAACAGATGTTCCACGCAAAGACTGGGCTTTGGCTTGTACTTCATCCCAGCTGAACGATGGGCTACATTTGGATTTGCTCTGAATGACTGTGCAAGATGGGGCTCATTATATGCCTACATATCTGTATATGGACAGATAGATACATGAACATGGTACTTCTACAAGCAACAAGCCTTTATACCAGGGCTTTTAATGCCTTAGAGCTGCAGCAAGGAGATTTCACCCAGGGGATTCTGAACTTCCTTTCTGGCCACTGCAGTGTGAACCAACTCCAGGGCATCGACCTCTGGCATGGCACCTGTGGAAATGTAAGGCTGGCAGAAAGTCTAAAGACCAGCCAGTGGTGGCAGTGCCACTGGAAAAAAATTATGGGATATTGGCTTTGCTAGCACAGCGTAATGTCACCAGGGAATAAGAGACAGCATTGAAAGACCAAGACCAAAACCGAAGTCCCAGTTAGAAGGTCTTTCCCAGCAGCTCTCAAAACGAGGTGGCAGTGTGTACTAACACAGGCCATTAAGTCAGCGGCATATATAAGTGTGTAAGAAAACAGGCAAGTCCTTGTTGTCCTGGAGAAAACTCAGGTGACAGAGACTCTTGTACGCACATGGTTACGCATCCTATTGCACAGCCCTGCAACATGATTCTCAAAGGTTTTCACAAAGTGGGCATGATGAAAAGGCTCACTGCAAAGCAATCACATCAGCAGGGACCTCCTGTACTCCAGATTACTGCAGGCAAAAAAAGCAGGCGCTTGCATGAATTCTTTGCCCTCAAACACAGCCATCCCCTCCTGACACCCATGGTTACCAGTCTCAGTACTTGGGGAAACAAAACAGCACAGCAAGTCAGTAACCACACACTGCTGAGCACTGCAATGGAAACAGAGGCAGCGGTGCCTGCAATTCACAGCACTCTCTCTGACCAGCATTTTGTGTGGCAAATGCTCACATTAAAGTGCCTGAAAAACCACTGCAATCAGTGCTTGCCCAACCCCAAATCCCAGCCAGCTCAGATCCCCAAGCTACTGCTGTTTTTCCTAAATAATTCGCAACTTTCAGCTTTCGCTTGAGAATGCAACACTCTGCAAATTCCAAGAAAGCTGCTGATATTTTTAGCAGCATCACGCTCAGAAACCAAAATCAAGGAATGATCCTTAAAGCATCACCCAAAAACAAATCATTTGAACATTAGAGGAACTCATGGCTGTACGGACACCCTTTTCTAGCTGAGCGCTGGTTATCCCCAATATACTTCTGCTAATTTAACAGAGGCACGTGGCAAGCTTTCCCTACATCATAAATGCAGCAGTCATTTTTCAAGAGCTGAAATTTCACCAGTGGCCGCTGGTCAGTGTGCTAACCATCACAACAGGCTGGCTTTTTGCAAAAGGGAGTTGTTTTCTTAGTCAATTATGCCATTATTTCCAAAAACATGCTTTACATGACAGGATATAAATCTCAGCGGGCCTCTCCTGAGCATGCTCTGCCCCACATAAATATTGGCGGTGGAGAACCATTTAACAAAAGCATTAGACCCAAAAGGCGAACAGGGCTGGATCGTGGGAGAACGCTGGCGAGAAGCACAGCCCTGCAATAGTACAGCAGCCAAAGAAAACAGGGCTGCTCTGGGGCTGTCCTTCATGCAGATGAAAAAACAGAGATAAAAAATGTTAACCCCGCAGGTAGCAGCCATGCCATGACTAGCACATTTCTAATTTCAGGTGGTGTTTGTTATTTCCCTTCTTTCGAGGGCTTAGAGCATCTTTAGATAATTCTAGCAGTTTGCAGGAGACACAGTTACATCTGCACTGCAATGTGATGTACGCTGGAAGTGCTGCACGGGACAGGGACAGGAGCATTGCTGTTTTTTTCTCAAAATTGAAAATATTTTGCAAGGTTGTGCTACTGGCCCTGCAATATGAAAGCAAAACTCAGACAGGGGCAGGACAAACAAGACAGGATTGATTTGCAGGAGGGAAGAGGAAGGTAGGAGCGCTGCTGGTTATTGCCGGGTTCTCGGACAGGCAGCTGCTTCACTGCTGGACCTATGTGACAAAAACAGCTTCAGAAAGGAGATGGGAAAAGCCCGCAAAAAATAACCCTGTCCAGGACAGTGAATGGGTGAGAAGGACCCCAGAAGTGACCAAACAATATGTTCACTGAGCTCAAATTCACTTTTCATTCACTTTTTCAGTTACATGATCTGTGTGGTATTTATAAACTTCTCTGTAGCATTTGACTGGAGATCTGTGTTTCTGCATTTTTGGAAAAGACATTTCACCTTTTGCAATAAATTCTTGACCAATGCAAGCACAAACTGATGCAAAAGAAACACTGGAAGTGATCTTACCGATGGGCTAAGAAAACACTTCAAAACCACGTGTCAGCTAAGGACAGATTCATGTGCAGCACACCCTTATCTGTGCTACAGAGTTTTTTGAAAGTATTACTGCTATGAGAGATAAAGAAAATTTACTAGCATGCATACATTTCCAGCAACATGTCTACATTTCCAAAAAGCATTTTATAGGATTCTGATTGTAGATCAGCAACTGAAGCCAAGAGGAAAGATTACAGGATTAAAAACACTGCACTGAGTGCAAAAGACAAAATATGACTACTCAGAATCAGGATTCTACCAGTGGAAAAAGAAAGATGAATGAGTTTCCCAAGAGCTGTTTTCTAATGGCTAGGTAGGTATTTCTTTTTATATAGCTAATTTTATGTAGTGAGCTAGGTACACACTCTTCTAGACACACACAAAAATAAGCAGTTTCTGTGAAGTTAGTGGACAGTTTCCTCCTTTCTTTGCCAGGTAGGGAGCTGAAACACAGGGAGATTATGATTAAAAAAATCTCCACTTAACTGTGGAGCAATTTGTGATCACAAGAGGCTGAGCGTTCAGAGGTTTTGCACCACTCTATGTTTGTTCAAAGCCTGGTTCCCGCTGACTCTGGGTGCAGCTGTGAGTGCTCACTACTACTGCAAATGCAAACCAAGGTCCCCAGGCAGGTGTCACCTGAGAAAAGGGCTCGAAACATCTTTGCTGCACTAGAAGGAGCGTGAGCACGTGGAACGTGAGCTCCACCTCTTCCCTTTCTGCAGCCCTTGCTTCATTTTTACATGTCCTCCTCCAGCATTGCCAGAAGCAAAGGGTCATACAGATAAAAACCTCTTGATCTTGTCCTTGAGAGGAGGGAAGGGAAGGGAAGGGGATACTGGGGGAGCAGATAAAAGAGGATTTCATCTTCCACCCCATCTTCTCCCCAGGACATACAGCCTTCCTCGGGACGCTAGCTGGGGGTAGAGATGTCCTGGCATGGCCTCATCCACCCACCACCTCCACAAAGGGCTTTCCTGTGCAACCATCATGTGTGGGGACAGCAGCACCGGGTACCTCCTGGCGCACCACAGAGGATAAGGGGGTGCCTCTTCCTCCCTCTCTTCCTCATATACTTGCATGTAGAGGACTGCCAGGCATTGCTCCCCATGTCCTTTCTTTTCATGCTGTTGGACATAGGGGAACCATAAGCCACAGGACAGTAACTTCTCATGCTGGTGGAGTGTTTTACAAGGCAACAACTGACTATGTTTTTCTTTTTGCTTTAAGAGCTCACTCAATAAAATAGCCACTACCCCAAAGTGATTTTAAATAAGGTCCTGCTTTGAAGCCTAGCAGTTGACTCTGTGCTAGAATATTATTTAATTTCATACTTCTTGAATCTTTGGCAGAGCCCGAAAGCCAGCTATACTATTAGGTTTCTCTTTAGTTTTCTTTTTAAACACGTTGCCACAATGCTAAGCAAATCCAGCAATTCTAATGAACTCTGTTTTAAATGCAAAACATGTTTTATAGCACTTAAAAATAAATCAAACTGCCAGAGATTGCTAAAATAGCTAGTATGAATTCCCTGCCATTTTCTTCATGCGAAGGTCAAGCCTGGAAGATGAGCAGGCACTCTGAGTTTGCAGACTGGCTCCATCTGTTACACATAAAGTTTGGTTTTGGCAGTGAAAACACTAGAGGGGGGAAAAACCCAAGTCTTATTGTCTGTGTTTACTAACTGCAGAGCCTGATCTTGCAGGGAGCTGAGTGTCTCAACCTCTGGTGGGGTGGAGGGGACATGCTGGTGCTCAGCCATCTTTGGGGACCCACACAGAGCTCACCCTCTGCTTGTTTTTATTAAGTCACAGAAGCCTGCGTCTTCATTGCAAACTCCCTGCTCCAACACAACGGAGACACACTGAGTGTTAACACCCTTTGCTTTTCTCTTTGAAGCTTTTACCTCAGCCTTCCCCTCGCCTGTCCCACTGGCCAGCCTACCCATGGCTGCTCTGGTGTAGGACACATGGCTCTACCTGTGGAACCACTCACGGGGTTGTCCTCTGCACCCACAAATGAGAAATGGGGGTACCGAAAGGCTGAAGCTGTTTGCACCTTTGGACAGCTGGTGCTGCTGACCACAGCTGTACCCTGTCTGCAGACAGTGATAAAGGGGGACTCATGTTTTTAATACCAGAATGTGAGAAGACCTTGTATCAGCAAGGACACAAGAGAGGGAACTGCACAACTCCCTCCCCGGCATTCCTCCCAAGCGATGATTAATGAATGCAAACCGTCAGCGGCACGGCCATAATTGAGGACGACACGCCAGCAAGACCATGTGTTCGTGTAGGGAAGGAGGCAGCCGACAGCCTCTTCACTGAAGAGGAGCAAAGCGGAGCCCTGGGCTGGCAGGAAGGCAGGGGCTATCGCCGGCCCTTCGGATGCTCGGCGTTCCCGGTGCTGCCGGGCTGCCTGCTTCAGCTTGGTTTAGATCACTACCATGGAAATGAGAGATGAAAGCCACCTCCTTTCATCTTAATTTCTACCTTACTTTCTGATCCAAAGGGTTAGGTGTTCCTCTAGTGCTGGGGGTGTTTTTCTCCTGTTGTCCTTTATCAATCAAAAGCCAAAATATCCATATTCCAGGTGAAACCCAAGTCCCAAAGAAGCTGCAAAGTGCCAGCAGCAGAGGGGTTGCAAGGGACAAAAATACACCTTGTAATGCCCCAGGGAGGCTGGAAAACCACTGCCTGTACAGGGTAAAGCTACACTCAGGGCATTCTTCCGAGATGAGTCACAGCAGGGACTGGGAGCACCAGCCTGCATTACCAACTAAGCAACAACTAAAAACAACCCAATAAAGGGAACAATGTTATTGCATCTTGGAACTACGCTTGTGGTAAAATGAAAACCTTTGCAAGAAACACAAAAGTCTGCTGGAGGAGAGCAGAGAGGAGGAGGAGGGCTATTAAAATGGAAGCCAGATCTGAGCTTCTTGTCAGGCTGAATTCTTTGCTGTGAATAATAAGCTTTTACCACAAAGAGAAAAGAAAGTTTGTTCACTAGCTGGGATTTTTCCAGAACCCGCACAACATCTAAAATCCTACAGGCTTTCTCATCCCAATGAAAAATAATTACTCTGAAGAATATTCTTCAATGAACCCTTAGGGGACAAATTACGATACTTCTCTGAAAACATGCTGTTCTTTTCCCCTTGCAAAAAAATGTTCTTGCGCTTGTTTCCAGGAGGTAGGCAGGCCAGCACCACAGCCAGCAGGAAGGCTCTTTGGTAATCCATTTAATGTCACGTGCTCCATGGCAGCTTTCTTGCACTGTTCATGATGGAGCTACTTCAATTTTGTAAAATCCAGCAAAGTCAGTCTGAAGTCCCATACAGCAGCATCCCTGAGGAAATGCCCAGCAAAGGTACTTTACTCTCCAGGCTTAAGCACTACAGGCACTTAAGAGATGTGCATGCACATTAATCTGCATTCATGAGTATAAATCTTCCTATAAGCACTGGGGAAAGTTGGCCGGCAAATTTGGTTTTAAGTATCCAGGAAATAGGGCTTGTACACAACAAAACAACTATTTTAAACAGGATGCAATAAGCTTTTCACGTAGGATATTTATGTTGCTGTGATGTTTTATAAATAACAGAGGAAAAACAGTAAATGAAAAAGGACTGGACTTCTGGTGAACACACGGACTATTTCAGTCATATTGGAGGTTGCCAAAACTGCTGCTTTCTCATCCTGCTGTAGCTGCCAGCCATCCAGAGTTTCATATACACCTCAAAGACTAAGAAGTGTGATACAGGCCCATGATGACATGTACAATCTTTGTTTTCAAGGACAGTAGGGTGCATTTTTAATATCTCTCCCTATCTTATCTGAAGAACTCTTGACACGGGTTTCAGAACCACAAATGCTTCCAAACGTGCATTATCACTAAAAAAAGGGACTCCCCCCCCCGCCCCACACACACATTCTGAAGTTCACAACCCAGTGGGACATTCAAGGACTGACTAAAGCCTCATTTGCTATGCCACAATTAAAAGAAAAAGTTAAATTCCACAGCTATCCTTATCGTAATTAATTTATTACCAGTGGAATGACAGCAGGGAAGGGGTTACCCCAATGCCTCTATATTATCAATACCAGATTTCTGACTGAACAGCACTGACTAGTAAAGTGCTGGAATCAGTCCACATGGAGGGAAAAACCCAAACCAGAGTATTTTTAAAAAGCAGCATTCCACAGATTGAGTATTTTAAAATAGTTACAATAGGAGTTATTTTATTTACTTTTCCTTTCATTATGTAGAACAATGGTGTGTTCCAGGCTCCCAGGAACATTATTAATAGCACTTCGTTGATGCTGAGATCGTGGAATATGCTGCATGGGGCAGGCAGGGTGTGTTCACAGGCTCCTGCCCCAACTGCTTTACAGTGATGCTGTGCAACTCACTTTATTCCAAACTAACCTCTCCTACCATCTTGCAGAGCCTCCCCTCACCTTCATGTTTATCTTTTCCTTGACCCCAACGCAGTTATTCCCCACAATATGACTGGTGCATACTAACTCACGTCATGGGAGGGCTCATAGGCACTAACTGAGAGGATGGGGTTGCTTGAAGTATTTGCTGTAATTGTGCTTCACAAAGAAGTGAGACTTTATGCTGCACTATATTGTGAAACAAATTAACTCAGCTCTATTAATTTTCAAAGTAATCTGATCCTAGTGTCATATAAATGTATCTATGTATGTGTGCATCCATTGAAATGGTTAAATGATTAACTGTGAACAAGTTATATCAGATGAATTTTGCCTTCACATCATCACATGTAAACTATGGGACTTGAAAATGAAAACCCACTTTTTTAACTACCTTTCAGGAGCTCCCTGCTAACTGGCTTGTCTCTGATTTGAACAGGCCAGGTCAAAAACTCCAGGCAGACCCATCCAGCACTAGAAAATGCTGATCAATCATAATTCAAGTGTTTTCTATGACTGTGTCAATTTTGATGACATTTTCAAAAGAAAAAATCACAGGTAATTTGAAGAGCATTTCAAGTTTTCTTACACAGAAATGTTTCAGGCAACAAAATATTTTTAAATTCTTATTTTATGCCTTAAATCAGGAGAAAGCATGGCCCAAGTATTGTTATTTCCTGTTTTCTGACACATTTGTTTGTGAATTCTTTGGTATAATTAGTCTCTGCTCCTGACTTTTGGTGCACAACAACCCCAAATCCCTTGGGTTTGCTCCCAACAGCATGAATGACAAGGCTTGCTCTCCAAAGCACTGAGAACGTGCAACTGCTACCCACTGCAGCCAGGCTCGTGGTGCTCCCAAATACCTCAGATAACTTTGGTGGCAATGGTTAAGAGATGAATTTATGCTTGAATGTCAAATCTTTCCATTTAAAAATGGGTATCCTTCACTCTACTTACAAGGAGAACCTGAATAAAGTGGGCATTTGTTTTCGACAAACAACCCATTTAACTCTGTTTTCCTGCTACTCACAGTGCCTGTAATTTAGCCGTGAGCTTGCCTACTGATTTCAGCAGAGAAACGATCTGTGCATTCTTCAACACCTAGTTGGCCAGTTTGTCTGGTGTGATTTACTTTTACATACACTGTAAATAACAGTGTCCTGTTTCCATGGGTTATTTTTGACCTAGCGAGGCTTCATTTACACACTGCAGTCACCCTTTTTTCTCCATGCTACTACTTCTGGTTTGATTTTCAAATGTGACACAACAGCAACAGTGAATCACCAAAAAATGCTGCTCATTACAGACAGCAACTAGGTAAATTGATGACACTGAAAACATGTCTCCAGCGTTCAATCTTGCTTATGAAAGAACAATGTAATTTTGGTAAGCTCATATGGCAATAGTTCAGGCCACCCCATGCTTTTGGACATAATATGTAATATGGACAGATACCATGTGTTCAATGTGAGACCTGAAATTAAGTAGTTCTGTGAACATATTTGCATTAAAAAAGCATTAAGAAGCTCAGTGCCACCAGCTGCTGCTGCAGTTCAGCAGCGAGCTGCCCCATCATCACTGTGCAGCTAACCATGTCCAGCCCCGAGCGCACCGCAGGGCAGCACGCATTCGCTCTCCAAAGAGAGGGCAGTGACTCATGGCACAAATAAACCAATTAATCCCTGGGTAAACAAGTACAGAATCCGAATATTAGAAAGGGGGCTCCGTAACTTAATAATGATTAAAGGCATCTGGCAAGTCCTGCCGTGATCTTGTTATAGCTGCAGTTTAACTCTCCAAGCCATGTCAGTCAGTGGTTTGATCAGATGTTGGACAACCTCTTTTCTGATTAAGACAATACCAAAATACCCAGCCGATGTTGGGAGGGGGGTTGTCTTCCTGCCCCCTCCGAAAAAACAGGAGTCCCAAGTGCCCCAAATCCTGTAACGACTCCCCAGCCTGCCCCTAGGAGGGACAGGGCTTGGTGTCCTACAGACAGGTTTGCTATATTGTTTTCTTCTACTATTAATAAACCACAGCCTCCAATCTGCATGGCAGAGGTTTCACCCACTATTTGCAAAAGGAGCATTTGTGTCCACAAAGCTCTCTCTCTTCCTCAGATATCATTTATAAAAGTAATAGAGCAGGCAAGGCAGAGCGGGTGTCTCAATGTTCAAGTTGCCCAGGAGCTCAGGATGGACTTTTCTTCCCTGAATTAAATTTTCTTCTGAAGCCTTGTATACTTTATCATCTGTGAACCTACCACTTGGTAATTCTATTAGACATCTAATAAATTGCATCTAGATTTTGCATTATGAAAAGCAGCGCATGATTCACTCCTGACTTCAGAGACCTCTACTACTCCTTCTCTGTTGCTTCTTTTCCAAAATAAATCCTTAGCTGTTCGATCCCTCCCTGTATGGAAACTGCTCTATACCTCTGATCAGTGCTGTTGTCCCAGTGAGCAGCCCAGCCATGGCAGAAATCCAGGCTGAGGATTATCTTAGTCTTGCCTGTCTGCAGACCAGGTGGTTTGTGATGCTGGAGCTGCAGGACAGTGTTTGGACACCAGTCTATGAACTTCTTGGCAAAGCGTAGGAAGAGAAGATGTCCCCTGTAAGTGGAAGATTGCTCCTCACAAAATCCCTGCAGAAGGAGAATGCCTCCACATGTAGGAAAAGAAGAGAGAATCATATTCTTCTCTAAATACACAGTACAAACATTGTAAGAGGAAATGAATAGCAAACACTGAGCTTGAGGAATTGGGTCAGGCAAAGGAAAAGAAATTGTATGTGAGTTGTGTCGCAGCCTGGAAAATGATCCTTCAAGATCAGCTAAGTGGCAGCTGATGCAGAGCATGAACTTTACGGGCTGTGGAAAAGCATGCAACAGTGTGGACATGCCTTGCTGTTTGCAAGTCTTCCAAAACAAATCTGAAAATAAAGTAGTCTGAGATCATCCTCTTCGGGAGCCACTCTGGGTACCAATGGGTGCGACACGTGGAGCCTGCTGCTTACCTTACTTTCTCTTCTAATTATCAACTAGCAAACAAGCAGTGATAAAAGTAGACATCTGCCTTGGATCTGGAAGATGGCAGCGAGTGCTTGCCTTTCAATCCAGAGGCTGCAAAGCACATGGTAAGATCTATGAAATTTAAATTATAATTGTGATAGAAGGATAAAATTCAAGCTTGTCTTATAGTTGCAGCTGTGATGCAGCCAAGCATCATGGGCTGTGCCTGCGCACACACCCACCACACTTAAGTCATTAATTTCCCGGGTGGTCCAGGATCTCCCCAGCATGTCTCTGCATGGTGGGGCAAGAGCCTGGAATGAGACCTGGGGACTGACGCACCTCCTAGCTGGCTTCACACCACAGCATTTGACTCTGCTGCAGAGGGGCTCCAGGTGGGGATTTTGGACAGCCCAGACGTTCCCCCAGTCTGTCCCTGCTGTGCATATGCCAGCTTATAGACCCTACTTGTACACTTCAATGTGCTCATTAACATCAGGGTGGAAAATCTGGTCATCCCAGAGGCTCCTCAATGCAGCCAATGCTGAACGTAGGAAAGATACTTCCAAATGGCCAGTAGAAATTGTTCTTGCGGATGCAGAGATGGTCATGAAGGAGAGTCTTTTGTATATTTTTAAGGCAGGTAGGAGATGTTTTGTATGTAGTTTTAAGATAATCGGTAGCACTGGATCATGCATGCACTGGAGCATGGCCAGCAGGACTGTATGAGCTGAGCAGCCCACCAGTTTGGGGAGTCTCACCTCATCCCACTGAAAGGCCACTGCAAGCACCCCTGCAACGGTGCCTCCTGTCACCGTTTGGGCAGTGACCAACTGTCTTGTTTGAGAGGTTTGATTTCCTGTGCAAGCTTTACCCCGTGCCAAGATCCCAATAATTTAGTTTTGTGGAGTTTTTTTAAGCAAGCACTCTATCTGTAAGCGCGTGTGTGACAGGTGGAAAAATGGATTAGAGGAGGATAAAAACCCACATGCTATAGAGAACTGATCGGAAAGTGAAAAACAAGGAACATAAAGAGAAAGCAGAATCCAAAAAATACACAGTATATCTACTGACAAGACTGAAAGCATCCATGTCAAGATACATGCAGCAATGTTATACCAATTCTGTTATATGTGGGAGAAACACTGAACACTGCAAGAGAGCTGGTGAAATTACTTCCTAGTTAAATGATCTATGCAGATGACAAAAAAGGTGTCATACAGACACTGCATATATAAGTATCAAACAAGGTGTCTCACAGGTGAGAGAGCTGATGCTACTCACTAGCAGGGAGACCTTGCACAGTCTTGGTTTAAATCTCCACGTTTGACCCTTGGGAAACAGCGGCTGCTGCACAGTCACTTGATTACTTCCTTTGCTGTTGTGTCACCAAAGGCTTTGAAGGGGTTTGCTGCTGATGTCCCACCAACACCATCCCATGGCTCCCTTGCACTACCCCAATGTCCTGCGTCCGCATCTTGCCGCCTTTTAATCTGGACCCCAAAACACAAATGTTTTGGCACAGGGGCTGTTCCTCCTGCTCTGTTTGTGCAGTAACTAATGCAATAGTGTCCTCCGCCGGGGCTGGGAATGCAGGACTCTGGGGCAGCACAAATAACAGCAATCCAGACCTCTTTTTTTATTTCCTCAGCTAGTGTAAGCACAGGCATGCACAGGTTGAGGAAGGAAGGATAATAATCAGCCCCTTGCTCATGGATTTGGACATTTTCCTATTTTTACTGACCTCTTTGTTCATAACCAAAAACTAACAGACCATACTGACAAGTCATTTCTATTGTTGGTTGGGTTTTTTTGATTTACAACATAAAAGCAGACTCACGATCAGAGTATTGCTGTGTACAGTCCGGCTGAGGCGGTATTATTGTAGCTGTCGAGAATTAGACAGGTTTTAGAAGCTGGAACCAATTGCCAGTTAGAATGAAAGAGTAACCTCTACATAAACGGCTCAGGATTTCCTGTTATTGCGGATTGATTTTTGTGATGCAAGGCAAGATTCATTTTTTCCCCCCCAATAATTAAACACATGTGAAGTAGCATTCTTTCCAGTCCACAACAATGACTTTCCTGGAGATTGTTTTGACAGCATTTTCAACTGAAATATTTTTCATTAATATAAATAAGTTTGTTTCTCAAAGTCATGACTCCACAATGATATCACAGTACACCAATCTACTTTTTGAGGAAAGATGTTATTTTAAGAACGGTCACAACACAATTCCTTGAAAAAAGTCTATCTTAATCCATTGCATTTGCTTGAAAATTTTTGGGCTTGCTTGCAAACATGAGGCAAAATGCTTTATCATAAGGAAAAATATTTTGTAAGATAAGCTTTAAAGGTATGTTACTGTTTTATACAAGAAAATTTAAACATGACTGTGATTCAAATCCACTGATGTTTTTTTCCTGTATGGCATTACAAAGGTAAACTTCTCAGCCAGTTTATTACAGTTCATCTGTAAAATAATTGCTTTTGATAGAAAAAGTGTGCAGTGCTTATTACTGCCTGGAACTGGACTATGGCCCCACTCCAATGCTTGTTGATGTTAGTGGGGATTCTTCCACAGACCTGAATACCTTAGTTAGTTAGCAGAAAATGCACGATCAAGAAACTTGTTTTTCCAAATACCATGATCTAACCACTGGAGATAACTCAACGGTTTCCAATGAGAGTTGAAAATACTAGCAGGATAAGCACAAATTACGAACAGGTTGTATTATTCCTACTCAAAGGGAACAGAAACTCACTCCGCAATAGCTCTGCTCAGTGCATTTCACTGCAAAGCCTGTGGTCCTCACAGTCCTGCCAAGCATCCCACTTCTGCTGAAAGCTGTGTGTGCTCTGCATCTCACTGAGCCCAGCCTCTGCCTCACCCCGCATCCTCCTTTCTACCTACACCCCAGGGTGAAGCGCTCCCCCATTTGCCCTGTCCTCAGTGCACATTTTGGGGCTCATCCAGAAGCCTGTCTACCCTCTCCCCTCTGCAGAGCTCTCTGCTACTGGGAAGATGAAAGTGGATCACATAAAACAGCAAACGGGCAACTGGCCACACAGCCCACACTTCAAAGGGCAATACACTTCTTGGGTCTCCGTCCTGGTAGAAAGGGCTGTGTGCAATAAACATCAGATAACTGAAGCCTGAAATGAGGTCTTTGTATTTTCACTGTTGCTTTTTATTAAATGTGGGATAACATATCTTTTATTACCTCCAGTGAAGCAATTCATTTGTACCCACAATGGCTTTGGGTAAAGACCCAACTTCATTTTCACCTTGACTAAGCCTTTCCACCCCTTGCCCCCCCCTCTTCACTGTTGCTTTTTGTGCCAAATGAATGAAGGCTCACTCAGGCTTCAAAGTACATGGCAGTTTAAAAGGACTTGTTTGTTAAGATCTCCCAGCCGTCTGCTGGGGAATTCCTCACAAAAGCAGATCTCCCCTTAGGGATTATTTCACTGCCTTTGAAGACCGTTTGCCAGCATGGCTGCTTTTTATTTGAAGCGGTATTTCAGCCTTGTGAAATGACGGAGTGTATTACGCGTTACGGACGGTTTCGTTAGAACAGCTTTACAGGCCAAGTATCTAAATGTTGATTTGCCAATATCTAGATTCCATGTAGCTTTTTTCATCCAGCCCAGTCCTTTGCAAAGCAGTTGGAGAGAAGCACCAATTACCTCCTGAAGGTGAGATAAATGTAAGGACTAAGCATGCAAGTCCAGCACCAGTTCTGACATTGGCAACGCTGCCGCTTGCCCCCAGGCCCCTGACCCTTCTGCTGGGGCACATGCACCAGCGTCTTGCTCCTGCCATCACCAAGCCCCCGTGCACCCAGCACCAGAGGCACACCTCCCACTGTCACGCAGGGCTTGTCACAAGGGTCTTTCTGCTTTCTCCATTAAAAAAAGGTGGCTGCAATGCCTTAAGCACCCAGCTCCAGGAGAGGGCTCCTAGCAGCCGGTGCTGCACTGAGCAACATCTTAACATAAATCCCCACTGGTTTGCTCATGCAGCAGCCCCCATCTCATGGGCTTTCACAGTGCTCCCTCTTGCAGGCCTTTGTTTTCCCGGATGTGTCTGGATGTCTGACTTTGGGATCTGGACTTCATTAGGTGGCCAGGTGCCTAGAAGTCAGCCACTGCAATACCAAAATCCCTTTGGGCTTAGCCCAGAACAACACACCTAATGACACCCAGCAGCATTAGCTAAGCCAAAAAGATCCAAGAGTGTCAAGTGTGATTGAAGGACCCACTCCTGAGCCAAACAGTCTCCCTTCTAAAGACGTATACGGCACTTTTCTGAACAAGACACAGATACATCCCGTCTTCTCAGCACTGAGCACATACATCTCTTTCTAACTCCAAACTGGGACTTAGGAGTGCTGAGAAGTTCTGAAAACTGAAATGCAAAGTCTGAGTCTGAAAAAGCTCCCAAGCTGAGTGCTTTAAAGCTCACAATCTGATAGTTAGGGGCAGGCACAGCACGACCGGGTGAGATAAAAGATGGAGACCAGAGGACAGCCCAAGGCACATCCTCTGTGTGCAGTCAGTGCAGTCAACTCATGCCTCCCTTTGCCAAGTTTGCTTAATGTGTTAGAGTGGATAAATGACATCAATAACACATACCACACTCTCCTCCAGAAAAAGATTGGGGAGGGGAAAAAAAAAAGAGAAGATATGCAAAAAACCCCCACTTTGAAATAATAAATTTGATTGTAAACACATAAGCTTAACATTTATTTTTAAATCAGTAAGTTTAAGAATTAGTTCTGGGCATGTGCTGTAAAACAACATATGAATTTTTTTTTTTTTTATTCCATAGCTAAGATAATGAAAAAGCTGCACAGAACAGCTATAACTGGACCAGTGTTCATTAATCATTCATCTCAACCATTGCCCTAGTTGTGTTAACTTCATTTTTAGAAATTCACCAACTAAACCAAAACATATTTCTGAGGCCAAACTGGAATGAATCGAAGGACTTCTCCCATGAGGTAATCCCATAGCGGAAGACTGCTTCGTCCCATACACAGAGCTATTACCCAAATACTGCCAAGCTGAAGTTTCAGCTCAAATTGTTTGCGTATGTTCAACTGGAAAAGCGTATGAGGAACAGCACGGATTAGCTGTACTTGCTGTTACTCATGGGGCAGTGCAGGCATGTCAGGCCCATCACAGTACAGATGACAAATACTCATCTTCAAAAAACTGCACCTTTAAGTAAAGGGTAGAAACCCAAAACTGATCCAGAGGGACAGCAATGTATTTACGCCTGCAAAAAACCACAGGCCTTGGTATAGCAAAGCTGAAGGACTAAGGACCAGCAAACCACCCCCCTCATTATTTCACATGCACTATGATGTACAAATTAATGATTCACTGTTATTACCGGATGTTACGTTACGGGGTGAGAAGTTCAAAAACAGAGAAACATTCGGAATGAAAATGCTGGCAATTTCCAACATGAAGGAAGTGAAATAGTAGGATAAAGACCTGCCCTGGCTGTTAGTAACAATTAATGCCTGTTAATTATCAGCTGCCTAAGGTGGCAAGACCCTTGGCTGACAAAGCATTCTGGAAAGTTATATTCACACAAGTCCAAGAGACACCAGAAAGCCAACAGACATCCCAGCACCCTGGGAAACTTGCTGGGAAGAAATGCAGTACATCCCAGAAGGAGCTTCTACACATTCATAAATTCTAACTGAATGTAAAACATCCAGGAAAGAGACCTCAGAGATGCAAGGAATCCAGTGAAAACATCTGTTCGCTGCACAGGAAGATGGGTTACATAGCCAAGAAAATATTATACCGCCTCAAGAAAGATAAACTAGTAGCGTTAATATTCTAGCAACAGGCTTGAAACTCCAGAAATAATAAAAGTTAACTCTTGTTTAGGGGAAGACATGATTCAACCATGTGTACTGAAACCTGTCCCTGAACTTTTCAGAAAACGTGGTTTGCAGAGGGATACCTATCCTTTGCAATCGCAAGAGAGGATGGCCCCATGCGATATAGACCACTGCTATCTGGGCATCTGGTGAGACTTGCTCTGCAAGTCCCTGTAGGCACACCAGCCCATGTCTGGGGCACTTGGGATAACAGGGATCAGGATAACAACCCACTGGCAAGGTGAAAATCAGTCATTAGCAGAATTTAAAAGATGCGGCCAACAGCTTAAAAAATACACATTTTATGCCTACGATGTCAAATACTTAAAAGAAAGTGCCAGGCTCTGTAAGAGCAAAACTGGTTTAAATCCTAGAAGAGACAAAGAAAAAAAGCCCACAAAGACTGAAGGAGCTTTGGCATCTATCATAGGTATCCATTGTCTTAAAAACACCCAGCCTGGCAACACGGCATCCGTGCTGACAGTGGGAAAATAACATCACTCACAGCAGCTGCAGAACTCATTAGCATCCAGCCTGTGTCTCTTCTCACAGCCACCCGAGGACATCCTGGAAAGCACAGAAATAAGCCCTTTTCTCAGCCTCCCACCCCTCCTACCCAGATGACACCCACAGTTTACAGATACTCAAGCTAAGTAGTTATCTGAGGAGTCATTTACCAGCAGTTTGGTTAAAAAGCACACAGCTGCTTAGCATGTTTCACAGGCTTTGCCATTGCTTTTCAGGAACAGCATCTCCATTAGCACTTAGTGAAAACTGTAATTTATATGGTGGGTCGTTTGCCGCATCACGCAGAGATAAGAAGCCTTCATTTCACCAGCTCTCCCTTTTCCTACAGTTTATCAGCAAATCCCATGATCCCCGTTCTGTGTAAATAAGTCACCTAAGGAAAACGCCTGTGGCAGAGCCTACATCTCCAGAGAGGACACAGCACTCAGAGGCTCTCCTCCTCTCCCCAAGCCTCCACGCGCATCTGACGCAGTGGGGGTTCACTGCACTCCCAGCCCAGTGAACAGAAACTGCTTTGCTGGGCTCCCACCTCTCTGGGAAGCTGACAAAGGCCAGAAGCCCCCGTGTTCCCTGCTCGCCCCAGCACGGCGATACACCAGCCTAAGTAAGGATGACTGAAGAGCTGCTCCTTGGCATCAGCAACGTCAGGTCCACCAGTGCAGGTTACCTGCGGCCACGTTTCGGGTAAAGGGGAGGCGAGGATGAGTTTGTTGCATGAGCCAAGTGGTGAAACAGTGTCCTGGTGTTACAATACAAAAATCAGTTTTGTACTTACAAGTTAAAATTGTAACTACAGGGAATTGTGTGAGGTACAATGAATCATGATGGGTATAACCATAGAAACCTCATATATTTTCTGTCAAATTTTGTGTTTAAGAACTAACATGATTGAAACAATAGACAAGAGTGTAGCCAGGGGACTAGCTAATAGAGGTAATTACAAGAGTGTATTAAGTGATTAACTAGTATTTACTCATAAGTTTTGCAGTTCTTTGCTCTTATGACTAGATGTTCCTGTACACTAGATGAGAACAATGTTGAAATTGATCACATGTGACTGAAATTGCGCTAAGCTTCAAGATCAAAGAACAAGGACAAGAACAAAGACTTCAAGGACACCCAACAAGAACTTCAAATGGGTCTGTGGTCGCAAAAGCAGCCCTTCGACCCAAATGGATCCTTCATTGCGCATGATCAGATGTAGGCAGTACTAAGATAATTAGTTGCAATCATTTTTATGTATATGTGTACTAATCTGATTAATATGCAATTAGTTATTCTATACAACCTGTTAGTGCTAAAGCTGTGGTATGCACGCTAGGTGGAACTATCGCCCGTGCATCCAGCGCTGCAATAAACGAAGTGCCTGCTTCTTAACTTCTCATTGCTGTTAAGGAGTTTTATTCCGGATTTCGGCAACACTGGGGTCTGTGGAAAGAGCCTGGCCAGGAGGTGCTTGCCTTCAGGGCTAGACTCATGTGGGGAGCTGGCCCCAGCCATGACCACACAGGCAGCACTGCCCCAGGGCTGGCGATCGAGCTGGGCTGTTGGCTTGCTAGAGCCTTTCACACGGCAACGCAAAGCAGGTGAGGCACTTCTTTGGAGACCAGGGACAGGTTACAGCTCTTGCACAGAAACCACCGGCGGGGCTGCAGAACCAGCTGTAGGAAAGAAGTGCATCATCTCAGTGGCCCAAGGCGGCCAGAGTGAGCCTGGAAATCTGCCACAAATCCATAACAATGCCATAGCAGGCAGCTAAGGATGTTTCGGGAAGTCACAGCAGTGGTCAGCCATTCCTGTGCCAGCAGAAACAGGCCCCAAGCTTTGCAGGTACAGATCTGCCTATGCTAAATCTGGCCACAATTCCTCCCTGCTTCTACAAACATGCAATCTCCTGAATAGAAGTGAGTCCCTCAATAATTTCTTTCCTACAAATGAAAAACTTTTTATTTAAGGGAAAATATACTTTAAGAGATGTTTGTCCCAGAAATCAGATTTAAGCAATATGAGGGATTAGAAACAGACTTTATAGGATGAACTTTTGTGCTGGAATAACTTTTACCAAATAAATGTCCATAAAACATATTGGAGTCTGCCAAGCTGAAAACCCTCAGAATGCATGACTACACTGTACCACCCAATATTACATCACTGGCACATTAGAAGAAGCAGGGAGCATCAGATGAAGCGAGTAAGAATCAGGTGCAAATAAAATAAATGTAAGTTTTACCCATACAATGGTTATTTGAACCGTGGAGCTACTTGCCAAGGGATAATAAAGTTTTCATCTGTCAAAGGGGAAACTGAACAGTTGCAGAAGAGAAATCCATTATTTTGACTAAATATATAGAAACTGCCTCCTGCTCTGTGAGTCCCTGAGTTGAAAATGGTTGAAAATTGGGGAAACACTACAGGAGAGTATTGAGGAGAGTGACTTTGGCTACTCATGAAGATGACTTATTGGGACTGGTGGATCATCAGCATCACCCAGCTGATGATCCTGATGTTTTTAGGTGGTGCTTTAGCTGTGGCATTGCAGCTTGGTGGACAGAAGGTGCCAGAAATGCCAAGTTAGTAAGTATTATCATTGCACAGGGCTGTGTGGAGCAGCTGCAGCCTGCTTGCCCTGAGACCTTGAGTAATGACATCACATGCCCATTTACCTAGGAGAGGGGAGGATTCACCAGCAAACAGGCACAGACCATTTCTGTGTAGAGGAACCAAAGAACCTGCTCCAGTTAAACAAATAAAAACATCTTTACCAAACATCACAGTTCCCGCAGATCCCACAGCTGAAGCCCGTGTCCACACGAAGCAGTTTCTTCTACTCTTGTTGGTGTCACCTCTGCTGCCCTCATTGGGGTGAAATGCAGCGAGCCTCCTCTGTTGCAACTTGCAAAGGCTTGGCTTTCTTGTGGTTTAAGTCACAATATTCACATACTTTCTGGCAATGGCTTGCACTGCAGTTCTGTTCTGTTTTGTCAACTGACTTGTGAAAAGCAAGTCATCTCCTAACAGGCGTCCCTAGAAAAGGCATGGACATAGGACTACAATGCTGGCCCTGCATGGCCAAGTTACAGGAAGGTGGTTAAACACAGGACCTAAACTGATCCCAGGGACCAGCTGCAGCTGCAGGTATAAAAGGTTTTCAGCTGGCACAATGACAATAGCATTACTGGAGAAAGGAACAGAAATTACACTAAGTAGAAAGGAAATATCTGTAATGAGTTGACAAGAGGCTTGCAGGCAACCAACTGATACCTTTTGCTTTTCCGGACAGATCCTGCCACAGAGTAAACCATCCCTTTATCACTTCCATACCAATCTGACCACAATTCTGAAAATTTCCCCAGTATATGTTATGGGGCATCAGTGATCGTAACCCTTGAGTTACGGACATTTGGCAAAAACAAGAAGAATGTAGTCAGCTAAAAAAAGGTTAATGGTATACAAAATCACAAAACTACAAAGTACAACTCTTAGTTGCATAATGTGGGCCAGCTCAATGTTGTTTTAATCTTAAAATAACAGAGCATCTAAGGTCTTGCATTTTTTTCAGCACCACAGGGAGCATAGGGAGGCTATTCGAACTGTGAGCTAAAATGGAGGGGATAGGTGACAAACAACAGTTTCAACAAATCCAAGACTAAATGTTGCCTTTTCTTCCCTCCCCACCAGAATGTGTTATTTTCACAGCTGAATGTGTCTTGCTTTCCCGAGAGATGCAAAGATACAGACTGGGACTTGACATCACCAATTGCATCAACAAAAAGCAATAAACAGCTGCAGACAAAGTCTGCTGCGGCTATTGCAACCAAAGTGCTCCTTTACAGAAAATCCTGAAACTCATAACCACAGGCTAAAATCACAGTGGAAATGGAGGCTGCAGATTTCAGTCTATTCAGAGAGTTGGTTCTCCATTGCACAGCCTGGTGTGCAAGATCTGCCCTTGGCAGAGCAGCTCGGCATCCCCCTCCCTCCTGAGGTATTGCAATTTTCCTATTATTTCTCAAAAAAAGCACAATATAGGCTTCCTCCCTGCAGAAGCACTCACCCCCCCCGGCAGCCCATGAGCAGAGCTGTGTGCCTTGCCAGTGGCCCCACGAAGATGTCTTTTCTGAGCCTGGAAGAGAAGTTGTTGTGGAGAAATCTACTCCCTTGGAGAAGAGGAGGAATTTGGAGATAACACCAGCGAAGGATATAAACAATGGACACCCAGCAGACTCGCGCACACGGAGGGAAATGCCCTTACACAATAGAAAAATGTATAAGACACATTAAAATGCCCACCCAGGTTTGACAACACTGCAGACAGTCTCGTATTCTTTATCCTCTAGAGTCAAATACAAAACAAAGGCCTATTTTTTTAAGATTAAGACCAGAGACAGTGGGATTATATGAAAGATTTGACTAAGTGTATAATGGACGGACTCAGCATGCAAACGGGTTTGGGTGGGCGCCAAAGGCTCAGGTCACAAACCCGACATTGTTTCTTCTTTTTTCCCCTTTTAAAGTCTTTATAAATAAGCATTGTTGGACACAAGCTATCTTCCTTCTTATTTTTAGATATTACAATGATTTTTTAAACTTGGGAAGTACTTCAGATTCAACTTTTGCATGACAGAAGTCTGAAATTAAATACACTTCTGACTATAAAAATGAATGAATTAAATATGCATTTCTGCTATTTGGGGTTAAGGGACAACACTTCTTGGTATTAAGTTTAGTGACACAAAGAGCAGCAAGTTCATCCAGCTTCCAGAATGCCTTCTGGCATTAGCATACAATGTGCTAAATATATATACACATACACACACGTTCTTCCCTAAATGCATATTAGTAACCTCGGTAGCACCTGCAATGAGATTCATCTGTTGCTTTGCCACCCCAAAGGTAACATTCACATTTACACTAATAGTTGGAATTAACACAGTTGTCCGACACTGTTCACACCAGGACTGGAATAAGGAGGGTAGAATTGGACATGCATCATTTAGGGGAAAATTCACAAAGCTCCAAGAGTCTGTTGTAGCCAGTGAATTTTTGGTGTGCTCCCTGCAACACCCTGGCTGCTTGCAAACAAGCAGCGCTGTGCTGGCAGGTCTGGTTGGAAGTATAGGTTTGCTTGTGAACATACTAAAAAAATAATAATTTAGGAATCCTTTTTGAAGGCACAAACATACCACTCTATGGGTAAATGGCAGCACTGACACTGTGGGCACAGCCTCCCTGACAGCCCTGCTACTCACAGGGAATTCCCTGCAACCCGTTATGGTGTTTCCCCAGCCCGGACACAGGCCACTCCATCAGCCGCATTAGGGACCTCTCTGATTTAAAAACAAAATGAAGGAAAATAAAGAGGGAAAAAACCCAAACCCAACAACAAAAACGCAAGATCCATTCTCTGACCCAGTTCTTGGTGTCAGCCCGAAGCTGCCATGTAGGCAGAGCAGTGCAGTGCAGGGATGAGTACTATGGGATGGGGAGACACCAGAAACTTGCAGCACCACCAAGTACTCTGTATCATGAAACCACAGAAGAAACTCTGCTTGAAAACACCAATTTGTACAAGCAGAACAACAAACACGGCATTTCCAATGGGACACTCACGATGACGCCATCCATGATGGAGTCATCTTTTTTCCTAGCAACAAGTGAGGCCATTCTGTATGTCACGTCAAGCAGCTCCAAGAAGAGCTATAGAGAGGGAAGTGATCTTCAACCATGGTTTCCCTTTGGACCCTAAAGGTGCAAGGGTAGACCTGGGCTCAAAGGGACATGGTACCACCTGAGCCAGCAAAGCCCCACAGGTTTGACGTTTCTCCAGAAATCTACGAGCACCGAGCAGAGCTCGCAGCCTTTTCTTGTGGCTTTAAGTTTCCTCGTTAATCTGGGATGAGAGGGGCTCATTCACATCCTCACAGCAGGAATCATGAAACCACCTCAATTGCCACAAAGACATCAGCTCTGGGGTGCTGCAGCCCCCAGGGAAGCGAGATCCCACCAGAGCGGGATCCCACCAGTGTAAAGTGCCAAGGGAGGCAGCCTGCAGCAGGCACAGTGGGGGGGGTTGCTTTAAGTGATGTTTTTGGCTTTTGGGTTCATCTTCCTGAGTCCCTCTGCAGACAACAGCTTAAAAATAACTAACAACAACAACAACAACAACAAAAATCCATCCCTTCCCCCCAAGCAGAGCTTTTTCACAGGAGAGCCAAGAATCGGCAGCTCGGGTATTAAGCAAAGCCTTGGACACAAGATTCCCAATGAAACCGCAAGGTTGAGCAACTCCGCCAGAGCAGCCAAGAGTTCCCATTGATATCTGCACAGGTTGAGAGTACTGTGCTGGCCTTTCTGTATCCAGCAAACTTGCCAGCTGTTTGATTCAAAGCTTCCCTCATACTCCAGGAATCCAGATGCAGCTTTCGGCATGATCCCAGCTCAAATTATTTTTAAAACCCCTCTGTGCACTTAAAATGACATGATGATTAAGATTAGAAAACAACAATCAATCCAGAATTTGATAACACTGAAAGCCTAAGAAAGAAAAATAAGATTGATTTTAATTGTGCAACCCATCTGTAGGATGAATTTGTTAGAGACAATTGGGATAGGAATCTTTTAAATAAGCCAAGAAGTTTAGGAGGGATAAAAGGAATGTACTAGTCAATCCAAACTGTTAAAGCAAATTTCAGAGTGTTTTGCCATTTTTAAGTGTAGCATTTTGGCTCTCCCAATCTTCCATGATTTTTTAGGAGGTGTATTTTTATTTTCAAGTTACTGGGAAACTAAATCAGAGTGTCACCTCATTAAATACATGCATGTGTTCTCCAAATGCCCAGAAAGATGAACTACTGTAAAACAAGACTACTCTGGAAATTAATAGACAGAAGAGCAGCATAAATAACCCGTGACGATAAGACAAGAAAACTGCCATAGGTAGGTCAAAACAAAAGTCCATCTATCCCAGCTCTGCCTTCAGGAATAGCTTAGGGAAAGAGGATTAAAAATGGCCAAGCACCACATGGTTTTCCTCCTGCATCCCTATCCTCTCCCAGCAATAAGAAGATGGCATCCCAAGGAGGTGGCATCCACAATGTGGAGTCTAACAGCTACTACTGGAGCTGTCTTTTGCCATATAGGTGTTTTAAGATGACAAAACATGTAGAGTTGGGGCATCCCAGTGGGCTCTGCTCCAGCCTGACGTGCAGCCCCTGGACACTGGGCTCAGGGCCAGCATTGCTCCCCAGTGAGCTGCGTCACTGTCTGTCTAAAGCACCCTAAAGCACCCTAAACTGCTGTTATGTTCCATGGAAAGCCAACCCACATGGCCACCAATAAACCTCTCACCTGTGCCCAATCACACAGGAAAGCTGACCCTCAGGGGGTCTAGCACCTGGCCAGCTCTTCACCTGCTCGGGAAAAGAGTTTGGCTGGGCAACTGAGACATCTTTGTGTCCTGGCTCCTGTGGTTTGTGTTTCAAAATGTTCCCCGCTCCATCCCAGAAGAGTCAGACTCCTGTCAGTCACCACAGAGCCAAAAAATTCAAGTAAACAGAATTCATTTGCCTTTGAAAATTTTGGCTTCACCAAAGCCAGTGAGACTCATCTCATCTCCTTTTACACCACCCACCCCCACCCCCCCCCCCCCCAACTTCAAATGTCCCGTAGCTTTCTCTGGCACAGGGTTTATTCAGTATTTGAACTGACCAGGACAATGAGGTAGACAATATCTTTTTTTAAAAGCTTTCAATTATTTAAACACCTCAACTATTTTTGGTAAATGACTGCTGGTTTAAAAATTGTGAAAAAGAAATAACATAGAAATTACTATTATTATTATAATTATTCACAAAATAATGACATTATTGTTTTTTGATTAAACAATGCTGTACTCAGGAGATTACAGGAAAAGGTCAGACAAAGGCTTTGGTGCATTAACAAAGTCGCTCTGAAATCTTGGAAAAACCTCAAGTTTCTTAACAGTTTCGTCCAGGATTTCGGACTAAACTGCAGCTGCAAAGGTACACTGTGTCAGGGAGCAAAGAGCCTCTCATGGGGATGCCTCTCCTGAGGTGGGAATTTGTATTTTCTGCTACCAATTCTCCTGTCTCTTATACTCCATACTGTCCTCCTCCTTTATACCATGTCCCTAGTCGTGTAATAGGACTATGTCCCTATTCCTCTCCATCCTTTGTAGGGATGTACCTGAATCGTATAATCCTGGCACACATATAATATCTGTAGCATGGTGGGGGTGAGGGGGACACACTTGACTCAGAGTGCATTAATTCAGGCTGGATAGGAGACTTCTCATTGCTGGGGACTAACGACAGCCCAGCATGCAGGGGAATGAAGGAGAAGGTCCATGGAGCCAGAGTGACAGGGACCAGGAGCATCACATGGTGCCCCGGTCCATAGGGCAGATAGGGAGTGTCCACACCACTGGCACTGCTCCTTATCTGTGCCAAGGGAAGTGGACCTGGCACAATGAGAGGTGCACTCTGCGGTAATGTGGCTTTTTATAAACACAGAATGTGTCCTCGGGCAATTTTTTTCTTTCTCCTTTTTTTTTTAAACCCCTCCAAAAAATCAAACTGTATTCTACATTTTGGCATGCTTAAATCTGTTGTTAGAAAAGCCTATAGCAAGTTATCCTCAGAAAAATTAGCCAACATTCTTTATTCCTCAGTGATATATCTCATCTTCAGGTCTGGCCATATATTTTGTTGTTTTCAGACCCAACTCCACAGGATAGCCACAGGATAACAAAGAGAACCTGAGTAAGGAGAATTTAAGTCCATGTGCCACTGACTGCTTCGGGTTCAAGACTCAGACGTTCTTATTTCTAAATATTTTTTTTTAATTTATAACTGATTTCATATCATAACTTCACAGAAAAACATTTTAGCTGCAGAAACATAGCAGAACAGTTCCCCTCTCCTATGGACTGCAATTTTAAAAATTTCTGGATGGATCCCTCTGTTTTAAGGAGGGTGAAACTGTGAAGATGCTAGAAGCAGAACATCTGACACCTGCTGTGACTGCTTGGGAAATCTCTCTATGCAACAGTCTGAGAGCACAGACTGATTTTAAGGAATCTTTCCAGTGTTGAATGATTTGGTGTACATTGAATGAGATTTTTGCTGGCAGAGTTTATGTCATCTGAAAGTCAGGAGACTGGGACAGAAACATCAGGAGTTGATACCCTGAAAAACGATCAAAGCAAAGCACTGGCCACGCACACAGCAGCTCTGAATTGCCAAACCACTGCTGATGGGGGGTCCTTCTGCCCCAGGCTTTGCTAATAAGCTTTGCCTTCCTTGGCCCTAACCACGGCGACTGCCATCTCATGGGGATTGCTCTTACCCTCAGAGGTTTGGCACAGAGCTGCAGTCAGGTCAGAGACCCCATGTCTGCGTCGACACCAGCTCTGGTGGTGTAACAAACTCCCAAAGGGGTTGCTGGCGACAGACATCTCACTAATCTCTAGTGCGGAGCCCATGCAACATGAACCAAAAACCTGCAGCCTCTATTAAGCACAGCTCGTTAATTCCCCTTTGTAGTTCACACATCATCAGCACAGAAAGGCAGACTGCACCACTGTGTGAGGACGGACTGGACTGCACACCTCGCTTGGGCTTTTGCTTGGCCTCCACAAGCAATCTCATGAAACAAAATGGAAAAAAGTTGTCCAGTATCAGCCCCAACAACTCAATTCTTTCCCCATTTAGGGCTCCTCCTCCCCACAGCAGGGTTTGGGTTGGTTTTCTAGACATCTACATTAATTGCTATCTACTTGGAGCATCACAGAATAAAAAATAAATAAAAGAATAATAAAGATCAGTGGGGCGTGATTGATCAGTGAAATCAAGCATAGTGGAATTGAGATGTATTTGCAAAGCTCTGATACCTGTGACAGGGTTTACACACCTCCGCTCCCAGGCAGTCCAGTCACTTAGCTGAGCTTAAAGTAGGGTGAGAAACACAGCCAGATGGGGAGGTTTAAGCCTCCTTCAAAGGAATTTACCTATAGAAAATGTGGCAGTGCTATGCCTTTCCACCGAGATGTGACATCCAGCTCCAAGCCAGGTTTTGATGCAGAGTAAACAGCGTTTGCACAGCGCAGCCACCCATTAAAGATTTCAGGCAAAACATGCAAGCAATTAGTATGCATAAGAGCTCCTTCATTTCTTTATTATTGTTCAACAGAAAGTACTTTGGAAATTCTGCAACTGAGTTTTAAAGGGGAAAAACAAGGGATAACTGTAGCCAAATGAACCTTGACAAATGCTGTTCCCCAGCTCTATTAGATGTGAACAGATTACGTATCTGCTTACAGGAACATGCAGGTTTGCTATTACACTTCAGAAGGCATCTCCATTAATAATTTCAAGTATTTGGAAAAGTTCATGTACTCCAGCTGAGGAATTTTTGATTAGGTAAAAGATTTGATTTTTTTCCTGAGCCAAGTATGTACATTTGGCAGAATGACATCCACCCACTATGTTACTGAAACTGTATTAACCTTGGGGCAATATACCTCAAGTTTTTCCTGCTAGAAACCCCACTCAGAAAAAAAGGACAGGAACATAGAAGAGAAATGGCATTTTTTTGAGGGAAGAAAATAGAAGTTTCCATGAAGAGGATAAAGCATGTCTCTGTCCCAGCAGAGGAGGTCACAGGGCAACAGGTGGAATGAAAGCCTCCAGCAAAAACTTCTTCAGAGGTTTCTTCAGACAGGTTTAAATCACGCTGCTTTCCATCACACTGGCCTTTGACTTCTGCTATCGCCTGCCCTGGGGCACTTGGCCACACAAGCTTTCTGAGCCTGGGTTATGAGATGTCTAAAGCATCTTGCTGAATGGGGAGTATGGCAGCCGGGCTTAGCGGCAGGGAAGGGCTGATTAACTGGCTGGATTAAAAGCCTGATTAGCACAACATGCGTCAAAAAGGCAATGCAGATCGAGCCGCACCAGAAGAGTCTTGTGGAAGAGATATGATTTAAATAAGGAATGGAGCTAATTAGGCTTTTGGAGAATAATTAAGGATCATATGACTTACTGAAGAGTGAAATGCTTGTCAAATGTAGCTGGGATTTATTTAATCTTTTATGATTAAATCCCCTTTATAATTCTAACATTCGGAATGACTCCCTCAGCACCAAAGCACAAATTAAACCCTCTAAATGGAGTTTAATTATACGCTGATGGCTGTCCCCACTCCCGCTAAATGCTGATAAAAGCCTTTGGTGTAAATACTACTACTGAACCATAACCAAAGCAAAGCTTCTAGTTTACAGCAATTATTGATTCACTGTTTTTTTGATGCATTTTCTTTTCATTGAGTATGAAATGTCAAAAAACCCCAGAGCAGCGAAGATGCTGCACCTGCAGCTCTCTTCTGAAGGCAGACTGCAACCTCTACACCAACACCAGCAAATACACAGCCCTATGGTAAATCAACAGTAAGAAGAGACTAAAACTCTGCTGAGGTCAAACACACAGCGCTGTCCCACCATGCAGGTTAAAGTTCTGGTCTGAACTTCATACCGAGACTTTCTCTCAGCATCACATAAAGCCTTGAGGAACTAGTTAAATTCGGGGCTGCAAATGTATAATTTACCATCACTGAGAAACACCAAATGATCATAGCATGTGTGATAGTTGAGGTGTCTCTTGGAGCTTTGAAATCCCAAGAGGTCAGTAATCAAGTGCCAATCTCATCCTCAATTATAGAAGGAAAAAGTTCCACTGTTGTTCCTGATAAGCCAACCATAGTACTGCTGCCTAATTGCAAGAGTGCTGAAAGCATATGGGTTTTATTTTTGATTTATATGTGCAACCGCTTTCCTAACTGAATAGTCAAAGCTTAAGATAATTATCTCAGAAAATACTGGATCAATTAACTCATAGACCAAAGATAGGCCACAGGAGAGAAAAGTATGTAAGAAAATGGCTTGTAGGCATTCCTGCTGGCTTAGGGTGGGCACTGAATGGTCTGTATTCCTCACTGCAGTGTCATTTTACCAATCATCATCAGCACTAGAGGCTAAAGATATCTTTAAATACATCATCTCAATTTGCATGAGAAATAATACCCAAGAGATCACTAGTGTGTGAGGACTGGCCTCCTGTAGGAAAAGTATTAGTAGACTGTGTAATGGCCATAATTTTATCCCAAAATGGAAAGACTAGCATCATTCACATAAGGCAGAATTTAAAAAAGCAGCACTTCTGACACAGGAGGATTATGGATCTATTTGTAGCCTCAATTAATTGTGTGGTATTAGTGAGCCCTTTGGGTAACAATACAGCAGCCAAAAGTTGATGCTGCAGCTGCCAGTGTGACCGAAGACATCACAAAATAGTTTTCTACCCAGTGTTGGCTAACAGCTTCAGCGCAGGGAGTCCTCTTCGGTTTTCAGTTTGTATATTCATCTACTCTATATTCATTAATGACTACTTCATTTCCTGTGGCTATATTTAAAGCCACAAAGTTTGTGCTCACACAAAAATCTCCTAGTCAAGAACTTTGTACTAATTCAGCATTACCAGGAAAAGATCAGCCTCATGGTTATGCCCAAGGAGAGGATGTCCTGGCTTGTCTGGGACACAACCGTATTTCCTATCGCACATGTCTGTCAGGCAGTCATTTATAACCACGAAACCAAAAACAGGTGTTACAAAACACCCGCTATGCTTCGGCCAGAAATAAATAATCAAATCACACACCCTTTAAACACCTATATTCAAAATGCCATGCACACTGCAAAAATACTGGGGCCCCACCTTAAAAAAAATGCAATTCCATGGAAAATCTCAGGTATAGCAAAGCATATTTCTAATCTGAAGAAAATGTGGTTGCATTATTAACACTTGAAGCACACACAGTGTATTAGACCTGTACTAGCTCTCAGTCTCGTTTTATTTACAGCCCCGGACAGTGCTTGGCTGGCTGGGGATGTCCTGTAGATGTGCGTGGTGCAAGTAGAGAAACAGATTTTGTCCCCCATTTCTGGGCATGGCATCCTATGGAAACATGAAATTACTCTAAACATTTCTTCACTTTAAAATACTTAGAAATTACATAATTTCAAATCATGATTTTAGAGTTAAGTTGCCTATAGTTTCTTATTGATTAAAGATGAAAAACTGTCTTTAAGAAGAGGCAAATACAAAAAGGTTCAAGGATGCTAGCCTTGAGCACAATTTTTTCATCATCTTTAATGAGTTTATGATTTTGATGTTTAATGACATTTACCTTTCTATGGTTTGATGCTTTTTTTTAGTAACTAATGTTTTTGCAGCATTACTGAAAAAAGATTACACAAAATACACGGTTTAATACTAGATACTGTATCAGCATTATAAGCAATCATGTAGAGAGCACTCTGTTAAGACTGGTAAAATGCGGACTGCAGTCTGGTGACTGCAGAAGGACCTATTCACACCTTCTTGCAAATATGAGGATAAAAGTCGTGTGTAATTTCAGTGACCTGGTTGATGCTCTATTTCTATCTAATTTGATATCCCGAGGTTTTTCACAGTGCAGATGTAAATTAATAGAAACTTTCACCAGAACTTTTAAATTCCCCATCATAGCTATACGACCAAGCTCCTCTCTCTCTCATGGCTGTGTAGACTCCAGACCTAGAGGGTTTGAAAATGGAAAAATATGTTCTGTGTTTGTGCTCTAAGAGAAGGGGTGAGCAGTCAGCTCTGAGAAATTTTAATTCAATGAATTGTGACTTTGACAAAACACATTCCTGTATTTTTGTGTTGTTTGGAGAAGAATTTTCCTTTAGTCAGATTTTAAGCAGTTGCCTGCATGTTCATTCAGTATCTCACTTGTTCTTGATAAAAGTCTGTAGTTTGGGAAACCTCTTCCCAAACATGAAACTTTGGAACAGTTTCTTCTCTGCTGGCCAGTTATTTTAAGTCCCTAAAAAAGAAGCCAGGCACTCTTGAAAGGTAATTATCTCCTGCTGGGCATCTGCCATTAGCACAGAAATTACAAACCAGCCTCTCAACATTACCTGGAGGCTTATATGGAAACAAACTCAAAAAAATTTGTAATATAGTCCTTCCCTCTATTGTTTAAAATAAATTTTAACAATATGAAGTTGTAATATTGGCAATTGTTTTACCTTCTTTTTTTACAGTCCGTTACACATAACTATGCCTTTTCTTTGGAGAAGATGTTAGAAGTATGGGGATGTGGTAGCAGCAGAAAAATAATGTGGTTACCACCCATCTGTGGGTCATGCCGGTTTTCCAGGGGACGCAGAAATCTCATTAAGCTGTGTAACGAAAGACAGTGTACATGGATATTTGTGACTTCCCCAACTGCGGGGCAATTCACACTGAGCCGCAGATGCACAGCTAGACCATGGGTATGGAAAATAGCTTAATGCCATCAGTGAGTGGGATGGTTTAACGCTTTAGGATACGTATCATTTGAAGACCATGACACCATTAAATGCAAGCAGAGCCATGAAACCAGCTCTAGCTCACAGCTATCTCACATTTACTCGATTAAATGGTCATTAGGATTTCAAAAGCCAGAGCAGATGAGCCAAGCTGCTCTCATGAGGCTATGGGCCATTTACAAGAAATGCATGTTAGGGCCATTTTGAGGAATAAATCATAAGCTAAGCAGAGAAAATGTGAGTCATGGGTTTTACTGAGAAAACCACCACCTTCATAGAGCCCAGTTGAGACACCTGGCTGGTATAAGAAGAGGATGGTTTTAAGGCAGTCCCCCACACTGCAAGCCACCACGACTACAGAAATTTGACATGCCGTGTGCAGACGAGGCATTCAACTCCTCATCACCCCAGGCTTTATGACAAAGTCATCCAAAGCATAAGCAATGCCAACAGGAAGATCTGATGCTCAGCAGAAGGGAGCAGATGGAAAAGGTCCCCTTGGTCCGCGAGTATTTGTCTCTCTAAAATCAATGCGTGACTGTTCTTGGATTACGGTCATGCGACATACAGTGTTGTTAAAAACTGCCAATAATACAGGTGTTAAAGCTGTTAAAAAAAGGCATCCCAAAGCATATCTTTTTTTAAGCGCGTGATCTGTTATTTACTAAGTGTTTACTGAAACTGCTGATGTGAATTAAGTGCAAGGTCCCAACCACAGCACACTCCCGGGGCTGAGTGAACAAAGATGGGCAAAGTCAGCCAAAAGAAAAAACAGAACAAACCCAATAAAAACAGTGTTCCCAACCCCTCGGCAAACTCCATCTGCACGCAAACAGAAAGCTGCATAAATCTGTCTCGAAGCTGCCCCCTGGACAAGCACCTTCTAGCTTGCATTTCCAGCAAAGACCTTGTAGATATCTCTGCAGTTTCTGGATCAGCAGAATTTACCTTCACAAACGAACAAAGACATAGAAGTAAGGCATTGCTTGTGAAACATTCCCATATCATAGCAGTATGGATAATAATTTTGGCAGTAGTTACCACCAATAAGCCAACTTTCTAAGTACCCTTTTCAGATGAGCACTTTAAAAAAAGAACATGTCCCTATTCACCTTATTTTTAAGAAAAAAGAGAAAAAAATTTTTTTTAATTAACATTGACATGCCTTAAAAATAATATATAAACAAGAAGGGGTAAAACAGCACAAAGCAAAACTCATTACAAAGTCAACGAAACTTGTCTGCAATTTTCAGTTGTAATTGCACTCTCTTTTCCCAGATTCTTTCTTCAGGATGCAGGCACATTGAAATGGAGTAAGCTGGGAAAAATCCTTAACTTCAACTTTAGCCAAAACCTAAAAATAATAAATCTTTCTGAAAGGAAGCTCAAAAAAAAAAAAAAAAAATCATTTCGTGTTCTTTCTTGAGCCCACAAAGATGTAAAAATAAGATATAACTAGAATACAGAAATCATTGTGTTTCATCTACAACAAAACAGGTCTTCCAGGTTTTACAGACTAGCACTAAATATCTGGCCTTCTGTCATCCAAGATATAGACAATTTCAACTACATACACTGAAATCTGAATTTAAAAGTAATTTTCAAGATGCTGCAGACTTCAAACTGAAATCTCACCTAAAGAAACCTTTGCTACACTCACAGAAATACAGTGCTATAAAATGGTGCCTTAGGAAATGATAAAGAAATCTTATTTTTCTATAAGTATATATAAAAAGATATAAATATATAAGATTATATATGTATTATACAAATTTTATTATATACATTATAAAGATTATGCTATATATTTTAGCATATTTTAATATATTTATGCTAAAAGTAAAGCTCCTCTTAGGAACATTTTGCTAAACCCAAACCTTCTCTGGAGTAATTCACAATGCAAGCTTTCATATCTGAATGTGTAAAATCCCACTGAGTACAGTGATTCTATCAATATTCCTATCAGTTTCCAGGTAAACTGTATTTGCCCAGACATTTATGGGGACCAGAAATTATTAAAAGCCCATTAAAAAAATCCTTTGATCATCCTCTCTAAGCAGAGTTTAAAATCATGCCTTACCTACATTTTCAACCATATCTGACATATTTTTAATTCTCTTTCTCTTGATGAACTGCATCAACCATTTGGATTTGTTCAGCTGTTTATACTCCACACGCATGCTAATCACACAAGTGATAAATGCAATCACTTGGGAATTTTGCATTTTCAATTGACTCTCAATAACTCTCACAATTATAAACATTAGGTCATAGTCTCAGAGTCTCTCTTTAAGAAGGCAATATATCCTGGAACACCATTTTCCTTGTGTGGTCTGAGCTCTAAAGCACCACTGGCAACATGTCAGCGAAAACGCAAGCAATTTAGGTTTTTATCCCACAGTAAATATCATGTTGTTCCTCGAAACAGATCACTGTTAAGGCTTCGCGGGCACTTGGTGTAACCTCCTACCCATATCCTCCCCACCCAGTTTTAACACCAGTTGATGGGAGACACTGATATTAGCAGGAGCTGGCTCCATTATCAGGCACAGATACAGTTTAGACTTGTTGCTTGAGAAATAAAAAATAGTGTCCTCAATGCGATGCATCCAGTCCCCGCTGTGCACCCTCGCTGCCAGCCCACAGCACCTTCCCATGGGGAACACGCAGAAGGATGCAGGGATGGCAGGTTGGCTCTGCACACCCAGACCAGAGGTTGTATTTAGGGAGGATTGGGACAGTTTTCCTCAGACTACAAGCTACTGTGTTCACAGTGTTCTTCTTACAGGATTTACAGCTCCTCCGGCTTCCCCTGAATATGAAACACCACTTGTGTCCTTAGGGCCCCTGTGGTTCTTCCTTTATTTCACTGACGCTATGTAACAGAAATTAAAAATACCGGCCTAGTTTGGGGGAAAAAAAACCCAACCCAATAAATGAACAAACGTCATATGAGTGTCTAAAAATCCTTTACATGTACTAGAATGTGAGATGGTAAAAAAATAATCTATATTGGAGGAAAAAGCAGTTCTTATACCAGTTAGCAACAGAGTGATCTCTTTCCCCCCAAATCCTGCATTGCGTAGGGATTTAAAAAAACATACCTAGTTTCTATTTAGAGCACAAAGCTTCCTGTGCTGATTTCATTCTCAAGCGTGCATTGAGATCCCATTCAAGACAAGTGGAACAGAGATCCTAAAACCCACTAAAATTACGGCTCTTTCCTCATGTCTTTTCTTAAAAATTACAGCAAGCTTACAGCTGTCACAGCTTAAAATACTGTTTCACATTGCCCGTAACCCAGGTATAAATTACGGATATCAGGGATTGTCAGATTCTACAAAGTGCTTCCCAACCCTGATTTTACATTGGGATTTTCATTTCAGTTGATAGATATGAGAGATCATATATTGCCTGAGAAAACCTTACTTCTGATACCTCTCAGGAGATTAGAGATAATTTGTGTTCTTCCAGTCTCTCCCATAATATTTGGTCATTTCAGACTTTTCCAAGAAAGTTAATGTTTCTTGAGGTCTCCACCCATTTTTGCTAAATTGTACCCCTCTAGAGATCCCTGCCAAAATAACAGCATGAGATACTCTATTGGCTTTAGAACTGGAACTATATTTTCAAATCCCGAGCTAGACACAGCAACTGCTCTTAGCCTGTAACAAGTAATTACAGCAAAAATATCTGGCTTATTCCTAGCTTCCTTTGGTAGGTGGCACCCCCCCCCCCCCAACCCCCCCCCTCCATATTCCTCTCTGTACTGGAAAATGGAATTAAAAAAAAAAAAAAAAAGTAAAATTGGAGGATGAGATAGGCTACAACTGTGGGAAGTGTTTCCAGCCACCAGATCCACCTGAAAAGGTGGCCTGGCTCCTCAGTGGCACTGAGGTATCAGCTGCTGATGGCTCGTGTCCCCACAAGCTCCAGGGGCAGTCCCTGTCAAAACTCAGAGAGTCTAGGCATGGGATTTGGTTTAATTTGACATTGCATTTGGGAAGACATTGACCCACAGCAAGTAACTTCATCATGTCAGCATCCTAATTTTTTTGAAAAATAAACATGCAAAGAAAATAAACCCAGGAGCTAAAGAGGAGCTAAAGTCCACTGGTTTACTTTTCTGTAAAATGTTTCATCTAGCTCATTTTACCTCCTGGCCTTAGACTTGTCAGGTTGTTAAATTGACACAGAGTATATAACAATTCATCAGGATCCGGAATAAGTCATTGGTATTGTTTAATTGTATTTTTTTCCATTCTGTTTGTTTTATATACGAAGTTAGAGAACTGTCACCATGTGGCACGTGCCTAAACCAAGTACCCATGCAACTGCATTACTCTAAAATGATCTTCCAGTGCCCTTGAGCCCTCCTCGCTGTTAGTCACCAGCTTGCGTCGTGGCTATTTCTAAAGAGCTGTTCATGACCATATCCAGCACTAAATGTGTCAGTAACTCTCAAATATTTGGCAAGCTTGGGCTTCTTTCCATTAAGCCATCAGAATGCCTTTGAAGATGGTCTGCTGCTGTGACTCACGATTGAGCTGTCCTTCACTCAGGGCCCAAGGACTTCAAAAATAATAAAAAGGGCAGAATCTGCCCCAAAACCTCTGGTATTTGTGGTAGTGACCCTTAAATACAGAAGGTCAGGAGAAAACAGCTCTAAATGTTGGGTTGGAAGTTAAGTAGATGGCTGGGACGTGTTTGCCTTGACTTCATCCTGTAAATCCTCATTCCATAGTAAGATCCTACTCATGGTAAAAATAATCTAGATTGAGCAATTTCTACACACAGTGGAAAGTACAGCCGTAGCCTCTCTCCTTCTGGCCATTGAGTCATTTCAAACTTGCTAGAAATTATTTTTTCAAAGACTCTTCTGTTCTTCTTGGGTGAGAAATACACAGAGAAGTTCCATGAAGCAGAGAGCTCATTCTAATAATGCTAATTATCCTGTTTCAGGTCCCTGCTTACAGTAGTATAGAAAGGATGTATTTGGTCTTCATGTGGCCTTAAGCAAACCCAGGGTCTGACCTTGCAGCCTCTGGAACACAGTCACGTCTGTTGGAGAGATAATATCGCTCATGTCGCTCCTGTATCAGCTTTCTGCCGTCGTCGGTTCAGTTCTTCTTATAAGCAACAATCTCCCTTTCTTAGCCCTCAGCTCATTTGAAGCTTTTATTGGTGCAACTGCTGCTTTCTCAGTTATTCTAACTTTAAGGGTCACTGGAGAGTCAACCTCCAGGTCAAGCCTTTGCTCTGTTACTATTTGGTAACAAGCATCTGTGAAAGTCACCTAAACAAAACAACCCACCTCTTCACTCTCCTAATGAAAGAAAGCAAAGCCAAAATATCCCAACCTGTATACCAGCAGCCTCTGGATTGGATTTGAGCAGGCGGCATGCATACAAAACATTCTATTTTCACACATATCTTGAGACATCTAATCCCAAAACTGCCACTTGGAACAACTTCATAAAGAGCAAAAGTTCTGTTCTTTGAACAACACCATGGGCTATTACCCAGAACTGTATCACTGGAGATACTGTATGATACTAGACACTCAGATCTGTGGATCAGGTACTGAGAAAAGCATGCTCAAACATACTCTCCACCCTCAAAAAGGACTATGATAAAATACTGTTCACTGATTAAAAACCTAATTTTTCAAGAATTCATGCACATTCATGACATTAAGGCTTTAACTCCATTTCAGCTTTTAAATCATTCTGTACAAAAGACTTACCATGATTTAGGTCCATGAAAGAGACTCTGACATTTAAAGAACCCCACATTATCCTGCTAGGATTCAGAAGGAAAAGTCAACATTCAGGTCTAGACAAAGCATGCTCTGCTCTAAGCGTGTATTAGTAAACTCCTTGGGAAGACCTTCAATTTAAACACAATTCTGTTTTATAGCAAATATTTTCTATATTTCCTTGTTTTGTTTGTTTCCAGGGATATTTGTTCCATGTTAACAATGACAAGGGAGACGCTCATAAAGAGACAGCACCATCACAGGATGTTGAGCACAGCTATGGAAGTCATTCAGACAACAGATAAGATTTCCCACGTTCACCACTTTCAATAACAAAGCGAAAAGGCCAGCCAAAACACCAGAGAGGAAGAAGCATCTGATTCTAAGGCACCAGCCCATGATTTGTGAGACTGAGGATTTCCAGCCTGCAGAAGTCAGTGGTAAAACCACAGGCACTAGTGCAAATGCAAGAGGTAGAACTGGTGTCCCTAACAGCCCGCTTGTGCTGACCCCAAACACCTCCAGACTAGAGTAAGCGTGACCACAGCCTCGGGGCTGCTGGTTTGTTAGACGTGAGGGTGGCACTAGCACTTCCCGCATGAGCTGGGAATACACTGGCTCAGCTTAGCCAACTAGACAGTTGGTTACATTACATACATAAGGAAGAAAATTACCCTGCACAGTTTTGCAAGCTAGTGAAAGCTTTGCAAGCTGAGCTATGCAACAGAGGGAAGACAACTTCTCCAAGATAGGTGCTTGCAAGGCCCCATCACCATGTCCAGACTTCCCAGGGCAAACCAGTTCCAAAACCAGAAGCTGACTTTCACATGAATATGGCACTACACCTAAGAAGACCAATGTCTTAAAGCTTGGTACTCATCATCACTCAATAGCTATATAACTTTTAAACTAGGACTGGCTTGTGCCTTTCCAAGAGGGATGTTGCTTCTTTCCATCTCTAAACCACTTCCCTCTTCCCATCACATGGGCTGTCCCTGTTTCTGAAAGACTTGTCCCAGGTGTGACTCTTCATCCTAGCAATTTAACAACCAGAACTCCACAGGCTATTGCAGCTGAGGTCTCACCAAGAGTTTGAACAGTAGTATTAAAATTTTCTCACCACTACTGAAAATACTTCACTGCATACACTCTGGCACCACACTTGCCTTTCTCATTTCCAGTTCCTGGTTGTCCTGTAACCAGACCTTTCCTCCTGTGCCTTGGCCAGCACATATGCCTCTCACTTCCAGCATCATCTCCAGATAGAGACAATTGTCCCAATACTCTCACTAGGCCAGACAAATTTATTTTACCTACAACAAGCTGCCTCTTTAAATGATACATGAAACAGCAAAGGGTTTAGGTAATCCCTGTTGGGGATCAAATCCTGCCAAGTTTTGACCACTATTTATCTTCTCTCATTCCCAAACATCTAAGTACCAGAGGCAATGATCCACCAAGCAGGAGTGTTAGAAAAGCATAAACGCTCCAGCAATTGCATATATTCCTCTAAAAAAACACTGGAGAAAGTCTGACCAGAGTGACATCTCTAAAGCAGACAGAAAATGCATAGTTTTCTCCCGAGATGCACACCCCTTGCCTCTTCTCAGACAACTGAACAAGGGGCATTTCAGAGCACCTCCTCACAGTTCTGGATGCTCCAGGGGAAACGCTGCCTCAGTTTCTCTCTGAATTCTAGCAAGAAGCCTAGAGTTTTCAAAGACATCATTTTTCCCTTATTTATTCAAGTTAATGGGCTTTTTCCTCTTTGCCACCATGGCAGATTGGTGCTCATCCTGCATCTCTGCATTTCCAACTCCACATGCCCCAAAATGAAAATGATCCAGGATTAATTTTCTCTTCAAAATCTGTGCTTCTTTACATTTGTGATCAGATCCGTGTCTTTAATTTCCTCTCAGACTTACCCTCTGGTACCATGTCACACAGCACAGTACAAGGGACTGTGGGGAGGACAGTGTAATCGTGCCATGCCCTGGTGCTGGCAGGGGCTTCTCCCTTCTGGGCATATCCAATTCCTGCTTCAGCAGACTTAAACATTCTCCCCATACTCCTGGTGAGGCTGAAGTGTTTTCCACTTCTCTGCTTTCTTGCAGCACTCTTTAACAAAGCTAAAATATTTGCAAGCAAATAAAAAAGAAAACTTTGAGGCAACTTTGCAGCTATCTGTACAAAACTGCATGAGTTAAAGTCACACATCTAGGAAGGAAAAAATGCAGCCCTGTAATCAAAACCACTGCTGAGACTCTTGGATAATTAACAAGGGAAAAGAGAGAGTATATTCTGCCTTGGCATTTGGAAGCAGCACATATAACCTTAAAATTAAGAGTCTTTTCTGCTCTCTGCAGTTCAGGGATGCTGATAAACATGGGAGAATTCAGAGAAGAACTGAGGGAGTGATCTGACGGTGAGGGAATACAGAGCATCATCCTAGTTGGCTTGTCAAAGATACTAAACACAGACTTGATCATATTCTAAAATGAGATTGGTAATCTGGGGTTTTTTTTCATGTCATTAAGTTACAAAATGCTAACACATACAGGAATTTACTGAGCATCGCTAATCTTTTATTTCATATACCCTCTACTTGAGCACACGTCCTCAGATGATATGTAGGCATCTGACACCTACCAAAATCGATGGAGTGAAGCATCCAAATGGTTTGACGATCTGTCCCAGAGGGCATCACAGGGATGAGAATAAACTTATGCTGATCTTGACAAGACAGGGCTATAAATAGAAAGGCCTGCTTATAGTTTCTAGTGAAGGTACACCAGTCTATTGAAGATTTCCAACAGTTTTTAAAATTGCACATCTTTTATTTATTTATTTACAAGCAGCCCAGAACTGCTGACTATCTAAACAAATTATGCAAGAAAGAAGCTGGGTTTTGTTGGGTTTTGTTGGTTTTTGGTTTTTGTTTTTAAATCCTGTATTACCCACAATCAAAAATAACTTTAAAAATCTACGGTGAGACAGAAAAGTGCTGAAAAACCAGAACTTAATTGCTCATACGCAACAACTGCTGAGTTAGACGATTCCTTGTAAAATACAATCAAATTACTTCATCCTGAAGGGAACTGGGAGACATTTCACAAAATGTATTCCAGGGGCTAAATCTCATTTTCACCATCACTTAAAGCAGCATAAATCTAGAGAAGGTCAATCAAAGCCAGTGGAGCTACATCAAATTTGCACTGGTGCTGCAAAACAGGTTTTGACTCTAGCTAACTTTTTATTCACAGGCACTAGAAAACAAACACGAGGTATTCTTGCTGTCTTGGATAAGACAGCAATTTATGTAGCATTTTTACATGTATATGCTGTCATATCTCAACCTAAATTTCTTCTAAGAGAATTCATGCTCTGCCATTACAGACAGCTAAGACATTGCCAGAACCTTCCTAACTTCAACAGCTGAGATGCTAAGTTTATAAATAATTTGCTTTTGTTATGATTTTCAGCTATATGCTGTAAAAGGAAAACTTAAGGGCTCTATGGCTAATGCTCCATCTAAACATTGACTTTACGAAGGGAATCATGGACCATCCAACTGCAGCCTATGAACTACCTCGGAGCATTTAACAGAAAAGTACATTATGGAAAATTTACTTCTTAAGAAGGAAATAAAAAAAAATATTGTAAACAGAAGTAATAAAGGCTTACTATAAACAATGCAAACAAAAAGCAGTAGGTGTCTGTGCCTCTCAAAATCTCTTAAAGATGGTGTATTTAGTCTGAGTAAAGCAGGCACATAAGCTGCCATTTTTACAGCGGCTACCAAATAATAAAAAAAAATATCCTGTGTTTACTTGTAAAACTCATGCTTCAGTAAGAAAGGGTGAAAAAAAAAAAAATTATTCTCTCCAAGAAACTAACAGTTACACTGCATAAAGATACCACGAAAGGTTTCGGGGAGTCTTCTGAATGGGGAATGTCTTCCTGCTATGGGGTAAAAGATGGAAAAGTATCTTCAAAGACAAACAACTTCATTTTGTCTCCAGTAACAAGGAAAGACTTGAAATCATTTAAAGTCTGCAGTTTAGCCATTTTTAAAATAAAAACTATTTCTAACAGAAGCTAGTGTCTACTTCTGTATTTATGAAGAACCTGCTCCTCCAAAGAAGCCTTTCTCATAAACAGACTTTTTTCATGCTATATTAATGGGCTTAGGAACTACAGGTTTCCTACAAAAAAAAAAAAAAAAAAAAAGAACTAAAAAAAAGGAATAAAGTTGCTTTTTATTCAGATACTAATATCCATTACAGAACACCCATTTGACACTTCACTTCCAAACCCAAATTTTGGAAGCCTCTGCTTCTTTCTGCCATTATCACTGGACAGCTTGGGATGATGTAAGTATTCATGGTCCAGGTCTTCCCCTCAGCAGTCTGTTTAGCTAACAGGGCAGTGAGGGATGGTCGCACTTCTGAAACTCATGTTCTCAAGCATTTCCCACAAATACCAATTGTGTGCATCAAGAGCAAGACATTACACAGACTTTTCCAGTTCTCTGATGCTGCTTTGCAGCTTTTTTCCACGTGCATCCCACCATAGCAAGCATGATGTTTGAATCTTTTGAAACAGTTAATCTTCTCACAACTGAGACTGGATTTCAGTAATAAACACTTGCTGTAATTTTTCATCCTCTGGGCCATTATACTTCCAAGAAGCAAGGTCAAGATGGCATTTAATAAAAGGATTGCTATATTTGTTTGGTTCTTTCTTCCAAAAGAGAAGCCCTGCAGAGCAAAGCAACAAATTGGACAATATGGAATACAGCCAAGGTCTTCAGCCCTAAAACACAATTAAGAGGAATCTGAATACAGGAAAGTTTCCTCTCGATTTCCATCCTGAAGATATAATTGTCCTGCATTAAATCTTTGCCAAGTCCTTAAGGAAAATTTCTTGGAACAATTTTCTTTTCATTGGAACAACTTTAACTGTAATGGCTGTAAGGTCAATGAAAATGTTTGAAGTCTCTTTTTCCTGGTACTTAAAAATATCCAGCAGTCCATATTGCAAACAAGGATGTGTAAATAAATATATGTGTACATGTTAGCCATTCTTGCTCCCGACTACTTGTTTTCTGCTGGTCTTTTCACTCCACCACAGTTATTTTCACTGGAGATGTTCCAGTGATGTACCATTAGCTTACTCCCACTGTGGAAATACTCTGGATATTTTTGCAACATAAGAAAACATCACAAAAATCTAATTTGTCTCTTGGTGGATATGAAAAATATAGTTTAAGAAAGGAGCATTTTTTCTTCTTATCTCAAACAGTAGCATTTTGTTGAACTGGAATGACAGCAAATCACCATAAGTAAGTCAGTCGAGCAAGTTATTTGAAGATTCGATTTATGGCGAACTTCTTTGCTGTAACAGGAACACTACATCTTCAGTGTAATCTGTCAAGTTCTTTCTTCTGTGAGGCATAAATTAGGCTTTTTCCTCCATTTTATAGCTGGAGAAGTAGCTGATACTGACATCCCATAGTAAACCTTAGCGGGTAACTGAAGGCAGAATTTGGCATGATACGGCTCCTTGAGGAGCACACAAATTTAGCCCAGGATCTAGAACTACAACTCAACTCCTGGCAAGTCCATCCTAAGGTTAAACAACATTGCCTCCCAGGGTCGCAATACTCCCACTGATGTAAATCTGGAGGGGCACCGTTAAGGACCCTTCCAGGCATGCTCAATAAAACCACAACTCAAATTATGGGTCAGTGTGAGGACAACAAACAGCACAAACAAGACTCTGGCCAATAAACTCAGCTTGGAAAGTCAAGCAGAGAACTTGCTTCATTGGTAAGATGCATTCAATCTGCTTTAACAACTTTTTGCTTTCTTTTTTTCATGGAATGTGAAGAATTATGAAGAATTCCCAAATGGATGCACTTTGGTATATGTCCAGGGAAGTCAGCAGAGCTATGGAAATGCAACCCTCTGCAAATCTTTTCATACAGCGTCTTTAGTACCCATGCAGGGGACCAAAAGAGCCATCATTTAACACAGGTGAGCTTCTAAGAAGAATCAAGAAGGGACCACAAAGGAAAGTGTCCTACAAACACATTCATGCATGTCAAGTAGTTTTCTTGAGCTTCTGTGCCACACAGAGAAATTTCTGCAGGAGAAGGACCTAATTTAAGATCAAATACAAGGAGAAGGTTTGAATGCACTCTGAGATGCCAGGAATGCAGGTCTGTCTTTAAAAGACTTCTGTGGGTAAAGCTCTTCACTGAAGTTATATCACAGCGGAATTTTCATTTCTCTTTAAGAAGTTTTAAAACTAAGAAGAAATAGAACCTGTTAAGTTGGCCTGAAGGATAACTCTTTCCCTTTCTCCCCCTTGACCCTATACGGAGAGAGCAGACTGAGCCTGGACTCCTAAAGGAGACTCTTAACAGAAAGATCTGAAAACTGGGAAGTGTCAGGTTGTCCCATTTCCCTCCCTCAGCCCTATTTTACTGGTTTTTGTATGGAAGAAAGAAATGTGGGGAACTGAAGGGTGAGAGTGGGCAGGGAAACAAGCTCAGCAGTAACATTTTTAATAACTTCTGTTTTGCTATTAGACAAGCTAGAAGGCAAGCAGGACAAAGTAGAATAAAAATGTGTCCCATGTTCTCCATTTTTAATCACATTCTATTTTGTGTTTCTTCATTTTAAAATCAGAAAACCTTGAAATGAGATTTTTTCCATAAAAATTAAAAAAAAAGAAAACAATGACTCATTTTCTATAGGCTCCTCATCTCTCAATTTTGAAATTTAAAGCAATTTCAGCAACTGCTCTCTGGATATGCATTTGTAGCCTCCAGGGAGTAGTAGAGTCCGGTAGATTAGACATACAGTTTCTTCAGGAAAAACAAAACAAACCAAAAAAACCTAATGAGCTTTTAAAATCCAGATATACATCAAACCAACCTTTATACATCTGCCTAAGCAAATATACTATTTTCCATATGAGCAGAATATTATGTAATAGATGGAGAAGCCAACATCTGAGGCACCACAAGAGTCACAGTCTGAGGCAATGCTTGCCCGTAGACTGTCTGGGCCATCATGCAGACCAACAGCCCAACCACAGTTGGGTTCATCATGCTACTGATTTCCAGGCAGTGCACAGAGATCAGCCCAGACTGCCATCATGTCTTTCTGCCACTGCTCCTTGCTCCTGCCTTAGGAAGCTGCAGTTAAAACCACATATCCCCAGGAGAATCAAGCATTTACCAAACAGTAGCTCTAGTGACCCCTGGTCCCTCAAGTCTCTCTCTCACTCTCTTCTTCTCAACCACTAAGATCTACCAAAGACCCTCAACCCCATTTTCACTGTTTTTTTCTCTTTCCACAGATGCTATTATAAAGATTAAATAATTTTCCCTCTGGCTATTTTTGTTTGAATTATAACTCATTTCAACTCTCAAAGGCAATAATCTCTAAACTAAGGGGTTTTGTCAGAATTCCAGAGAGCAATGTTTAGGAAACGACACTGCTTTTTTGGTGCAGCTATGATAATAAACTCTATGATGAAAATTGAGTATGATAATAGAATCTTGTTGAATAGGCAAGATGTCAGATTTACAACATATATTAAATGTGTTGAATGTGATCATAGAGATATTAACATTCCACTGAGACACTGGAGCTCTGGGCCGGAAGTTATTTGCAAAGAAAGAACGCATCCAATAAAGCTATTTGCTCTCTCTTATACAAAGAATTCTGAGCATACTTTTTTTTGGTGTGTTTTCACAGATTTCTAAATTGTAAGCATTTCCCCATTACTCATAAAATATTACAATAATACTTCATGTACTTCTTCATCCATTTTGCAGACTGTACCATCTAACTTCTTGGACTTACACGTCTTGTTACGGAGAATTAGGTGGTCATTGAGGGAGGGTAATGAGAGACTATGAAGCCAACATGAACACTGCTGTTTTACATCGGAAGCTATGCACTACTAATTTCTCCACAGAAAGACTATTGTTTGTCATACATTTGCTAGCCCAGATGAATATTGTCCTATATTTTTCCAAACTCTCTAGTGTAACTTACCTTTGACTTATAATAAACCTATTCATTCTCCAAGAACAATCCATTTGAAAACTCAGATTATAGCTTTGATTTTGCCTCTCTTTCCCACTTAAAACATTGTGTATGCACTGCTCTAGCTCCCAGCTAAGTGAAAAGGAAGGAGAAAAATTCTTTCATGTGCATTTACTACTGAATGTCTGCTAATATTAATACAGTTAATATAATCACTGTGTATTTCACCTTATTTAAATTCCAGCACAGATCATCGGTTAAAATGGATGTGGTTAGAACTTCAGTTTAACAAAAAACCCAGAAGTATATGTTTTTAATAGCTGGATGTACACTAAATGCTTTACGGTCTTGTACTTCATGTTTTGAACTAGGATCAACAATGAAATCAACACAACATGATGGAACACACTCTTTAAGCAAGAAGGATTTTCCAAACACAACTAAGCTCTGAGATTACTGTCTGCAACTGAAATTGTTTTTCTCTTTTACTGTTAAACAGAGCTACGCTTAAGGAGATGCAGACAAATTGCTTTCTTTTCCTAGGCCAAGAAGAAACCCAGTCAGCACTGTATGGATTCTGCTCTCCATTGTTTCTGCTTACAATTGGAACAACATAGAAGAAGCAGCAAAGCAGAGCAGTAGAGTGACATTTGCTACTGTTACTTTACAGAAGAAGACACCATTAGTTTGAAAACTGAAACCGAGCAAACAGAAAATGGACAGCAGAGAGAAAAAAAATCTGAGCAGAATTTGGGGAAAGTTTTTTTTACTGTAAATCAAAGTCAGCTCTGCTTATTTGGATGGTAGGCACAAGTCTCAGCCTCCTAGCATGAATTTTAAAGAGAGGAACCTGGAGTGACCCATATGGGTCTGCAGGAGATATAAGCAGCACAATCAAAGGTCTCCAGAGCAGATCCTCTCCCTGTCACTGACTTAGCACAAACCAAAGCCCTCTGCCATCACCAACAGTTCCAGCTGAAGTGACACTGGAATTGAACACTCAGCAATGACACACATTGAGAGAAAAGTAATCTTGGGACTCAGGGCACTGCGGTGGAGACAAAAACCAAAAGATCAAACTCAAGGCTGTGAGAATTCAGCACAATCTCAGTGAAACCCAAAATCACACGTGCCCCGAACAACCAGCATTATACAAGAGTGAGCACAGTCTGAAATGAGATCTAACCCACGTGCAGTGTCTCTGCACATCTGCAAATCAGCGGTACGGGCCACACCAGATATCTCACACACACCTGCTTTGTGTGACCTTGTTGCACACACACAGTAACTGCTCTCCCAAACATGCAATGACAGAAAACCAGGCAAGCACAGAAGCCTCAGAGAATCTGTCGCCCACATGCTTTTTGTACTGGGCAATGGCTTTCACAGCAGAATATGGGCAATCCCATCTTATCTGGGATGTCTAGCAAGCCTGATCTATTTTTCCAAGCGTAGTTTAAATATTTCATGGTCAACTACTTCCCAATAATTCTGTGCTATTACAATGAGCGAAGGCAATCTGAACTGACCCAAGACTGAATGGGCAATTTAAATACCTGCCTGTAAGGTGTTCCTCTTGCCCTCACACAGACCCATGCTTTACAGGGGGTGAGAGAGATTTTCCAAACTGAGGAAAGAAGGAAGGAAGGAAGGGGACAGGCTGTCAAGGGAAGATGCATCAGCTCCTGTAGCTTAGCTCCAAGTCTAGCTGGGAGAGTAGGCATCCTCCCCGGGGTGCGTGCGTGTGTGTTTTTGTTTGGTTTTGGCTGATGTTTTGTTTTCCTGAGCTCTACTTAAATAGAAGCCTGGAAGCATTTAAATTATAATTCTTGTGATGACCTCCTTCTATCACACACGTATCTGTCACACAACCACCAGCAAGATGGAATTTTTCTCTTTTTATGTCTATATTCTTTTTTTTTTTTTTTTCTGCCTGCTCCATGCCCCTAGTTTTTTTTTCCTTTCTCTTCCTTGTTGCTCCCTATCTTTATCCTTCCATTCCTGCCTTTTCTGTCTTGCCTATTTTGACTGCAATCAGTACAGAACAACCCAGCTCAACTGGTCTCTATCACAATGGGAGCAGTAATACAAGTATTTATAACATCCTGCTGTTAGCAAGAGAGACTGCAATCACTTTTTTAAGGACAAAGCAGCCTGACCTTAGGGAGCATATACAATACTTAGGATAATTACAAAAGTCATATTCCCTTTGGCGGCCTATTTTTATTACATATTTCGTATCAGCCACAGGAGGCCCTGGGGCTACTATTTTGTTTGTCTGGAGTCTCTAAGCTAGACGACACGCCCGGGAAAGTCAGTTCACATTTAACCCTATATTCTGTAGATGAAAACCATAATGCAATGCACCTGGATTTCATTATTGATCAAACCACCAAGAAGGGCACTTATCATAAAGCTCTTGGCTTGCCAGTTTTAAAATTCTCCAAGATGCTTTGATGTGAACATCAAAAACTTCTGGACTACACGAACAACCATTTGCCAGACCTCATCCTTTAACTGTAGCATGTCCTACCTCAGCGCACCACTCACAGTAATTATTCAATGGTCTGAAAGATCATTAATTATATTGGTTCATTTTGGAGTGAACTGGCTGTACAAAGGAGACACTGCACAGTAAACCCACAGCAGCACTGCGTTTTGCTGCAGGAGGCTTTGCTCCAGCCAACAGCATCCACATCTGCTGAGATCCCAAGCATCCCTAACCTCACCAAAATTCAGTAAGAATTAAGATCCTTAGCCTTAGTACCTGAGACAGCAAAGTGACCCATAAAGTCATGGCCACCAAAAGCAGAATGGAACCTACAGACATGTGTGCACGTGTGTGGCACTGGTGTTACTCTTACCCGGCAGATATTCACAATGTGTCTCAGTAACTGTGAGCAATCTGTTCCCTTGGCAATCACAGCAAAGGAAATCGAATCAAACTAAGGACTGACTGCAATCAGAACCATGACATTTCAAAGTGCTACTTTCAAAGCAATAGGGAGAAAAAAATTCTAGGAAAGCTGGGAAAAACGTTTTAGCATCATTGTAGCATACATTGTTTTGTAAAAAAGTAGTGTACGGAAGCAAAAGTTTAATTTATCCATATGTAGGAAAGTCTACCTGTGATGACAATTTCCAGGAAGATTTTTTTACAATGTATATATAAAACAGACAACAAAAACTTTTTAACTAGGGGAACACTTATGTTCGTTGCATCTCTTCATAAACACTGTGCTAGTGCATGAATTAGTAGAATTAATACTAGTGAGACTCGGAGAGCAGCACTCCTTCCACAGATGTGCCACATCGCAAAGCTGCTGAATACATCGTTTTCATGACGATGGTTTGATATGGAGTTCAAAAGGTCCAATACTATATGCATATTCACAGGCTTCTTCATAGGATGAATAAATTATTAAGTTCTGACACTCCTCATTTTGCATCTGATCACCAAGTAGCATTGCTGCAGCTGTTTTCACCAGCGCTCACGGTCTACATGGGGATGTTTCAGTTGCTGACGCTACCCCAAGTGATGCACAGTTAGCAGCTCACAGCAGTTCACCACCGAACTATGTACAAAAGAAATACTGTTAGTTTTTTGAAACGTAAAGAAACTCTTTTGGCAGATGTGGAATTACAGCTGTTGTGTGTCTCTAGTTTTCTAAAACCAAAACAAAATTCAAAGTCATATCCTCTCTTAAATTTTCAGCAAAATTCCACCATGGAGTGCATTTCCCTGCAAGATAACTGAAGATTAAGCAGTACTTCACTCTAATCAGATAAATTTCTTGGGTTTACTGTTATATTATAATATATCAATTGGGGCTCTTTCCGTTCTATTAAAACTGAAATGGTTAGCAAACCTTCAGAGAGGAAACACAACAGCAACAATAAAAAAGAAATCTCTGAAAAGTCAGAAGATAAGATGACAAAACGTCATCCTTGCTTACTCCAGCTGAAAGCTTCAAAATTGTATACAGCATTTTTTTTGCCTGTTGGAAAGCTCTGCAACACGCTCGTCGAGTATCTGGGAACGAGGAATTGCATATGGTCCCCAAGGGCATATTAGTGAAAGTGCTGCTCTTTGTGAAACAGCTACAATCCAACTTACTTGCAATTACTTTTATCTTTTAAGAATGTGCAAAATGATACAGTCTATAAAAATAGTAGGCTCCACCAGCAATATCAGCATTCAAGAGAGTAAAAAGAAATGCTTTTTGAGGCATGCGATCTCTGGTTAGCATCAGAATTAAGTAGGGTGTAAGTAACCATGCATTCTCTTCTGCAATACATTTGAACTGTCTTTTTGTTATGAAGTGTAGAGCAATCTTTCACAGCAAAAGTTAAAACCTGAAATGTAGGGAGGGCCTCTGTAAAATACTTGTAGCTGCTAATTATCAGATGAAGAAGCTGACGACCTACACTGAAATGTGTTCATTCCATTTAAAAGACCTTTTGCTTGCGAAATACTACAAAAAAAGTTACTGATTAAGTTCTAACCCAAGATTTAAGCCCCATAACATGGGGCTTATTTGCAGACATAACATGTAAAATTTGCCTCATCTTTACAAAGATTTTACCATCATTAGCTAGGCCTATTCTGCCAAGCACTCTTATTCTAAACCTCCTACTCTTTGCTGGTCCTGCAGAAGGAAGGAGCAGGAGCAGCCTCCAAAACTACACACACAGAATTATTAATATGTTTCTTGAGGAACTTGAACACTTCATTTTCAGAAGAAAATGCAGGAAATAGAGATGATCACCATGACCTCAGAGAAAGATGGATAATTTCTCTCACCAGGTCAACAGTCTATTTGTTTAAAAAAATCAGTTTTGTCAACTAATTGAGTCAATTTTATTTGCAAGTTGAGAGGGAATGACTAATAGTTTCAGCTGAATAAAAGAAAAAAAACCTTCCCTTTGCCCATGAAGGCAATGGCTAAAGTGTTCCTCCAGGCTACGCAGATGCAGGTTCAAATTTTCATCTGCCTGATTCATGTATACTGGTTTCCTTAATTTAGCCCTTTATTTTTATAAAAAACTCCTGGAAAGGAGCAAAACTATTTCTTTCAAGTCAATTTACAATATTTAAGTGTCTAGTAGACAAAGAGATTTGCACAGTCAGGGGATACAAATAGTCTCATTTTCCCATCTGTTTCATGCTTGAATCTTCCTACCACTGGTGACGGGCAAACAGCTTTCCACTAGCAAGTGTTTCTGTTAAGTGTGTATATTGTCTTTCTGAATCATTTTCACTACACTCTTTGAATTCCAACTGAATATAATATTTAGCTCTCCTAATATACAACAGTTAATTAGGTCATCAAGTTTTGCTGGCTTTTAAAAAGGAAGCAACTCCAATTAATAAATTGTACCAGATTAGATGTTGAGCCTCCTGAACTTGGAAGTGGAATTACCGTGCCCTTATGGGAACACAGCTACATGATCAGGATAGAGCAAGGGGATGCCTGCACCAGATGCTGCTTTTCCTTCTGGAACACAGAATCAATGCACAGTAGCACTGTTTAAAATTAAAATGAATGAAGGACTGTAATGAAAAGGACTGCTGCTAAGATGTACAAACTGAATTGTAACATGCAAGTGATAACACACGGAAGCACTGAAAAAAACTGCAGCAACATTCATGTAATTAAACATGCTAACAAATTGTTTAAAAGTCTGTCTGAGAGTGAAACAGGTTAACATCACATTCAAATAGCTGGAGAAGACAGTAACATGATTGGGGCCTCATATTCTCATGCTGTCCAAATTTCATCAGATTTGATGAATTTTGCATACAGAAGGAATCCAAAGTCTTACTGGACAAGGACATTATCAAAATATCTGCAGAACTTACTCTCTGTACCTACATGATGGGGCCATTAGTACCAGGTGCTTTGTGCAGTTACATACAAGAGTTTAAGTGAGATTTGCACTGAAAAGATACTGTACAAGCTCCCACTGCTTTTTGCATCTGTTCCTCTGTACTCTTATGAAAATAAATACAGAGAACATCTAAAAAAATACAGATCAAACTAAGCCAAGGGCCAGACTGCACACATGCAAAAAGGAAAAATACATCTAATTATGTACAAGGTTGCTATGACCACAGGGAAAAATGCCAATATATTCTCAGTGCTTGGCCCCACTTTTGGCTTGGCCCTCTACTTGGCTCATCTTTATTCATGAGTAAATCTTGTTAAAAAAAAATTCAAGAAATATTTTTTGTGATGAAAAGATGCTATTTTTATTGAAGTGCTCTGCAAACATGCTGATTTTCATGAAAAATTCCAGCAGGAGGAATAAAAGGATGAAATTGTTTTCAGTCAAGAATTTACACTCTGAAAACCTAATTTTGCTCAGGAATTTTGACATCTGACTTCAAATGTATTTCTTTTGTTATTTAACTAATTCCACAGCAGATCATTAGTAGTGGTGCATGTTGCCTTATGCCTGACATGTTATGACATGAGATAAATTTTGTGTCCGTTTGTTTAATTTCTAGACAAAAGGTACTTTGACCTAGTAAAGAAATTAGGTGTGTGTGCTAATAGTAAATAGCAGCTGACATCAACTATCATTTTAAACTACCTCTAACAATGTATATAAATTACTATATTATTCATAACTATTCTCATAGTGAAATACTGTGAAAAAACTGTCTAGGAAGATAAAAAATTAAATTTTTTAAGAATAAATATGAGAACACTAAAATCAAGTTCCTCAGAAACCTGGAGGGAAAGTTCCTTAAAGACACAGCTCAGTTTCTATCCAGCTGAAATTTTTTAAATGTTCACTGTCATTCCAGATGTGAAAACTGAATCCTAAATATCAGTTTAACCCCAGTCAGCAACGAAGCACCACGCAGCCGCTCACTCACTTCCCCCACCCCCCCAGTGGGATGGGGGGAGAGAACTGGAAGGAAAAAAAGTAAAACTCGTGGGTTGAGATAAGAACGGTTTAACAGGTCAGAAAGGAAGAAAATAATACCTGAATGTCCTATGAAATAAAACCCACCTTGAGGCACCACAGGATTAGTCAACACTTGCAAGTTTCCTGTCATCTTGTTAACAGCCTCAACCTCAAAATATTAATGAATCTTAAATTAAAACATGTTCTGCCAAGGTTAATCCCACGTGCCTGCTGGAAGCACACCTTGCTACCAGGAGCAATGGGGATGCTGCTCTTCCCCTTGGGTTCACCATCACAGGTGGGTGATGCTGCTGGTCCATGTCAGAGCGTGGCACACCTCCCAGGGGCAGGACCAGCAGCGCACCGCAGCACAGGTATGTCTTCCATGCAGAGATGCTCTGCTGAGCCGCACACCTCTGCTTCGGAGATGCTGCCCTGCTCTTGTGCGTACGACATCATGAAAGAGACCTCACACGGTGGGGGATGGAGCCCTCCTCATCCAACCCTGAAGGTTAGACCTTGAAAACACATGATTACATAGCAATTGATTTTTTCTTTTTTTAAAGCAAGGCAGCTCTAGCAGTCATATATCCAGAAAAGATTTGAAAACATGCACCAAAACAATCTAGAGTGCAATGCAGCTATTTGGAAATGCTCATTCACAGTCTGTGCTGGTTTGGGATGGTGAATACTGCTTGGGATTGTGCAGGGGGAGAGCCGGCGAGGGAAGGATGGCTCAGCACAACCAGAGCCCAAAGGTCAGAAATACCTCAGCAAGGATGAAAGAAAGTGGGACTTGGCAGCTGGACAGAGTCCTGCTTTCTTTGTACGGTGGCCCGCAGCAGCTGGTGGAGCCTGTGAAGTCGTCATCCATTACACACAAAGCAGACCCACTTTGCTCAGACAGATTCGGGGACATGCAGTAACTAGCAGGACTGTCATGTGTGTGCTGCTTTATGCAGCTCCTACTCTGGCTTCTTCCTTCAGTAACTCCCCACTCAGCACAACCTTGCTCACTCCAGTGCTCTGCTCCCACACCAGAGAATCATTGCAGGTTCAACCAAGTACTCTCCTTCCCTGCAAAACCTACACACTGTCTCTCTCCAAAAAGTGCTCTGTGCTGATACAGAGCTGCTTATAAGTGGGCTCTGCCTCACCTTCACAGGGAGAGGAGAGAGCAGGTAAGGGAAGCAGGGAAGAGTGGTCTCCAAGCCCCGCAGAGCCCTTCCTAGGGGTTGTAAGGATGCTAACGCTGCTGAGAACTGGGCAGGGGTGTGACAGCTTCTCAGGTGGCTATGGCTGCCGGGGGGCATGAACCAGCCCCGAGTGTGTGCGCAAGGGACAACACCACTGCACCATGTGTCTGCAGTTCTCTGGTATTTATGCCAAACAGAAAACACTCTGAGAAGCAATGGATGATCTCTGTAACGCTTTTCACAAGCATTAATGTGCCTTATCGTATTTTTGGTATATATAAATGGCTCCATGCCACACGCAGGCATACGCACACACAGGCAGAGCACAGCTGCCTCAACAAAGTAACCTCTCACAAGAAGCAGTTCTCATAGATGAAACATCTCATCTGTGGGGATGGGACTAATCCGAGGACATCAGTGAAGAGATATGTGCGTGCTCATACTTTGTGTATATTTCTCCAAAAGCACATCTAATGTCAACTGCTCTGGACATTTGTCATCATTAAACTAGCTTTAAAATTATTCTGAAAAACAGACAGTGTTTCTCAACTACACAGACGAAAAACGAAAACTCGGGGTTGGATTCATCTTACTTAATTTGAGAGGCCTCTGCCGAAGTCTCCCCCAGAGCTGCTTGCTGAAGAAGTTACTCATTCTGGGGTATGATTCATCTACCTAAATGCAAATGGCTTTCAGGTTGCATGAATCCAGTTGATCCCACTGATTATCCTGCAACCGATGCAGCTACAGCTCCAACACACTCCTAGACATCCAGGTCAGAGGAAGCCTCTCTCGCTGTATCGATGACTGACGGCCAGGACATGGCTATCAAAACCACAGGCACCCTCTCCAGCGATGCCCTTTGAGGTGACATTTGCAGCGAGTTACTAAAGCCTTTCGCTGGCGCAACAGCCGGACTTGCCAAGGGAGATGCCGAACGCGAGAGGGATGTGACCAAGTTATCTGTTTCCCTAGTGCGTGGGGCGGTAGAAATGTCGGGGTGGGTTAGCACAGAGCAGGGGGGAGGCAAACAGATGCCGCCGCTGCCGTCCCCGCGCCTGACACCAACACGCGTGTGCCCCCCGCACTCCCCCTCCCGCCCCCGGGGTTGGCGGCGGGGGGCGGGGGGGGGCGCAACACTTTCCCCGCGGGCAGCGAGCCCCGAGCCGCGGCCACGCGTGTGCCCCGCGGCTCCGCGCACCCACACAGCCACCCTCCGCGACCCCCCCCCGCCGCGGCGCTCACCTGAAGCAGGTGGTGAGCTCGCCCGTGGGCTTCAGGCAGGGGTAGCGGGTGGTGGCGATTTTGTTCTCGGAGCAAACCTCCCTGCAAGGCGGGGAGTCGGATTATTAAAAAAGAGGGTGAAAAGGGAAAAAGGAGGTGGTGGATGGGGGGCGCGGGAAGGCAAGGCACAGAAACAGGAGCACGGGGGTCCGCGGCCGGGGGACACCCACCTGTCGCCGTCCTGTGGCTCCTCCCGGTAGGTCCAGGCGTGCCCCAGCGCCAGCAGCAGCAGCAGCCGGAGCGGGGCCAGGCTGCCGGCCGGCCGCCCCATCGGGCCGCCTCTCCCCTGCGCGCCGCGCCGGCTCTGCCCGCCCCGGCCGGCGGCGGGGCTGCGCCGACCCGCCGCTCCTCCCGCCCCGGCGGAGGGCCGCCCCCCGCCGCCGCCAGATGTGCCCGCGGGGAGGGGCCGCGCCCGCCCAGATGTACCGGCAGATGCGGCCCCGCGGCGGGGCGGGGAGGGGCAAGGCGGCCAGATGTGGCGGGGTCGCGGCAGATGTGCGGTGGGGGTGAGGGGGCATCGACGGCCGCCCCCGCCCAACAGCCCCCGGTCCCCTCCCGGCCGCAGGGAGCAGGGGGGAAAGGGGAGGGTGCCCGCCCCAGGGTGAGCGGGGCAGAAAGGGATGGAAAGGTCCGAAACCGCGGGGGTGACCAGCGGCTCTCGGCGCACCATCGCTGATGCTTTCCAGATTCGGCGTTATCTTAAATCTCGTTCCCAAAGGAACGGAGCAGTTCAAAGCATCTCAGCTGCGACGGCTGTTTATCCTTCTGTAGGGCTGCCACTTCCCCGCCATTCATAAAAAGGACATTAACGACAACAGACTTTGATAAAGCAGTGCGTCAGGTCTGGCCCGCTGTACCATATCCTGTTTTCACGGTTAAACTGCCTGGGACCGGGAGAGCAAACCTGCAAAACGGTGCTGCCTTGGCAAAGTGTTTGGCCCATGCATTGGCTTGGATCACCACCTAACTTCCTACCAGTAGGAAAGGCTCCAGGGAAACGAAGGTGTGCAAATCAGCCTTACTAGCACTTTCACCTGCAGTAGAAATAACCTCATTTTACAGACAGAAAGATCAGGGAAATGCGAGCAACGGAACGTACTCGTGTATTATTACAACCAGAAAAGTCAGGGACATGCAAGTAACAAACTGTAACTCCTCTGTTAAACCAGCACAGAAGTAGTAAAGGGGTGTAAGAAGACTCGAGCAACTTCCTTTCTATTTTTTGCTCTGCCACAGGCAACATTTGAACAAGTCACTTCACCATTGTGTGCCTCAGTTTCCCCTGTCTGTAACAGGAAGACCCTAATAGCAAGTTAAATAAATGAATAATGGAGATCCCCATATATGAATAAGCTACGATTAAACTGTTAATCCCTTCAGTATGTTGTCCGGTACCCAGAAGAAGGCTAACGATAGGTGGACTCTTACTTTGGAAACTCTGGGACTTGTCAGAAGTTTTCCCTGACTTGCGCAGCATCTGCTGTCACCACAGTCTCCTGTCTCTCTGTGAACTGCCAACTTGAAGGTATTTCTCTGCTCTAGGTGCCACTGCATATTCTCTCTATTCCTGTGCTCAGTTAAGCAAAGCAATTCTGCATGGCAGATTTTTTTTCCCCTACTTGTTTTTGCTTTTGCTGTTGAGAGGATGTTTTAGATGTTTATTCCATTGCAATTACTTCTTTTCCTTTATACAAATAACAAGTAAGCAAAGACAGGACTTATTGTCTTGAAGCCAGACAAGACTGTGGGTGTTTCTTGCAGGGCTAAGCCCTTGTCTCTCTCAGACAGCCGCTCCTGATTTGGCGATAACAGGAACAAAAGCAGGACCTGGGTGCTTGGACCCAAGTGCTCAGGAGACACCTGTCTCCACATCATGTTCTTTACTCTCCTGCTCCAAGTAGAAAGTATCTAGTGACAAGTTCTGAAATGAAGAGAGGTTTGCACTGCTGTAACCCCTGTGATGTCTATAGATAACAAAGGATTTAATTTACCACATTCCAGAAGTGGTCACAGTCCCTCCAAAAAGCTCAGGTTTTTTTTAAGAAATTGAATCATACCTGAGCACAGAGCTGAAATCCTTTGGATGATTTTCAGCCCATACCCAAGTGCCATGACTTCCGAAGGGCTCTGATTCTAAAAGGAACCCTATATAGGCCTTGCGTAAGTATGCTCCCAAGAAGGTTTTTCTTTTTTTCCAGAACTTTTGCCATCCAATGCAGATCTGATTCACTACCTGAACTGCTTAACTCAGCTCTCTGCCTTTTCTTTGATGCCTGCCACCCACATAGCACTATATGAACACACTGTATTATCTTTTTAATTAAAAATATTATATCAGCTTATATATGTATTTATTTAATTCATGCATACAGTTTTGTTAATTTAAACAAGGTAACCTGCAGGTGAAGCTAATCCTGTACTCAACTCTTTGCCAAAGCAGGGCCCAAACTTACATATACAAAAGGATTTATGTGTGATCAATAGTTGATAGAAAAGAGAGGTTAAACAGCACCATACTTTGCAGCTGGTAACTCTATTACAGCTGAATACATTGAAGTTGAGGGTTTCATCATTTTGCTTCATCAGCTTCATCTGAGCTTTAATGACCATGCAGCCAGGGCCATCCTGAAAACAAGCCTTGCTTCCTGGAAAGTGTTGAAGGGTGGCAGTGGTTAAGGAAACACTGAAATGTTCCTGTTGCCTCAGGGAAGGAACAATCTGGGACTGTTTGCATATATAGTAAATAAGCAGAATGATTTCTCGTGCAAGGGATGCTTTTCCTTGTGCGGGGTCATGTTAGTTTTGACTTGCTCAACTCAAGCACTTATGAAGTTGATTAAGCTGCACACTGAATTTTGGAACGCTCTCAAAGAAAAGAATAAGGAATTCAATGTAGTAAAGTGCTTATCAGAAGTTTTATTTATACTGTTTATGTAGGAAGATGCATTGTTTCCTGCAGTTCATTCATAATGATGATGTTAAATTAATAATACAAATTCAAGTTTCTTTCCTGGATTTTGCTGGTAACTGGAATATCTCAAAAGCAAGCTTTGATCACTGCCTCCAAAGGAGGCTCTTTCTGAAGTGCACTTCCATAGTGGAAAGGCATAACCTCTGTACACTGCAGAACAGGAGAAGGGTGTACAGGGCACCCATGACTCTTTAGAAATACACTGAGGTGATGTTTGTCCATGAAGAGCTCACAAGATCTTGAGCAGTTATTATATTATCCTATTACTCACAGACCTCCATCAGAGCTGTTTTATTAGGCTCAGTACAAATGCACAGAGAGGTTTGAAAGTTTAATGGTGATCCTGAACATAGAAGATAATTTTTCCCTACTTCCTATCCACACCTTTAAAAGTACAATGACCATCATGTTGTGGGCAGGGGGGGTGTCAGGGGTGGTTTTTTGTTTGGTGTTTTTAGATGTTTCACTGGAGTCCTCAGAGGTATGCACTGTGATTTTTCTTAATCCGTTTACAACTGACATTTTCATCACTGTATTTTCTAACTGCTTCAATTAAAAAGCAAGTAACCAGTTATTGTAAATAGTCTTAATCCCACTACAGCATTGTGTTTGCATCAAGTGCCTTGGTGGCAACTCCGCCAGATCTCCAGCTGTCGGCATTGACATGTTCAGGGAGATCAGAGCAGGACTAAAGGTGTAAACAAACAGAAAACAGAGGTTTGAAGGAATATCTTGGGCCTATGATGCTTTACGGATTTGAAAGGTCTTGTGTTGGTCATTTGTGAACTAGGTTCCCTTCCAGGTGAATGCCCAGGCTGAACATGTCTAGATCCAGACTTGTACTTCCAAGGAATATTGCACAATACAAGCTAAGCTAAACATTCACCCAGGCTTGGGCAATGTGGGGATTTCCTGCGCAATTTCAACTGCAGGAGGCATCTAGAGCAGTGTCCCATCTCAGAAAAAAGCCTGAACCAGAGAGTACAGAGAAAAACATGTATGTCCTGAATAATTATATCTAGCTCCCTAGAGGTAGAATTTCTTCTTAACCTCTCTGTGATTAACAGAGTTGCCCGGTCTGTAAAAGGCTGTGTGAAGCAAGAAACAAATAGGCAGAGCAAAGGCAAAGACTGAAAGCCAAAGCTGTCAGAGATGATCCACAAGTACACAGGGAGCAGGTCTGGGACAGTATGGAAGAGAGAGAAAGGAAAGAAAAAAAGAAAGAGGAAGAAGCAAAGGAAAACCAGGGAAGAGAAAGGAGCTGAAGAAGTGTCAGGGAACCTTGCAGCAGGGGCTGATGTCTGCCCAGGTCTAAACAGGTATTACATCCTGAAAGAGTATGGTAGAGCAGCCAGCATAGCATCTGTCAGAGCAGGAAAAAGGTAGGAAGGGATGCTGAGAAGACAGTGGTATGATCACAGCAGCACCCAGTTATGTTTGGGTGGCAAAGAACAGAGGACAAGGAGAAAGGCTAAAAAGCTGGGGGAAAGCACTTACGCTTCTTATCTCTTTGTTCCAGACATCCTGTATCATATCTTGAAAAGATGAGAAACTGTGAAAGTTAAAATATTTTATTTATTTTGCCTAGTAGGTACAAAGTGTCATCTTACCTCTGGAGCCCAACATGTGAAATACACCACAGAACATTCATTAAATAAAAACACTGAGGCAGAGAGAAGATACTTCTAATCACAAACACTGTCATGGCACTTAATCCATCTAGGAGACAAAAGTCTCTGCTTTCTGTCAGAGGCATTTTTAGCATCACGTGTTAATGAAGGACCAAGGTAGTTAAAATATGATGCAACTGTTTTTAAAATAGCCATGGAAAAAGGCACCTTGGAAAACATGCAATGGTGACCATCAGGCATTGCCTCCAGAAAGCATCACGGCTACAGAAAGGAATTGCCCCAGACTGCTTCCTCCATTTCACAGATAATTACAGGGCTCATCTTAGATTAGCAGCAAAAATAAACACCTTTTTAAAATATCAGCTAAAACAATAGCACTGCTGACCAAGCAGAAAATAGGTAAACGATAGCTCTAATCCACCAAAAACAAATCCTGATGGATACATGGGACATGGCATGACACTAACCAGAGCTGACTTATTTTCTCAAGGGTTAGGTTTGAATTCCATTTTGTTATAAGAGATTAGAGCTGAAGAATGCAAAATCTTCCATGGCATCCCAGCTATCAAACAGCATCGGCCTGTGAGGTGCGTATGTGCTTCTTGTCATTCCGGGCTCCTTTGACAAGGCTTGGGCCATCGCTCTAAGTGCACGAACAGCAAGATAAACAGATCCCTTCTACCCAGTCTTTGTAACAGTTAGAACGAAGTCCCTGTGCTTCTGAGGTTTACGAGGTTTTCCACCTAAAGTAGCAATTGCTGCTGTGATTATCATCCCATAGCAGTGGTGTGCTCTAGAAGCCCTGGGTGGTGAGGAAGACTTTGGAAGGTCACTGACCAAGAAATCACTTTTTAACCACAGACATACACAAATACCTGCACAGTTCCCACATATGTGTACGAGAAACAGAACAGGTGGGAAACTAGGTCTGATGATACATAATGAACTAAAATTTGGGCACTTGTTCTTTTGTTTGCAAGCTCACATCATGGTGGCAGCACAGAGGAGGATGGTCCTGGGAAGTATTCCTTTTTTTCCCAAACAAATTAGGTGGTCCTTTGATTGAAAAAGCTGTGGGAGCCCTGTTGTAACATGCAAGTTGCTGGCAAAGGAAGTGCAAAATTCAAGATTCTTGCATGTGCATGCCGCCAAAACAGCTCATAAATGGCCAGACTCTACCCGCCACCCACCACCCCCCCGCCATTTTGGATCATGATGGATCTCCAGAAAGGTGGGGGAGTTGTTTTTGAAAACTGCACGCTGAGAAGTACAGAGACTCTACATAAAGGCTTGAGCAAGAGGAGACCTTAGTGAAACATCTGTGTTAACTGAAAATTTACAACTAAAGGGTGTTTTGTTTGTTTGTTTGTTTTTAATTAGATATGGTTAATCAACAAGCCTTTATTTTGGAATATGGAATACTGCTCACAGAAGAACAAAGATGTATCAGTTTTAGTCAATGGTTTGCAAGTGCTAGGAAAGATGTTCCAGTGAGTAAGGCATCAAGTCACATATGTGGAAGACATCAGAAGAGAACAGATGAAGCAACCATCCGAAAATGTGCTTTTCAACATGCTCACACACACATGTAATTCCCATGCATACAAGTAAGCAAAACTGGAGAAAATGTTTTCAATTACTTCCTCTGCCTCAGGCTGCCTGTATGACCTTGGGTAAATGACATAGGCCCAGAACTTTTACAGTCTAAATATCTCTAAGCATGTGGGTCGTAATCTCTGAACCTCAGCACGCTGTCTACAACATGACCTAATCTCTTCTTTCCCACCTTTGGTCAGGTTTGCTTATGTAAAGTCTAAGGTATTTATTTGAGGGGCAAAATTTAACCCTGATGACAGTATCAAAATATAAAATATACATCTTTAAAAGTGCAAAATATACCTGTTGTGTATAGAAATAGATATTTTGCAATATAGAATACATAACTAGTTTCCTACTTGTTCTTGATGTGGATTTCTTCAGAGTGCTCTACACTGCAGTGCTAATTTCATTCTGTTCTTCCAGAGCTGCTAAACCAAATTTTCTCCATTATGGACCTGCCCACAGCAAGTCACAGTAAGCTCAACTATCTGCCCTGGTCTGGTCCCTGCACATGGAGTTTCCTGCAGCCTGCGATCCCACCTGCAGCGCAGGCAAAATTGTCTCACTTGCTGTGCAGCTGGTTTGCAGCCACAGCTTCACACAGCCCAAGGCAGCTGAGGTAGCTTTGGTTACACCTGTGAAAAACCTGCTTTTCCATAGCTCGCCTTAGCATTGCTTTAAAAGCACTGCCCATATTGAAAGCTGTGCCGGGAAGCTGAGGAAGGTCAGTGACACATGGGGAAGCAAAGCAGCCTTCACACTGCTGTGCTCACGGCAATCCTTGGAGCGTGTGCCAAAGCAAATGCAGCCTGGAGACTCTGTACCCGTGCCCCTGCTGTGGCATCTCCCCTGAGCTGTATTTTCTTTGGCTTGAGCTCCTGCGAAGCCGTGGGCACTCTCCAGTGGCAGATGCATTGACACGGACATGACTGGATGGAAATCCCAAAGTTTTTGAGCCATCTTGGAGAGTGCAGAGTCCTTGTTCATATAGTTATGGGCAAAGCCAGGTGCAGGGAGGCTTGAGAGATGTATGGGTATGCCACAGACTTTGAAATTTGCCTCTCCTGGGGTGCTAACTGCACCTGCACTCCTTGGAAAAGCCAGGCCACACATGCACAGCCCCCCCCCCCCCCCGCCCCCCGACCCTTACCTCTAAATCTACTGAGAAAGGAATGCTTTACTTGTGTGTAATTTATAAGTGGGCAAATGGAGTTTTCCAAAACATAAAACCCCTCTGCTCACAGACTGAGGCAGGTTATTTAAACTGAAAATGAACCTGGCATGACAGCAGAAGCAACAGCTTTGCACTGACTGCAGTTTTCCCTTCCCTGCCATGGAAATAAGAGTATGTTTCATGCTTTTCATCTCCTGCACGCTGTTTTTGTCACCTTATTAGTACCGATACCTTTTTTTCCCCCTCCGATTTCCTTCTAAATGAGGCAGCTTTTACTGGAGTTTGACTCTGCCCTTTGGTGCAACACATGTAACTCATCACAGAAATGGGCTCAATTCAGACCAGTCACCCATTTCATTGAAGTTAATCTGGCAAAACACAAGTGAAAAAAAGAAGAATACGACCTTCACTCCACAGCTTGTGACAGCTCACTCACTGCTTATTTATTCTGCACTCCTTGCAAAAACACTCCACACATTCAATCACATCTCAAAGAAAGGGGTCAAAAGGCAAGTGTTTTTAAACTGTCTCAGTTAAAGAGTCCCTTCCCATTAAAGCCATGCTGGTTGTGTCAGAGATAAAAGACTGTTTTCTATGAGGACCGACCACTCTGACAAATCAACGATAAATTGCTCAGAAATAGGCTCTGGCATATTCATTGCGGGAAAATGAATCTCCAGGCACACCCTCCATGATCAGCAGTGAATGCTGTGTAATTCTGCTGATGGCTGCGTGAAAAGTATACGAAATTACTTAAATCTTTTAGTGCTGTTTCAAGAGCAACGGTACTGCTTCTGGCCTCATCTCTACAGTGGATGGCCAAAGACAAAGAATTTTAAGGCAGTGGCATGGGATGCTTGTAGGGAAGAAAATAAATGATAGAAAATAAATAAATAAATAAAAATCTGTTCTTTTGAGCTTGTAAAGTGCGGACTTTCAGTGATGGATGGGGAAGACTTCAAAGTTTGTCACACACAGGCAGAAAGCAAACGGAGCATGTTGGGAAAGATAATTTTCCTGCCAGAAAAGGGGAAAATCCACATTCAGATGTCCATTTACTGAAGTGTTAATTGTTAGGATAAATAGAGAATTTTGCCTTGAGAAGGACCTTTCTCTCCAAAACAAGCAATTTAGATCTGGTTTGACTTCAGGCTAAGTGTCCTAATCCTTGTCTATCAATAGAAGGCTGATTGGCCTCAGCAAGAAATTGTGGGTGCTTTACACCAATGAATCTGGGACACATTCTTTTTCACATTTACCCCTCTGCAGGTCCTTTAATATCACAAGCAGTCAGGGCTTGATCTCCTGCGTGCCTTGCATCTTGCAAGGAGATCTTTCAAAACTCATCACTCTAACTCCTTATACGCTCACCCAAGCACCAACACTGCCTTTTGCCAGCTGGCTTCTGCTCCTCCTGTCATCTGTATCAATTGCACAACTTTACAGCAACCATTAGATTAAATGAAGGAGAAGGGCATTTCTGGAAACAAACCCCACAGTTCTGTTCCCATTCTCCATCCACGTATCTACATTGTGATTCAAAGTTGTGACAGCAATATCACAATGATGTGATAGCAACAGAATGTCCGTGCTAGCTCAGAACACAGGTAACTGAAAACTCATGGTCTCCTGTCTGACCTCCACTGCCCAGTGTGCAAAAGGAACACAGAAAGAGCCTGCAGCAGCTTAGCAGCCTCTGTGAAGGGCTTGCACCTACCCCAGTGTATGGCTTAGATACCTTCTGTGTTTCCCTTTGCAGACATTTGCACTGGACACGACTGAAAATGCAAGCTGAAAACAGACATCCTTCTTCCCCCTGCGGCTCTTGAGACGCAGAGGCCGTGCTGAGCAGCCCTGATGTTATCAGTGCTGCCCTCACTCACCACTACAACTTTCCAGTGGTGATGTTCACAGCTTGGGCGACCACTATAAAATAAAAGCAAATAGTTCCATTAAGGGGCTCACCAGCAGCATTGAATGCATGGGGTGCTGGTCTCTGTACGGCCCCAGGAACAGAGAGATGTGGGTTCAGGTATCTGCTTCCTCACAGCCGGTGGGTGAGCCACTGGGGTGGAGACACCCAAAGCCACAGAAGCTACACATTGCCAGGGAAGACAGCAGGCGTTAGACTGCCAAGATCTTCTAGGATCTGGGCCTCAGTCCCTTCATGCCCCCCTCTATCAGACCCCACAGGGGACAGACAGTGCCTGGTGATTAATGATGTGCACCTTCCAGGTGTCTTCAAGGCAATACAGTCTTAAAGACTTCAGGACACTGTGATAACAGGGATCCAAGTACTTGCAAGAGACAAAATAAGTCAATCAGCTCTATTAAAGTGCTTAACAATGTTCAGCATCTCCAGCAGAGCTCTGAAGTACAAAAACGCTGAAGAATTAAGTTACTTTGTCCTTGTAATTCCAAATGGTCATTTGCAGCCAGCAAACGTATTTCTTTTTTGCTGTGTACCAGCAAAAGTAATAGCTTTTCCAGGTCCATGCTTCAGCTGGAAAAAAAAAAAAAAAAAAAAAAAAAAAAAAGATGGACACACAGAGAAAACAAGTACAAGTATCTGTCAAACAATATTTAGTTTGATTTCAACAGGAGAGGGTGATTTCAATACTCCAGAAAATGAGACCTTTTTTATATTACGACTCTGCAGCTATTACTTACCAAAGTTAGGTTAACTATTTTCCTGCCTAAAATGTAATGGTCAGAAAAAAAACAGCAAACAAAGGAACAATCCTGACAGTAACTCATTTCTACCAAACAACAAGGGTAATTAGCACTGCATACCTTGGCACTTAGCTGAACCAAGCTGCCTTTCCTTCCTGACTCTTCCTTCAGGCATTGCATCCAAATATTTCCTTGGAATATGTTCCTAGTGTGTGCAGGAGCTATTTATAACCTACAACACTTATTTCTGGATTAAATACATCTAGGTGGCTAGTTGCCATGAGAGCAAAGGGGGTTTCAATGAGTTGCAAGAATGTGTATGAAATACTACGCTTGGGATAAGGCGTTTCCAAGCTGAGCAGCCCATAGAAGCAAACAGGCTGTCAGACGTGGTGTGAGCAGGCATAGCACAGAAACTGGCTGAGTGATGCACAACTGTGGCCTCACTTCCCTGGTGTCTTCTGCCTGTTTTGGTGAGGGATCCCTCCAGATCCTCTTCCAGGCCTTGGGCCAGTACTAAAGAGCAGCCGAGGGGCAGCTCAGAAGGGCTCCTCTGTTCATTCAGTACCTGCCCTGATTTTAGACAGTATGTGCATTGGCTGAAGTCAGTCCCATTGCCAGCCAACTGCGTCCCGCAGAGGAGTAGAAATGTTTGTGGAGGGTCCGTCCAACACCTTGTCAGCCACTGAAGTCTCCCAACATCTCTTATATGTGTGGTTTGTACGAGATGATCCTGGCCTCTAAGCCATTTGTTCCCAGGCTTGCTGCCTTCTCCTCCCAGCCTTTTTCCTGTCTTTCTACCCACCCATCCATTCCAGACTTCCGACCCCACTGCCTGGGTTGGCATCAGTGCCTCCTTGCCCACAGTAGCACTGGCTTGGAGCTGGGGCGGCAATTGCCCAGTGCAGCATCCTAGCCCTGACATGGGCAGACCACCCACTCCAGGGACTGATGGCATCAGCCACTCCACAGTGGACACAATTAATGTGTAACTATAACAGCACCTTATCCCATTAGCAATTCAGTCTGAACGGAAGCGAATGCATTCGTTAGCTAATGGTTAGATATGCCAGCTGTGCTACTTGTGCTGCTCTGTAATGAAGGGTGGCTAATCATTAATAGCACAACAAACTGGTAAAGTAGTTGATACATATTTATTCTTCAGTCGCTCCTGATTTACTGTCATCTTTACCAATCTCAGTAAAATAATTTGGGCATTCAGCATGTGTCGTGCAACCCTAGCTTGTGCTTGACAAAGCCCATGGTATATCTAACATCCAGATGCTGCCAAAGCTCCAGTTAGCCCTTCACAACTGAAATACAGAGTAGCAAGCATGTCTTTCCTGATGTGAAATCCTTTTACTTCCAAAACGTGCAGTCTGGTGATGAATTATATATATATTGCTATTTATCCTCCTGGCCCAGCTATAATCACTAGTCTGTAAGTTCCAGGTTGTCCCAATCCAGAGTTTTCATGAGAAGTGTGTCTCTTTCTGCTCTACGGACAGTTACATGAATAGCTGGCAAGCTGGCAAGACCACTTCATGGCACCAGTGCTCAGATCTTGTGGCCCCACTTTGGGCCGCGTTTGTTCGTAATGGAGAGATTTATTGAAAGTTTCCTGCGAGAAGCACCATGGGAGTTATGTTACTAACAAGGTGACAAACACCAGGGCTGGTTTCTGCCGTTACGGAAATCAATGGCAAAGCTCCTACTCAGACTTCTACCAAAGGAGAATGGAGTTGACTTTTAACTGGATGTATGCTACAGACTGTCAAACCTGGGAGTTAGCAGGGCTCATTGAAAGACCTTTAAACTAGATTTGAAGGGGAAAAAGGGTAAAACCAGGCTCCCTAGAGATAAGCCTGGGGGTGGCATGCCAATGTTTGAAGGATGGTGTGCAAGCAAGGTCCATCAGTCTGCCATCTCAGTGGAGGTAGGGGATGGAGATCCATGTGACAGCAAAGATGCAAGGGTTATTGATGTGTTAGAAACCACCGAAGTGCCCAAGAATGGTCACATAGGAATTAGAGCTTCTCCCCCCAAAATGGTGGCGGGATCAATAGCCTAACTGAAGTACATCTGCACCAATGCACAAAGCATGGGCAACAAACAGGAGGAGCTGGAAGCCACTGTGTAGTAGGAAAACTATGATATAGTTGCAATCACGGAAACATGGTGGGATGACTCACACAACTGGAGTGCTGCAATGGATGGCTATAAACTCTTCAGAAGGTATAGGCAAGGAAGGAGAGGCTGTGGTGTAGCCCTGTATGTTAGGGAGTGTTTTGAGTGTCTAGAGCTTGACGATGGTGACAATAGGGTTGAGTGTTTATGGCTAAGAATCAGGGGGAAGGCCAACAACACAGATAGCATGGTGGGAGTCTGTTATAGACCACCCAACCAGGATGAAGAAGCAGACAAAATATTCTATAAGCAGCTGGGAGAAGTCTCACAATTGCTAGCCCTTGTTCTCATGGGGAACTTCAACTTACCAGATGTCTGCTGGAAATATAATACAGTGGAGAGGAAACAGTCCAGGAGGTTCCTGGAATGCGTGGAAGATAACTTCCTGACACAGTTGGTGAGGGAGCCAACCACGGAAGGTGCCCCGCTGGACCTGTTGTTCTTGAACAGAGAAGGACTTGTGGGTGATGTGATGGTTAGAGGCCATCTTGGGCATAGTGATCATGAAATTATAGAGTTTTTGATTTTCAGAGAAGTAAGGAGGGAGGTCAGCAGAACTGCTACCTTAGACTTCCAGAGGGCAGACTTTGGCCTGTTTAGGGGACTGGTTGACAGAGTCCCTTGGGAGGCAGTCCTGAAGGGTAAAGGAGCCTAGGAAGGCTGGACATTCTTCAAGAAGGAAGTCTTAAAGGCACGGGAGCAGGCCATCCCAATGTGCTGAAAGATGAGCCACTGGGGAAGATGACCAGCCTGGATGAACAGAGAGCTTTGGCTGGAACTCAGGGGAATAAAAAGAGTTTATGACTTTGGAAGAAGGGGCAGGCAACTCAGGAGGACTACAAGTATGTTGTGAGATTATGCGGGGAGAAAATTAGAAGGGCCAAAGCCCAACAAGAACTTAAGCTGGCAACTGCCATAAAAGACAGTAAAAAAATGTTTCCATAAATACATTAGCAACAAAAGGAGGGATAAGGAGAATCTCCATCCTTTATTGGATGCGGGAAGAAACACAGTGACAAAGGGTGAGGAAAAGGCTGAGGTACTTCATGCCTTCTTTGCCTGTCTTTAACAGTAAGACCAGTTGTTCTTGAGGTACCCAGCCCCCTGAGCTGGAAGACAGGGATGAGGAGCAGAATAAAGGCCCCATAATCCAAGGGGAAAATGGTTAGCAACCTGCTACACCACTTAGACAGACCCAAGTCTCTGGGGCTGCATGGGATCCACTCAAGAGTACTGAGAAAGGTGGCGGAAGCACTCACCAAGCCACTCACCAAGCCATTACAATGAAATATCAGCAGTCCTGGCTAACCAGGGAGGTCCCAGTTGACTGGAATTTAGCAAATGTGATGCCCATCTACAAGAAGGGCCACAAGGAGGATCCGGGGAACTACAGGCCTGTCAGCCTGACCTCAGTGCTGAGGAAGGTCATGGGTCAGTTCGTCTTGAGTGCCATGTCATGGCACGTACAGGACAACCAGGCAATCAGGCCCAGCCAGCATGGGTTTATGAAAGGCATGTCCTGCTTGACCAACCTGATCTCCTTCTATGACCAGGTGACCCACCTAGTGGATGAGGGAAAGGCTGTGGGTGTTGTCTACCTGCATTTTAGTAAGGCCTTTGACACTGTCTTTCATGGCATACTCCTTGAGAAGCTGCCAGCTCCTGGCTTAGACAAGCGTACTCTTCACTGGGTAGAAAACCGGCTGGATAGCCAGGCCCAAAGAGTTGTGGTGAACGGAGTCAAATCCAGTTGGCGGCTGGTCACCAGTGGTGTTCCCCAGGGCTCAGCCTTGGGGCCAGTTCTGTTTAGTATCTATCAATGATCTGGACGAGGGGATTGAGTGCACCCTCAGTAAGTTTGCAGACAACACCAAGTTGAGCAGGAGGGTCGATCTGCTCGAGGGTAGGAAGGCTCTACAGAGGGATCTGGACAGGCTGGATCGATGGGCTGAGGCCAATTGTATGAGGTTCAACAAGGTCAAGTGCCGGGTCCTGCCCTTGGGTCACAACAACCCCACGCAGCGCTACGGGCTTGGGGAAGAGTGGCTGGAAAGCTGCCCGGCAGAGAAAGACCTGGGGGTGCTGGTCGACAGCCGGCTGAATATGAGCCAGCAGTGTGCCCAGGTGGCCAAGAAGGCCAACGGCATCCTGGCCCGTATCAGAAATAGTGTGGCCAGCAGGAGCAGGGAGGTGGTTGTTCCCCTGTACTCAGCACTGGTGAGGCTGCACCTCGAGTCCTGTGTTCAGTTTTGGGCCCCTCACTACAGGAAAGCCATGGAGGTGCTGGAGCGTGTCCAGAGAAGGGCAACCAAGCTGGTGAGGGGCCTGGAGCACAGGTCTTGTGAGGAGCGGCCGAGGGAGCTGGGGCTGTTTAGTCTGGAGAAGAGGAGGCTGAGGGGAGACCTTATCGCTCTCTACAACTGCCTGAAGGGAGGTTGTAGCAAGGTGGGTGCTGGTCTCTTCTATCAAGTAACTAGTGATAGGACAAGAGGAAATGGCCTCGAGTTTTGGCAGGGGAGGTTTAGATTGGATATTAGGAACAATTTCTTTACTGAAGGGGTTGTCAGGCATTGGAACAGGCTGCCCAGGGAAGTGGTTAAGTCACCATCCCTGGAGGTATTTAAAAGAAGTGTAGATGTGGCACTTAGTGACGTGGTTTAGTGGTGGACTTGGCAGTGTTAGGTTAATGGTTGGACTTGATGATCGTAAAGGTCCTTTCCAACCTAAACGATTCTATGATTTTAAATGGCTCAAAGAGTGTGTTGGGAACAGCTATGGCTGCCTGTTAACTCTAACGAGAGCCCACAACTGGAAAGATTTTTTCCACTGGTTTGTAATTCCCAGGAGAGGACTACGTTAAAAGAGCTCACAGGCCTTCATGCCTTCAGTTGTACTTACCCTGTTTCTGGCTGGTACACATACATTCCTCTCCTTTTTCTGGCCAATTGTCCAAATTATCTGCAGCCGCTGGGGAAAATGAACACTGAATCTGCATACCGTGAACAAAAGCCACACTGATGAGGTCCCATTAACAACAACTTGGAGATTGGTAGAATTTCTCATGTATGGACAGCAAAGTCAGGTTTTCAGTCTGAGTGAACAATGTCACGCTAAAGCAAACAGCAAAACACAGACCAAACCAGAAAGCCTTGGCACTGCAGAGCGGAGACACAAACTGTCCTCTAACATAGTTGAAGCAATGCAGTTTTGAAGGCCAGATCTACACTACCCAGGGGATGTGCCAATCAGAGCCCAAATTTATGTCCACACACACAGATTGCAAGCCAGCACTTAGTGGCAGGTTTGGGCTAACCTTTGGACCAAAAGGCAGTTGGTTGTGTCGATGCCTCAGAAATAAACCGTATCTCATATGAAACAAGCCTTCATTAGTGCACCAAGATAGCAATAATTCATGAATAAACTAGACCTGGTTCAATATCACTTTTCTCCCTCAGTATTTCTGTGTTAAAAGAAAAGCATTAAGGCTGAATAAGGTCAAAATATGGCAAAAAAAGAGCCATAAGCAGGAAATGTCCAGCAGCGATTTTACTCATACAAGAAAGACACTACAGGATTTTGTTGCCCTGAAAAATTAAGACTTTGAACTAAGCCACAAGCGAGCAGGGGAAGGGAAAAGAGCAAGATGATCACTTTCAGTAGTACCAGGTGCCTGCTGGAGGCTCTGGGAAGCTGCCTACTCCTGTGGCTGTGGGTCCAGGGGGGGACATCACACCAGTGAAAGTCTAAACTCCCAGCTAGTCAGAGCCAAGCTGAGAAGGCTGAAGGGAGGGGTAAGACAAAAAAGAACTTCCAAGCAATAGGTTGAACTCTATAATAATATAAAGTATATGTAACAATCTACCCTCGTGGGAACACTGTTTTACAAGAGCACATCCAGGCTGACATTGCAGCAAAATTTTCCAGTGTTACTTTGTGAGCAAATTACAAGAACACATAACCCAAAACTTTCTTATTCAAAATATTTGGACTGATGCAAATGCCCAGGATGCGCATACCTGACTGAGCTGCAGAGAGCACAGCCAGAGCAGAGGAGAGAAAGGGAGATGCAACAAACCCATGCATGACAAAATTTCTGCATGAGGATGAAACAAACAGACTCAACTGGGCACAATGGCCATGGAAAACTGCACATTGTATTCCAGCATCTGCAAGGACAACAAGGCATGCAAATAGAGGGAAATATATACATCTTCAAAGTCTTCTCTCTTGCCCCAGCAAATAAAAAACTGGAAACAGAGACAAAAAGCAATAAATTAGGACTGAATACAACATGGATGAATATTTTTTTTTTTTCCCTCCACAACTCTACAAAAATGTCAAAGTTAAACAACTATGACTTCTTTAGGCACATCCTCCCAGCACCCTGCCCACTCTTGTGGGACTCCATGTATGCAAATCTCAATAATAATGTCATCCCTTCCTTTGCCCCTTCAGTCATGGGCTGGAGATTGCCAGTAAGCTTCTGGTGGCATCTGCCCTCAAGTGTAGGTGGAGCCCCAAGGGAAGCGAACATCTGCTCAGCTGGTAAGGGATGCTGCTTTGCAGCCCCGTGGCAAAGAAACCATCAGATAGGAAACCATCTCCTCTACAGCATCTCCTTCTCTGCTCCAAAGCAGTTGCTTGTGGCTGGGAAGAAGATATGGGAATGATCTCCTTCCCCCTGCAACACAGTCCAAACCAGTGCATCCTAGCAGCCCAGCTTTCCACCCAAGTCCCTTTTCACTCCCTCACCCATCACCATAAACCACTGCAAACCTCCAGCTGCAGCAGTAGGAAGGAGAGCTCTGCTTTCGGCAACATTCACAACCCCTCAGCTTCAGGCAAAAACCAAAACTGAACCAAAAGCTCTGCCAATGTTCTGACGCAGCTTGCTTTCTGGCTGTGAGATGTGGCTGGCTCTGCTTCAGAAAGGCTCCAGTGACAAAATCTCAAGGTCTTTCCTACAGTGCCTCTCTTGTACCCAGAGGCATTCCAGGTTTTTCAGAAGTTGTCATCTTTTCCTCACACTCATACATTTTTATTGACCTGCCACATTAGCACACCACTGTGAAGGACCAACTGCCAGAAACAAACAGCTGAGAAAAAGCCAATGACTTAATTTCATCACAAGTGGATTTGCACTCCAACAGCATTCCCACATGTAAATGCAATGGAAAGGGAGGGGGTAGGAAGAAGAGATGAAGACCCAGTTACAGGGACTCCAGGCACAAGCCACAGTGCACACATAGCTCAGATAATGTGGAGAACATGGTCAAGATAAGGTGAGCAAACAGATGTGCTGGTTGGACAAATTTCTTTCTAAAAGGGACACAGAGGTTAAACTGATCTGAGCTTAGCTTTAGCCCAGCTGCCTGAGGAAAGGTGCTCTCCATGCCAAGAACTGCTGAGGTCTGTGCTTGGGACACCATCCTAGTGAAGAAGGCACTTATAATTAATTCATCAGCTCAGAACATCAGTATTGTAAGATTTAGCAAGCGCCCGTACTATTACTGACGTTTCTGCATGGGTGTGGGTGAGAAGCAAGCACATAGGATGCAGCAAGAGCCAGCAGCTGTGTATCAGTCCAGGAGAAGCTGTTGATGACTGAGCATTTTAGGTTGTAAGCAGAAGTTTCGATGACTTGCTGAATGGAGATTTCCCTGTGTGTTTTAAATGTTCCCTTTTTTCAGAAAGGGCTGCTCTCTGCGTTGACTGTCATACATGGTCTGCTGAGTGAGAAAGTGGCTTCAAGTGAATGGGAGCACTAAGCCTGATTGAAGGAGAGGTTTTTCCATCACCGCAGGAAAGGCACAGTTGGACAGGAAGAGTAAGGCAAAATACACCAAGGGAACAACAGCACTCCCAGGTAGGAAAACATAGAGTTGCTAACTCTATTGCATTAAATTAGGATTGGGTTCAAATCAATCAATGATAAAGGTAACCACAAATGAGCTGCTAAGCTGTGAAAAAGGCAGATTTTACTAGCTGATATCACATTTTTTTGAGATGAAGACTTCCAAAATCATTCCTGCTGCCTTATCTCTGCAATGGAAACAGAAAAGACGCTTCTCTCACCCTTCCCTGTCTCTTCTGTAGTGGAAAAAATCCCCTTGCACAAAACATTGCTCTTCTTCCTGAACTACCTTACCATCTCACTACTTGCTGTTGCACTGGATTTTTGGAAAGCCTTTAAAAATTTAATTACTAGAACAGCTACTCTATTTGAACAGCAGCACTGTACTTGCTGGAGTCAGCTCAGAGGAAGGCCAACCTAAGAGCGACTTAAGATCCTGTTTTAAAGTTCAGCTTGGGCCAAACACATTAAACCCTAGCTGATAGCTTCCTTTACAAGTTTAAATAACTTCCTTTGACCTCCTGTTGGTAACTGACGTTTCATTTGAAATGATCCAAGTTACATGAGATTTAACAGATCTTCATCCCTTGTGGAATTTCAGCATCTGAGTGAAAAATTGAATTTCCCAGTTGTGCATGCACCACCTGACATGAGCATAGAGAGCTCATTTGGGTGTAGGAGGATTAATCACTCTTAGAACAACACGGTGACCGTTGGGTATGCAGAGCCTAAGCCAAAGTGACCTTGGGTGCAAATCAATTAGGAGCAGGGGTGATCCTAGGCCAGGATTAACCAACTGCAAGCTTGAAGAAGCTGGGAAGAAAAATGCATATGCAGTGTGCCAGGAGCCTCTTGTCCTAGGGTTCAGGCAAGCAGGCTGGTAGGGAGAGGTTGTGTCTGTATAGCCTCAGCTCACTCTAATAAAAACCTTGCACCCATTGACAAACTCCAGTCTGTGCTTCTTGTTTACCGGTCATCTTACTGCAGAGAAGAAAAACTTCCCTTTTGAAGCATAACCCTTTCGTATGCACCTTCCCTACACACAGGGCAGAGAACAGTTTTCTTTACTATATATAACTTCCTTGTGCATATTTCCAAAGTGACTTTTCTACTCCAGCAGTTACTTTTTTGAGGGTTGCATGGGGCTTCATTTCCCCAGAGGAACAAGTCCATAGCACTGATCAATCAGAGGGCTATATAGCATTAGCTAGGGATGCACTCTATTGGACACCAACAGAATGATCTTCATATGCTTATGAGAGTTTTAGTCATTTAATTCAACTCATTTGCACTCACAGAGGCCATCATTATGCATAAAACCCACAATGCTCTGGTTTTTTTTTTTTTTTTAAAAGATTTGAATAAATGTATTAACTGTTTATGTCAGAGAATCTGAACGCGCATTTAACTCTTCAAATCTTAAGGGAATTAAGCAATTTAATCTCATAGCTAGAGCTTTTACCCCGTTGGGCCACTTTAAACATGGTTATTTCTGTAACTATTGCATTTTTATGCAGTCATACTCTTCCCACACCCACTCCAGTTAAGCTTGAGATGTGAACCATGCTAGATGAGGTACACACTGTTTTTTAAGAGCATCTTCAAGTATGCATTCTGGATATCAGACATGTACACAAGATTGCCACTAACAAAATGCAGCAGGAAGAAGTTAACATTCACCACTCCTCCTGGCATCATCAAGGGGAATACAACGGAATTAAGAAACTGCAACACTGCTTAGTGCACCGTGTCATGTACTTAGTACTACACAGGGCTGTTGAGTGGCTGCTTCAAGGAGTGGTTTAACAAATGATAATCAGTTTATATTGATCAAGGAACAATTCTAAAAGTGGGGCCATCCCCTGGCTTCTGCAGAGTCAGAGAAAAGATGTTCTGGATCACCACTTCAGCTGCAGGGCTGCTTCTACCCCAAGATCTCCCTTTGTGCACAGCCAGACACACACACAAGAGTCCCTGTGTCCCTTGGATACTCCTGGGATTGTGCAGGGCCAGCAAAGCATCATCCAGAGCATGGCTCAGGTCAGGCACACAGGGACAGGCACTGAGCAGAAGAAGGTTGGGGGGAGCCAAATACAGGTCCAATGAGAGAAACAGGGTGTGCATGGGTGTTCGGGGGAGCTCCACAGAGCGGTGGACAGTGCAGGAACAGGGTCAGCACTGGGGCTGCAGAGGCAAGGGAAGACATGTTCACACTGTTAGTCATTCACCATTTTTTCCTGTTCAACTACAGGAGCAACAATCCCACTATTGTACAAAGCACAGGCAGGAGCACGGTCCCCTCTGCAGGATTTCCCATGCATGGTCCCAGTGGGCTCCCCCGTGCACCAGCTGTTTTGCTGACTCTGGCCAGCAGCTCGTGGCTTCAAGTCTCAGGCTCCAACATGGCTAAATCATTGGCAGCAAAAAGAAATATGTCTGCCCAGTAGAAATATTCAAAGCCTTGCTGGAAGTGGGTATTATTTCCATGCTTAGAAGAAATCGTGGCAAAGTGTGTCAGGAAGGCTGGTTTGGAGGGGGTTCTCAGCAGAGGAGTTGAGAGATGGTCCTGACAAACTCCTCTTTTTCAGGGTGCCACAGGCTGCATTCATTTACTCTCTTTTACCATTAAAAGAGGTCAAGCCACAGCCAGCAGAAGACCTCTCTAAAACCGGAATTCAAAAATGTTGTTGATCTTCTGTTTTAAGAAGTACCATTAAGTTTAATGACACAGGCTCAAGAATTCTTCAGTTACATGTCAGTAAAATACAAATGTGTCCCTGTGCTTAGTTAGAGACTCCTATAGCAGACCAGAGCAGGGATGTGAAAGACTACAGCACCTCAAATAGTCAAAAAGGAGCCAAGTCTGCACACGTTCTCTTCAGCAATGTACTTTAAATATGCTTTTCCATATTGGAACTGAAAACCTTTTCATTTTTCTTTCTGAATCTAATATAAGCCAAGCTTACTCTTATGTTTCCTCTATTATTAGCATAGCCATTAGATGGCAGTACATCCTAAATTATTCCTAGCAATGCCAAAGCATTTCAGTGGTGCTACAAATAAATATATTTCACCATGTGTTGACAGTATAATTACAAACATCATAAACATTTAGCATGAAACAGTTTCCATTTGTCCAGATAACTGGAAAAGGAATGTGAATGGAAAAATTAAATATAAAACACACAAAGAAAGGAAAGATAGGAAACTAAATATTTTGTCAGAGCAGCAGGTTTACTCTGATATGATAAGATCCGCCTGTCCTTCACTCTCCAGTTGGAATGTAGAAAAGATCCAAGCTTAAAAAAACCAACACCACAGTCAAGCCAAGCAAATCCAAAATAGCCCAGCTGTCAGGGATATTTATTAGTATTGCCACAGAGTCTTTGAGTACCAGTTACAGATGAGGGTACCTAATGCATGAAGGGTTTTACAAGCACAGGATGAGGAGGCAAGCAAGCAAGCAGGAGCAGGTCCTGGCCCGCAGCTGGAGTTGGAGCCAGTCTCCATGCAGATGGCAACACTGCACTGCTCCCATGGGAACTGATAGGATCACCACTTCGTGCACGTCTGTGTTTCAGGCACATTTCATCACCAGTTACTTTAATGTAAATTACATTGTTTATTGCATTGCAGAGAGGAAACATTTGACCAGCGGATTTATACCACAGAGGGCTGTGCTATTATAATTCAGTGGGAGGTCACCACAAGTTAAGCAGTCTGTCTTCTTAACCTATCCTTGCAAAATGTATGGTGGCTTTCATAACATTTTATATCCATAAAAAATACTATGAGGATTTACTAATCATGGTAGAATTGTTGTCATCCTGCCAGGCTATGAAAAGTCACTGCTAAATGTAGATTTGAGAGGGATTAGGATGCCCAGCATCTAGAAGAAAGAAGCCCTTGGTCTGTTCCTGGTGCCACTGACTCTGGGGTCAATTGCAAAACTAGTAAGTGTCAGAGAGGGAAAGGACAAGGGAGAGAGAACAGGGTCTTTTGGAGGACAGAGGTCTTCCTGCTACTTTCCAACGGGACACACACATATTTCCTTGATGAGCTGTTTTGTCACTGAAAACTGTAGTTTTAATTCATGGGAAACGATTCCTAAGTGTAAGCTGAATTTGCTTCATATGGACGGATATAAAAAAGAAAAAAAAAATATTTGAAGTATCAATATTGAAAACACAAGCTACTGAAATTCACTGAGCCAGAGAAAGAAAACTTTTCAGTGGGAGATTGGAGTCTTAGGTCTTTTGTCATCCTTGCTTTTATTAAAAATGCCTTCATTGTCCCATATCCCAGCTTCAGACTGAGCAGCTATTCACTTCTAAAACCTACTTATAGAGTATCTATCGTTTATCATATCTCTACTGATATTAATCTGAAGGCAGACCGCAAAACCTCCTTATGCCAACTGACACACTGGTATCTCATCCACATGACCAGCCACCAGTGACAGGACTTGACCCAAGGTCTTTACTGTCACTGTGTGATAGCAAAATTTCCAGTATAAGCTGTCCCTTTCAGTTCTTCCCCAGGTGCACAGGAGATAGGCCATGCTCTCACACATATTTAAAAAAAAAAAAAAAAAAATCAGTGTGAACATTGCATAGATACACTAAGTCGCAAGGTTTGTGTAGTTTATTTATTATTGATTTAATTACTATAAGAACATAGTGAGGCTACAGTAATGGAACAGCTAACAAAGCATTAACAGACAACATGTCATATATATTAGAATCTGTATTATTGTAATTTCTGTATTATCTATTGTATATCATACAGGAGCCATTTAATAATGTTCTCTCTCACTGTTACTTTAGCAAGACTTTGGAAAGCCTGTCCACTTGGAGTCCTGCGATAACCCTTACGTACAGTGCTATATTCATGGATGTCAGTTAAGACTTTACCAACATCTCCTTTTATTCAACATTTCTTTGCTGCTTTTGAATAACAAATCTGTTTACAGGATCTCTGAGCAAAAGCTACAAGACAAGCAGCTTGAGATGCAATGTAAAGGCCAGGAAAGTCTCCAACTTGAGCTGGCTTCTAGGGGCAGATGCACTGAAAGCCAGATTTCATAGAGACAAACCAAAAGGACTGCTTACACTTTGATCCTTTCATATTTTGAACTGGGCCCCATCTTAAACTTAACCTCATTAATTAATCTTGGAAGGGGTGAAAACTTTCAGGGGCTAAGAGAGAAGGGAGGGACTCAGGCAGAGACTGCAGCAGAGACCCAGAACAAGGTCTAGGCATGAAACAGAATTTAAAAAAAAAAAAAAAAAAAAATTTTAAAAAGTGTGATTGTTGGGAGGAACAGCTCATGAGAGGAGGCTTCTGAATCCTGTGAAAACTTTGAAATTCAATGCAATTTTGTGACATTGTTTCTGGGCTGTAAAGAGCAGAGAGCCCTCCTTTAATTTCTCACAAGCAGAGCTACGGTGGCTAATGACATATAGGAGGGGAAGAGACCTCACTGCAAGAGGCCCCCCCAAGAGATGCTCATAGCATCCCACCTGACAGCTCCAAGCTGAGGACCATCCTGCACAAGATTAGCACCAAAACAGGGCAAGGGGTATTGCCCAGCAGCCAACATTGTATTACACCCCTGCCATGGCCAGGACAGAGAAGGGTTGTGTGCCTTGCTACTGCTGAATCACAGGGGTGAAATCCAGTCTCATCAGCTGTCCCATGGGTGGCATACGCCAGGCATACCCTGGTACCCTACAGTACCAGGCCAGCATGTAGAAAATTCAGTAAAGCAAACACTGCCAGGTCAGCCTCATTTTTAACACTTAAGCGATCTCCGAACAAATGGCAACAGCAAGAAGCTGCAGGGATTTGCATTTCCCATGATAGGGCACTGGTTCCCTCCTCTCCTTCCAGCACAGCATTTTACAGGTAGGGCTGGCAGACCTTAACCCCTGCACCAGTCCTGGGCAGCACAGCAACAAGAGCACACATTTCCCCAGCAGCCTCCTGACACATCCAATTCAGGTGAAATGTTACTGCCCAGAAAGCTGGGACCCTAGTGCATAGAAGCAAAGAACCACCTTTTCTTTTTCACCCAAACAGGAAAACACTTAATTTTGAGACTGAAGCATAACCTGGCTGGGCAGTTTGTCACTCCTCTGCCTGCAGATCATATGACCTTAAGCCATTACTGTATAACACACATCGATGGTGAACTCACCCTGCCAACACGGTCTCCTTGTAAGACCACCACCAAGAGCCACATTCAGATTTGGGCTTGTGACATCAGTTGCTCAAACAAGCCAAGTGGCAAAACTGCTTGTGGGAGAAGTAACGGGTTTTCCTTTGCTGGGCACCGTAGCAGACAGACCCTGCCTGCCCCAAACGCCCTCCTCCTCACTCCTACATTCCAGGAATTGCACATGTCCAACACAGTCCCAGGATGTCGTTCCCACTTCCCGACTGTGCACAAGATGCAGCCAGTTGGCTCATTCTCTGAGCTGCTGACGGCTATTGCAGAGCAGGAGGGAAGACAGAGCCTATGCTGCAAAAGCAGGGACGTGTTTCATACCCTGCCCAGCCACAGCTTTGCCCTGCAGCTCCTCTCTGGCCACTGAATGAGGTCCAGCTCTCTTTCAGAGAAGAGGCAGTGCTGAGACCTGCCACAGAGCCTTGACATCTTGAAAATGTTGGGACTTGGGTAAGGAAGCCAAGGGATGCTAGAATTTGGCACCTCCCCTGATCAAGTACTGCCAAGAATGCTTCTAAGGACTTTCTGCTGGAAATTAAAGCTGTTAATTCATGCTCAGAAACTACCTGTGGAAATATGGCATAAAGCCCATCTTTTCCTGAAAGTAAATCCCCTGTCTAGCAAGGGTCTCTTTGGCAAAAGCAGATACTATTGACATACAGGGAATGAAGCCAGGCTCGGATTTAAGCCTTAATTTAAAAAAAAAAAAGTAATAATAATAGTAATTCAAATACATGCACTCATTCGGAAAGTCTCAAGTTTAACACACGCTACTCAGGTTTCTGAGATATCTATGTCTGGGCACCCAGGACAGAGTCATACCTCATGAATAGTGTTGAAATGGATCCCTTTAATATAACATACCAGGTGACTGCTTACGGCACTAACAAGACAAAGGGAATATGTTGGTTTAGTTGCTAGCAAGCTTGTTTCTAAGCTTGCCTAATGCTTTCAAAACAAGATGAATCTCGCAGACCCCCTTGATATGAAGGCAACAGTGATTATTTGCTCCCCTATTTATTGCCAGGAAGTAGCTGAATAACAAACACATCGAAACTATGTGTGAAAAAGCAAATACAGCATTAATAGCTATCAGCTTATTACTTGAGAATGGACAATAGGATAACCAGTCACAATACCTTCCAATAATAACATAAAGCTGAGGTCAAGCTTTTTGGATCTTAGCTATATTGGCATTTGTTCCTACAAGGAAGAAGGAAAAACAAAAGTTAAGTGAGGTTCCCACAGACCTTAAAAAGGAGAAACATCTGTTGCTGCTATGAACGGCTCGGATGCTGAGTTCAGCAGGAGAAAGTCCAACAGCTAGGCCAGGTCTCTGCTTACCACCACGTGCCTGAGCGCTCAATGGGAAATGATCAGAGACAGTTTCAAGGGACATATCAATAACTCAAAACAGCCAAAACTAGCATAAACAAATAAGAATTAGTGCTCTCTCATTTCTCCTGCCAGCAAGACTGGAAGATGTTACTGAAGCCTTAAATGTGCAGTCTCAAGCATCATTGTCAGAACTGTCCCCAGCTGACGAGTTGCTCCACATCAGGCATTTGTTTCATTTTTTTAACAAACAGTTTTGAACCAAAACACTGAGCAGAAATTCCAAAGAAGCGAGTCTTGTTCTCAGCAATACAATCTTCTGTGGGGCTAGGGGAAATGGCAAGTTCTCATGCGCTCAATTTTTCTGTTTGAGAAATGAATCCCCATTTCAGTGATCCACTATTCACTCATTTCCCAACAGTTTTTTATGTTTTGGGTTTGTGATATTTAGCTTACACATTAAAAGTATCTTCTAACATAAGGTGACATACAAATGTCATAGATGCTGTTTTGCTAGTGTACTGATGCAAACCGTGCTCAGTGAAAATCTTTCTAACAGAACCTCTTTTCTAAGGAAAACCTTTTGGCAAACCAGAGAGCATTCACAGGGACTGAGCTGCACAGCTCTAAACAATTGCTTTGCGAGTAGCATGTGTATATATCCACAAAGAAACTCCTGCTTCTTTGGGAAAGCATCAAACTGCATCAAGGCTGTAGCAATCATGAGTCAAGAAAGAAAATGCTGATGACTTGGCATTTTGTACTGCCTAATCTCTTAAATGTTGTATGTGGGAAGCCTACAGAAGTAGAGTTCTGTCAAAGGAAAGAACCTCTGTATGCCAGATTTCCGTGTAAAAACAGATTCCCAGATACAGAGATTTATTTTGCTTCACATTCTTATACAAAAAAAACCCTCCCAATTCTGTGCAGGGCTAAAAAGCAAAGGGAAATGAAGTCAAGACCTCTGGACTTGAAGGAGTGAATCTTGGCGCTGCTTTATCCTCACTCATGTGCTGGCATCAATCTATAGTCACTCTTCTGCCTCCTTACATACAGCAGCGCAAGGAAACCCTAGCCCAATTTCCAGGGAGAAGTGACTGAGGAGACTGGAAGAGAGGGGATTTAGAGGAGCACAGTCTTTGGAGCTTGCATTTATTCCTTAATTTAGTTATTGCTGTTATGAAAACATACTGAGCTGTAAGCAGACAGATTTTTCTTTAACACATTGAAGGAATGAACTTAAAGATAAGAATACGATGACCTGCAGTTTAGATCCATACCATAGCATTTATGAAGACATGGGGTTAAACACAAATATGCCAAGAAATAGTGCTACCAGATATACATAGACAGTTTGACATGTATTTCTTCTGGCAGCGATGCCATTTTAAGAAACACCCCCTTTTTCCTCCCTTTTTTCTATTGCTAGTTTAAGAGTTCCTTGCACAAACACCAGCTCACACACAGCACAACATGCAGCACCTTGTGCGGTACAACAGAGTCCACTATAACTAGGGACGTCAGAGGTGAGAACTGAGGAGGCAGCAGTAGGCACAGGCTGCTCAGGCACTGCTTCTGAAAAGCAAAGCTCATCAAAATTGGTTGGGGCTTCACCTCTGGATCTTTTCCAGAAAGAAACTTCCATGCTATACTGACTCCAAGGTAATTCAAAGAAAATGTCCTATGCCTGCCGGCAGACCTGACCTCCTGACAACATGATCTCTTGTAGGACCTTCTGTCTCCACCTGGTCCAAACCTGGAGAACAGATGGTAGGTTTAGTTCTGCAGAACAGCTGCAAGGGACACTCAAAGAGAACAACCCACCTACGCTCCTGTGCTCAGCACTGTTTGGCAACTCTGTCTTTGCACAGCTTGGAAAGCAAGTAAAGACTTACAGGCACTGCCAAGTGGTCCAGAGCCACTTATGTTCACACATCTTGGGGCTAGCCCTCTCTAAAGTAGATTGGCATGTTGACTTTCACAGAGGTTGCTCTCCTTTGGGAAACATATAGTGTTTCCATTGCCCTAAAACAACTGGTTGGGGTAGTTTGGAGTTGGAAGGGAAAGAGGGATAGAAAGGAGGGTAGTTTAAGCATTTGAATTGATGCAAGGGCTGTGTTGTAGCTCACCAGAGTGATATTTTTATTCTAAGAAATTAGGATTACATGTTGCATGCACAGCTAGCAGTACTGTGCAGGGCAGTAGAAGGCCCCCACAGCCCTGAGCAGGTGGGTGTCAAAAGGGCAGAAGAAATTAACTGTAGACAGAGGCAGATTCAAAGTGAACGAAAGGAGACATATCTTCACACAAAGTCTACTTAAACTGAAAATTCACTGTCATGAGATCCCTGGATGTTTTGCATGGATTCAAAAACCCAGCTTGATAGATCTATGGAATAAAAATCCATCAGGAGGTTCTCAAGACAAAGATACCATCTCTGGCTCTGGAATTCACTGAGTACCAAGTTACTGGAGCCAGAAAAGTATAGCAGAAGAGTTTTCACTCTAAGCTTGCCTTATTAAGTTCTTCCTAAAGCATCTGTTACTGGTCATTATTAAAGAGAGAGTAGGTGGCTGGACAGACCTTTACCCTGACCCATTGCAGCTGCTCTTCTTGGTGCATACAAGTTGTAAGTGTAACATTTTCTTTACACATATATGCCAATCCTGGAATAGAATTGACTAAGAAACGAGAGGCCGCCGCCTAGAGATCTCAGCCCCATATCAACACAAGGTTCCCAGGAAACAACTCTATTCTAGGAAACAACTTCAATTGGAGACCAAAGTGGAAAGCAAAACTCTCCCACCCTTTCCCCAACTCCCATTGCACGGAGGAGCCATGCCTTGTCCAAAATTAGCAACATGTAGAGTCAGAAGTCCTGGGTAAGTTAAGAGTCTTTACTTAATGTCATACAGATATACTAACAGTGCCCTCTTCTGAGAGTGTCTCCACAGTCTGATCAATACAGCATCTTCTGTCCTTTCCCTTTCTGTGGGGAACAGAGACATGGAAGTGTAGTGTACCTTCCACCTTGTTGCTCTTTAATACATGGATGACAGCCACATTTACAGGCTGTAGCCTTCTTAAGGAGACAAGCATAAAGGGAGAACTTTGCCAAAAGAGAGAAAAAAAAAAATAATAGGAAAAACCTAAGAAGCAAGCACAGTGGAAGTGGCATTTTAAGTGTTCCTGAGCTGGTCATCCAAGAATCATTGCAGTCAAGCTGTTAAACTGGAGGCTGCAAACTCACCAGCTATAGATCAAGGAGATGAAACTTAAGGAACTTCTCAGGACTGTCTCACAGAGTACTGCCAACTTTCACATTTTCTTACCCATCTTACCAGATTTAGTGTTTCTCGAAGTCCCACTTCCTGAAGGCTAATGATTAGAAATGGGAAGAGCAGGATGCAATGCCCTAAAAGTTCCCTTCTGTTTTCATTTCATAGAAATGCCAGATACTGTGATCTGAGCAATACCAGATGGGAGTTCTCTCAAAAAAGTACTTTTTTCCTGTTAGGAAACGCTGACTTGTTAAAATTTAAACCCATCACAGAGCTGCAATAGTTTTGACAGAAGTTCTCAGATCCAGACTAGAATCATTGGTCACCAGGTAAAAGGGATCCCAAAAGCAAGTAGTTTGGAAAAATTGCTTTGAGGCATGTACCTGTGGATATGGGATTACCCAACCAACAAGACCAAGATCTACCAGCACATGTTATTTACTTGAGGTCATCAAAAGACGCAAAGGGAGAACTCAGACCTGTTCATCTTGCTGGGATGGGGCTATTTTCCCATGTCAGGCTTCGGAGAAGCCTGAAGCTAGCAGATACTGTTTAATTTTGGACTAAGCCTAACACATTTGGGCTGTGGCTGGATCTCAACAGGAGAGCAATAAAATTATCATGGGCACCTCTACATAACTAGTTTCACCTAAAAAAACCTACTGTCATTTCCCTCCTTCCCTTCCTCTAAAGTTCTGTCACTTTCAAAATTTCTTGTTTCTGGCAAGCACCAAAGCATTTTCCAGGCAAACTTGCTGGCATACAACCAGAGGAATCCAAAATGGATCACAACTTGTTTGTTTCAGTATAAATGATTCCCACTTGACCTAGACCTCTTTCTTTAGCTAATTTTGTCCCCTATGAAAATGCATATCCTGGCTTTCTCTGCCAGAACAAAGGTTACTGGAAAAGAAGAAAAAGCTGGGGGCTGGGGGGGAGGGACGACGGGGGGACGGGATGGGGGGGGACACGGGGGGACGAGGGCAAGACTTCACAGAAATGATCCACTCCCCATCTTTTAACACAATCTGCAATGCCAAGCTAGAAAATGGCAAAAAATTAGAGTATGGGGCAGAAGATGGAAGAGGGATATTTCTTCCCCTTCTGGGGCTATATTTTCTAACACCAGTATGATTCAGTTGTCTAATCCCTGCTGATTAGCTGAATTACTCAGAGCAATAGTGTTCCAGGAATATGTTGAAGCATCATTCTTAGAAGTTTTAAAATTTGCCGAATGCTGGGGCAGAGATGTGTTTCTGTAGTAGAAAGTAGAACTGAGCATCCCATTCCTGAACGACTGTAATTATTTTTCTTGTAGCAGCTGGTATCTCAGAGGTGGAAGTAGTCATTTTGGTGAAAAAAAATCCCCTGTTAAGTCCAAGCTTGCCAAAAAAGTCCTCAGCCAAAACCAACAATACATATCGACATCACTGGGAGTACACACACTCTCACACTGAGGTTGTCAGCAGCAGTCAGGGCTTGTATGGCACTGGTCTCCAGACCGCTTAAAGGACACAAGAGTTTTAGCATTGATTTAAATGTCTCCAACTTTATTGTCCCCTCAAGTATTGCTTAGAAAACCCATGTAAAAAGCATGGTGTAATGGCCAGAACATAGGCTGAAATTTGAAATTTTGGCAGGTGGTCAAAGTGGAATAAAGAAAATAAGAATTACCTTTTTTTTGCTTTGAAAGGATCGGGAAAAAAAGCTGGCTCTTATGAGGTCAGCATCTATTCGGTGTAGAGTCATGCCTTTTTGGCCAACTGAAACAATTAATAATGCCATATTTGTGCTGAACAGCCTCACAGAATGGAAAGTGTTGGTACAAAGGAATCTGGCAGATACAACAAGGAATACTTGGCTAAAGAAACTTATGAGTTTTTATGGAAGTGGGAAGAAAGAAGCCAAAAATCAAGCAGACATGCACTCACAGTTTTACGGAATCGGCACAGAAAATACTCATTTCCCACCACCCAAGGAAAGGAAACTTCTCTGGGGCTGGTGTATAGATCTCCAGAAGACCTTTATTCACTAACAGACTTCAAGCATACAACACACATATAGCTGCAACCCCACAGTTAGTCATACAAGTGCTTTAAATCCACAGCACCTACTATAAACAAGCTGACTTAAAAATAAGCCATTATTCCCCTGAGATACAAAGGCACACAGCTGCCACGGGACTGCTCTTGCCTTGCAAGCAAGAGTCGACTTGCAAGCAAGGCTGATCTCATTTCATTCTCATGCATTTGATTTTTATATGAAAATAGCTTTTAGACATACACACGCAGAGCTCTGAACAGTTTCATAATGATTTCTTGTTTTAAACAAATTTGTTCCCTGCTCATATAGCAGAATGGCTACTGTAAGTGATTATGAAACCTTTCAACATCAACCATGTTAATCTGTAACATACGCTACACAGGATGTCACTGATATGTCAGACATTAGAATCAAACATTTTATTCACATAAATGAGGCAATTACTGCCATGGAGATGGCAGATACAGTGAAGGAGACAGATGTCATTCATTAAATACACTTCCTTTCACAGAACTTCGTTATTGCTTTGTATGCTGCAGACAAGTTTGGCGACATTTTCCAGTCAATGGTGTTTGCCCGTGCAAAAAAACTGGGAAGAATTTGTTATTGCAGATTATCTCATCATGTAGATCTTTAACATCAGAACAAAAATCACTCTTAGGCTAGAACTGCTACTCCATATGGGAAAGATTTCCCAACATAAATCCATTACAATTTTTCCTTCTCCTTCCCTTCGGTTTTCTCTTATCTCAGGCCTTAAGCTTGATCCATGCCCAACCTACTGAGCAAGCCCAAATGATGGAATCAAAACTGACTCTTTCCTGAGTTTAGGAAGGGGGCAGAGATCATTTAAGGAGTTATGCTATGAACAACCACCCTAACCGCCACATGCTCTCCCCTTTTACATCTGGATTAAACCACTTCAGGAACTCTCCATCCACAATTGCTTGTGGACCATCAAATCAACATCAGAGTGCTCAACAGTGACTGCAAGTCAATCTCCAACTCTATCTACAGGCAAAAATTAATAATACCAAAAAAAAAAAAAAGTTATTGGGGAGAAATAGCAAAGCCCACCAACAAAACAGATCAAGTATTTACCTGACTTTTGGCAGTGTAGAATCCAATCACCTCCCTCCTAAAGCTACATGTATATCATTTATCACCACAACTTGATGAGGCAAGGAATTATTGGTGTTCCCCTTTGGAGGTGTAAATTAGAAAAATTGATTAAATGACTCAACCAGTGCCATGGAAAGATTCTGTGGCAGAGCCAGGTATTCAATATGTCTTTCCAGCCCTTGTCCAGGACCATAAGATTGTTTCTGAAGAGGAAAAAACATTCGAAGACTCAAAACACATTTCACTGAGTTTTGAGAACATTTTTGGATTTCAAAGTATTGAGAAAAATTCTAAAGAGTCCAGATTATTGTATGCAGAAGAGTTGTTTTGCTTTTGGATATACCCAAGATCTAAGAAAATACTTTTAGAGGAGATACTGAAGAGCAGAGATATTTAACACAAAAGGAGTTCTCCATAGGCAGGGGTGGAGGTTAACAGCTTTTCACAGAGAAGCCACATTGCACAGGTCTGAAAATGTCACACTACGTGAAGGAAAGAACATCACCCCAAAAAATCAGTTGTAACAGGTTTCTTCATTTTTCCTATGTGCTTTCCATGGTATTTCAGGTTTAAATTGGACAGCAGCCTTTTTGTTTACTTCTTCCTTGAAAAAAAGTATTGAAATAATACACTCATGTTTCTTTAAGTACAAAGTGGTGAAAGGCCTTGTGAAAAGAGAAAGTGGGAAACTTATGCCTCTGGCAGCTCCATTTCTCCCACTCAGGGGACTTCTATCTTAAGTTCAGCTTCCCCACTGTAAGCAAGAGTACAGGACAGGGTACAGTCAGGGAGCACCCACAGTATCTTCCAAGGCAAAGGTTCACTTTCAGTCAACCCTATCTGCAAACGATCAAAAACCCCTTTGCACGTTAAGCAAAATAAGCCACAGGCATGAGTGGCTGGAGATGCTTCAAATCCATTACACATCCCACTGAAAGACCTCTGAGACTATCTCTCAGACCTATTCAGGCAGATATTCAGAATATCCATCAGGTGGATGAGAAAACTACCAGTGTCCATCCCTTAGTGAGAAAGTTCAAACTTTTTGCAGTTAAATACTCCCTGGCTTTTTGAAGCACTACACAGCTTGGATGATTTGTCACCATGGCCCAAAATACAGGAAGCAGCTTACATGACGGTTTCCACAGCTCGCTGTTTCACTCATGAACAGACACATCTGTAAGCTGCTAGTTAACTAAGAGGTCAAGGTCTCTGTATTCCAGATGTGCATTTAGAAACACAGCCCGACCTGCCAGCCCAGGCTTTGCAAGTGTTTGGTACAGAGGCTTTTGGAAGCTGTTCTTTGTGCTTGTGAAAGCATGAGAAGACAGTGTGGGAACTACCAAGAAAACTCAGATTTATTACAACTTGACATCCCCCAGTCAGAGAGTACCCTCTAGGAAACACACATGTTCGTCTTTTGTGTTCAACGAGGCCTCCTACACAAGCAGAAGTGAAGACAGAGCAACCCAATCTGCTTTCTGCTGAAGCCACAACCTTTCTGTGTTACTACAAACATATCCTATAATTGAATTCCCCATCCTGATTTCCTCAAAAAGATTATACCAACACCAAGAAAAAGGCATGGCTCATTTAATTCCACAGTTCTGTGCATAAACCACAAAACTATCTCCCTCACTTTAAGGGAGACAAGCTCCGATGTAGGCTAAGACTATCCTCTAGGTACTACACTCTTTTTTGTCCTCACCAACAACCCTCCAGACAAGCAGAAAAGGGAATATAATACACAAATGAGAAACAGATGTCTAAAAAGAGAAAGAAAGAAAGAAAATGAGACCACAACAGACACTCCTATCATTCATCTACTTGTTCAATCAATGACCCAAGTCATGCAACAGCACGCAAAATGCTGCCCCCCCCCCCCAATGCACTCAAAATGAAAACAAGCAGTGGAAGAGTCATTAAACCTGAATAAACTGACCCAGAGTTCAATAAACAAGCTTTAAGACATTAATGATAAGAAGTAGAAACATCCAGTACAAACAATATCACTGCACAGCGAGAACCCTGAGCTGCATGCAAACTCCCTAGCACACACGGAAACACAGCGACTGCTCTTCCAAACATTTGTTGATTATTTCCATTTATCTCTTGTTCAGGTACAACACACCTATGTCATAAGGACAGGTTGACACATACATTCACTCTTTGGCATGTTTCTGATTACAAAGATTTTGATTACAGACATACGTTGCTGCACTCCAATCAAGGCCTCCGATTAACTCCTGTTGGTATTAATCAGAGCTGTGTGTCAAGTAGAGAGCAAACATAGAGCCTTTCCAATTCTCACCTCCCAAAGGAAACATGAGTTTGCATGAGACCTGCTTTCTAGGAGGTCTAAAGGTTGTGAACATACAGCAGTGTCCAGAGTTCAGGCGCTGGATGGATACAGCCCAGGACAGGCACTGGGACACAGGCAGAGCAAACCTCAGATGAGTGGCAGAGCTAAGACACAGCACTTCCAGGGAGTCCTGGGTGCTGGGCTCCTGATCGTACATTTTTAACCCTTCACCCTTCTGTTTTTCCTTTGTCATCCATTGCTTTTCCTGGACTTATTTTTCTTTACCTTTGGGAGGGAAGAGAGGTTCTGGATGAGGAGATAGGCAAAACTGCAACAATAAGGGATACTTCTGCTCAAAAGCACACGAGTTGAACAAACATAGCGGGTACTTGCACCTGCTGCCATTACTCTGCAACCACAAAAATTAGGTGCGGGTGGTGTCTTGCACAGCTCGACCTGTTTCTGAGTAATGTTACCAATTCATTTCACAAATACCCTATTGCACTCATTCAGTAAGGCTGGTGGTTGCAGGGAGAGAGGAGTAACATCAGTTCGGACCCTCCTTTGCAGGTTTTCACAGTAGGGCTGTACCTGTGACTTAGCAGTGCTAGGAGGAAGATGTAGAATGCCATGCCCAATGCCTCAGTTGATTACTGCAGCATCTCATGGCCAGACAGCAACAGTGGTAGGGCTTGGCTACCTTGATGCTTCCTCAAATGTCTTGAGACACCAACTTCCTAACAGCCAAGACCATGCGCTGAACTTCACACTGTTGTCTAAAGTCATCCCTGAGGGAACCCTCCAAGGCTGAATTTGAACTCTCTCATTTGTGCAAATCTCACTGTCCCAACAGTGGCTGGGGACAATTCCAGCCCCACAGGACAGAATGCAGCACACATCATGTGTCTGCTAAGCTGGACAACAATACCAAGATATTTTCAGAAGCAGAAGTTGGCTGCAGACCTCTTCCCTGCCACATTGTGAGGATTGTCATGGGAAGAAGGAGTCTCACAAGGAGGTGACATACAGGAGACAACACTTTTTCCTGCTGGACTACCATTTCTTCTCTAATCCACCTGCACAGCACTTAAATATTATTACTGTGCCAGTCTAGATGCAATTTGTCTAGGTCTGCCTAGGTTAACGTCACATTTGACATATGCCTTTGTAGACACCAAGGCAGACACCATCTCAGGAGGGTTTCAGTTACGTCTTGCTGCCACTCACTTCCACAACTAAGGATCTCCACACTCTCCCACTGCCTTTCTCTTTAGTTTTGAGGATCCTTCATGCTTATTTATGTTTATCTCAAATAGCAGCCCCGTTGCTGGCTCCTCGCAGAGCTCATGATGGGCTCTTTGCCCAGCAGAGCCCAGCCCAGTGTCATCTGCCACCTCTCTCCAATCTTGTTTTCTGTCTGATGTCGCACAGTGTGATTTCCTTCCTCCTTTTCTTCCTTCCCCTCCCTCCAGATGCACATTTTTGTGTCAAGTTTTATTGCTTTCCTGGGCTCTGCCCACCAGCACCAGGTGTCCTGTATATTAAGATAGCCCTTGAGCACCGCATTACCTGGAAAGAGGAGGGAGAGCCCTTAGCTCTCCCCCTGCTCCCTAGCTGACCCCAAACACCGCTGAAGAGCTCGGGATCCACATTTTTCTCCTCTTCCTTGCAGAAACAGCACCACCTTTTGGCTCCCCGGCATGATGCTCTGATTTCGCATCAGCGGCTCAGCGATGTCTCTGCAGAGCACTGACATTTCCCAAACCAAACCCTTGCCTGCCTTAACTGTCTTCATTTCATTTGCAGTACTGTTGCCTGGAAAAAAGAGGATCCCACAAGCTCCCGAAGTGAGGGTTCATCCCCTCACCCAACCACACATCACCTGAGTGCTTCTTCTCCTAACTCAGTGGCTTTTCAGATAAGATAACTCAGTTCCACCTCCACCCAGCTCTGGGCTCTGAGTCCAGCAAAGCAGGTAGTAGCATGGCTCAAAGCACACAGTCATTTTCAGCCCTGAATGTAGACAAACATACCAATCCTTTGACCCTTCTCTAATTGGCCTACAAGCATGAAGTAATTGAATGTAAAGGAATGGTGCTCATAAACCCAACTTCTTAGAAACAATTGAGACACAATCATTTGTCTGAAGTTTGCAGTTCATCTAGCAGAAAAACAAGAACTGGGGAGTTTTTTGAGGCAAGGCAGTAAGAATCTGACATATGAGAAGAGAAATGACAACACGCACATACTTGAAGTAAAAGCTCACCTTCAATTTTCAGTCATGCTTGAAGAAGGGCCTGAAACCTTGGGTGTTTGCTTCCTTTATTGGTGACCTCAGTCCTACAGCTATAACACAAAAATTGCTATTGCTTGGAGCAACTGCTGTAACACAGACTTTAATCACCCACCAAATTTCCCTTTCCCCTCCAGCTCTGATAAATCAATCTCACTTTATTGATGTGATTCCCACCAGCTGGGCTCTGATCCTTCTGCCTGCCTCAGGGGTTAGCGACACCCACAGAGGTGAGGCTCTCCTGATCAGGGATAAAGCAGAACAGATGCAACCCTTTAATAGTGCAAATTCAATCCAGTTCCAGCAAGGAAAATGTTTTGCTCAAAATTCAGCAGAATCTGCTTCATTTTGGGGATTAACCTTTCTATTACACTCCTTCGTAAATCCCCTTTGGGAATGTCTGTGACACCAGAACTAAACCAGTTCTTAAAGATCAATAAATAAATGCACCTGCAGATGTCTGAAGATGCAGAGTAGATTACTACTGTCCTTGAAATCTGAGATTAAAAACAATAATAGGTTGACTCATATTTCCTTGGACTATGACTGTGTGCCTTGACCTTTGCGGTGGTAGAAAGTGAAGTAGTCAGGTATATTTAAAGACATACTCACAAGTGTATCTACATTCTGATTTATAATGTGTTCCAGTAACCTTGAATTAAATCCAGCATATTAAATCAAATGAATAGTCATTTTTAACACCTTTCAAAATCTAAGCATAACTAGGCAGCAGCTTTCCTTCACTACTACTTCTGAGTTGCCTGTAAATTACTCTAATTTCCATTATCATTTGTTACTTTTTCTTACAAAGCCCAGGAACCTAATTCTAGTGGGATAACACTCAGGATAGAACACCTGGGGATGCAGATATCATCATAAACTTGCTGTCCCCATTGCCTGGACTTGAATGCTGGCAGTCTTTAAAAAGCTCATGTAAAAGTAGGTAAAAAATCTTATACGCTTTTGTCTTTCCCAATTCAGCCCTTCCAAGAACCTGCTTCAAAGCCTCTCTCAGTGGTTTTTCAGGGTCATAGTCTAGCTAATCAACAGTCATCTCTGGAATGAAAACTTGGCTGAAACGAACTTATTAGCCTTCCTGTCACAGTATCTAATCTGAGTTCAAATGAAAAACAAATATGCAAAGACTGGAACAATGTTTGTCTGTTAAAATAATCTAGATGAACACAGCATAGGAAGGAAATAGCAAAGAGTTCAGGTATTTACACAATAAAGGTGAACACAGGCCTTGAGGCAGCTTTTTTACTGTCTCCCACCTAGACATAGCTGTACCTGGAGAGGAAATTTCAAAATATTCTGCATTGCTCAATAGCAGCTCCTGAAGAAATGAACAGAGATTTTGCAAAGGCCGTTGCTAACTGCTGTCAAAAGTTTTTCTCTTAATCATTTACAGTCTGATCCCAAATTCATTGCAGTTGATAGAAAGAGACTCATTGACTGCATTAGGCTTTCATATGGATGCAAGACCTAATTTTCAAATGGGGCTGCTATTTAAAAAAGGGGAGAAAAATAACTTGTCCTTTATTTAGGCACCTAAGAATGTGTTTGAGTCCTGGCCATTAACAGCTTTATTTGACAAACGCAACCCATGCCAGACTTCAGATCAGCTGGACTTGTTCTAGGGCAGGGGAAGTTCTTAATAAATTTAAATCTTACTACATTAAAACTTGGAAATATCTGGGATGTATTATGCACACAAACCCAACAGGAACTGAAGATTTTCCTGCTGATAGCAGATTTTTGCCAGCAGCTAGCAGCTCAAGCAACCTTTTGTGGTGACCAACACGTTGGTTGTTCCGGCTGGAGCTGGCAGAGACTGTCCAACCCCAAATCCATTTAATGTATTTTGTCCTCTTAACTTACTGAGCAAAGTTCACTTAAAGCAGCCCTGAAATACTAATTATTCTAATTAATCCATAGTGGGAGTAAGGCTAATGAAACAACTCACTTCAAATGCCCTGGAGGTGTCTTTGATAAGACACCTGCCAGCACACAGTCATCAGTAGTTTGTTCTCAGCCTACTGCAGTGAGAAGTACAATGTGATCATGAAAAGGGAAACCAATCACTAAAGGGAAACCAAAAACCAGCAAGGCAAATAAGGAAACCAGCAGGGAAACGCTAATATGTACACTAACTATCCATTAGAAGCAAAAAACTCCCCTAGCAATAAAAAGTGCAAATGTTACATTGCTCTTTTATTTTATATTATGCTGTTGTTTTAGTGGTGGGAAGAGAATGAAGATCTCCTGTGAAACTGGAAGTATCGGTCTCCTGATAAATAAACCGGGTTACAAATGTTGGCAGCAGTCTGCTCACCACCGCCACCACCCCCCCCCTCCCGCCCAGCACCGCAAGCGCTGGTGAAGCTGCTGGAACACTAACAGCAGAAATACAGCCAGCAGGTAACAGCCTGGCACTTTTTGACACAGGATTTCCCCTAATGTTTTTTCTCTTAGCCCCAGCTTTGATTTCCCTCGGAAGCCGATCCAAATCCTCCTGTCTCACCCTTCAGCTCACACACACAGCAGAGGGAGCTAAGCCACCAGAAAATAAAAAAACATCCCGCCCTCATCACTGAGAAATGGGATAAAACTCGGTCGGTTCTCTGCCCTAAAGCTCCTATTATTCAGTTTGAAGCTCCCCTGTGGTGAGGTCCTTTCTTCCAGCCCACCCCCCTCCTGAATACACAGCTGATGAGCAGGAGCACATATGCAGTGCTTCTGACTGCATCCCTGGGATTCTTTCATTTTTCAGGCATATTTTTTTAAAAGGAATTTTTTCTCTACAATTTCGCTTTTACCAGCATATTTTGTTCTACATGTTGGATATAAATCCCAATATTTTAAGCCACTGCAGCAATATGCGAAACTTTTCCTTTCTGTGCTCACTCTAATCCAACTCCAGATTCCCATTATCTGCCAACAAGTCACGGGGCTCGCCTATGAACCTGTCCTCAGCTGGTGCTGATGTCAACCCTATCCTGGCCTTGGCCAGACCTCTCAGAGAAGATAATTTCACATCATAAACGCACAATTAGTTCTCACAGTAGCTACCTTGCTTGCAAATTTCCCCAAAACTGAGAGAACATGGAAACATAACTTCCATCGATGAGGCACTAGTACTCATGGGGTAGGACAATCTGTGGGACAGTCTTATTACTGCTGCACTGAGTTACAAGAAACTGCTGAATAATCTTGCAGCAGTGAAGAACTAGACAATGAAATGGCATATTAAATTTAAGACAGGTAACTATGAAGCAATAGACATGGGGGGAAAAACCCATTGGTTAAAAATTCAGCATCTGTCTTAGATGGTCATGCCAATTTCCCAGTTGAATATCCTCTGTTTGACTCAGCACAGTACATTCTGGAAGAGTCAGGTTCACTTAAATAAGGTGGCTTCAACCTAACAGCCTTACAAGAATTACAAAAACACAGAAGGTATAACCCTTTATTCTCACCATCATTTCTACCACCACCAAATCTACTGTTCCTCAGAAGGTGAGCAGAGTCATGCACATCTGAGCCTGGCTGAATGTCCCCACCAGCAGTCCACTGTGAAGTCCAAAAAGAGGACTTAAATCCAATCTGAAGAGTCATGTGCTTTAGTAAAGGCTTATGGAAGTACACCTTGCACACCCCTTCTCACCCTGCGTTGCTCAAGTTGTGCTGGCCTTGGCATAAATGCACGTATGAGGACCTCCAGCCTAAAGGCCACCCTACACCAGGACAGCACCTTGTGACTTGCTAGTTTGGGCCCCAGAATCAACATTTGTCAGGATTAACATTTAGTTACTCTTACCTTATTTCAGACAAAGCTGCTTTTGTATCAGATGGGATGGTGTTGTGTAAGTATTGCACATCACACTTATAGATTGTGTTCTGGTAGTCAACACTCAAAACATTGAAGGATACTTTGCGTGTTAACAGCCAGGCGCTTGGTGACTAATTGAGATGGTTTACCACATCCAGGTGTTTACTAAGAGAAGCCTGACAAGCACTTGTGGTGGTGTACCACATCCAGGTATGATTACTGAGAAACCACCTGGTTGTGGTGAACCAGTATAGATGCTTGTTAATAAAGCACCCTTAACAATTGATTTTGGAATCCTGGGCCAATCACCGATTGGTTGTGTGTAGATAATGCTCCTGTTTATGAGGTAGTATACCAGTCTATGCCTGCTGAGGGCAGTTCATCAGTATGGTGAGTCCTTTCTGGTCAAGGATGTTTTGGCTGTATATCCTGTACTATTAACTCATATCCTTTGATAATGAATATAGAAGTTTATGTATTGGTGCTGGTTTTTTGCATTGTAATTGCTACAGCTTCTGGTTGTTTGCTGGCACATCAATTATAGTTAATGGGCTCTCAAGCAGTATTGATGACTTGTTGTCAATTGCTTGACACTTTGGGTTAATCAAGTCAACTGAAGATTGAGAACCTAGAATTGGTAAGTGTGCAATAGTCTGGCAGAAGTAAGGAGGAGCTTTGGAATAATATTTTGAGTACCCAGTTATTGCACTCCACTCCTGCCAGATCCCCAACAGATGCACAATCCTGGTTTACCAAATCATCACTAATTGGCATAATCAGCAGGATATAAGTTGGTATGTAAAAATCTCTCTTATCCTCGTTGTGAAACTTCACTTTTGCTTGAAATTGCTTGTGTTTTATTTGTACTGCTTTGTGTGACTTGTTTTTGTAGCCGGTTGTGGCAAGTGTTATTTAAGTGTGGAAAAAGGTACCTAAACAATTGAATTTGATGACAATTCTGGATGCTTGAGCTCTGCTCTCAATCACTGCAGCAAGTGGTGAGTACCCTGTGAAGAGAGTTGGGAGAATGGTGAAAGCCACCAGAACTGGGGAGCTGGTAGCAGGGACCTTGAGCCCTGGGACTCCTTTTAGAGAGGATGGGAAGCTCACTGACTTTCTAAAAGACGAATGTGGGAGATTTTTCCCTTCTGCTTATAGCAGTTGCAGACTGCATAGTACACTTCTCATGTTCATGACGAAGAAAACCTGGTTAAATTTATAGTGGCACAAAGACCAGCCAATCTGAAACCTGGAAAAGGAAAAGGCTATGTGGCTGTGGCATTAGCTCCCCTTTTAAAAGACACCATCAGGCAAATCAATTTGCAATATGATTCTGTCTTAAAGGCAAAAGAGGGAGAAGATAAGCAAAGACAACTAGCCTACTGATGCAATGTTGAGGCTAGAGCCTGGAAACAACAATGCAAATTGTGCCAAGGTCACTTGCAGGCAATACTTGCCCAAGCCCCTGATGTTAAAAAAACTAAATTACAGCAATTAATTGCTGACCCTGAGGCATGGGATGGAAATATATGGGAGGACAGTGACAATAATTAAATGGGGCCAGAAATTGAGGCCATGCTTCCCACTGCCCCTCCTGCTCTGACTGCCTTATATCTAGTTCTGACCACTGAATGTTCCACAGGGCCAGGGAGACAAGTTGTGTGCTTAGATAAGGAAAAATCTTACACCCTGACAGAATTAAATGAGATCAACCAACTTGTTGAAAGAAAGACTTGTTGAAAGACAATGTGGAATGGTTGGTGGATATCTGGAAAAAGGGGGATCTATACTTAATGGTGCTGAGGCATTGTCCTTCCAATTAGGTCCTGGCATCTTTTTATCACCCACTGGGGATAATCATAATTTGTTGGTGAGATTGGCCATGGTATTTGATGGATGAGATCTAAGTGAGAGTGAATTTCAGGTCTCTCCATTTACAAACATTTATGGGATGCATGCCTCAATTCAGACTGCCTGCCTATTAGATTGGGTCCAGATACCACCTACTCAGTGACAGTCTGATCTGTGGGTAACTGTTCCCACAGATTGGGGAATGAACCATGTTTTGTGAGAAACCCCTGAGAATTTGAAGGTCCTATTATTGTCTTTACGAGGACTACCGTGTGCACCAACATATGTGGATCTATTACAACAGGCAGTCACATTGGTAAAGACAGCTGGGTTTTTAGTAAAAGTAGCAAAATTAAGGCAGCAAAACCCTCAGTGGTTCCACATAAGGACATTTTTCAACAGGCATTGCAGTTAGGTATTCCTAAAGAAAAGACTGATGGTGCCCCTTACTGGGTAATTGTTCAGCTGACACAATGAAAACAGAAAATGTTGGCAGAACAAACCAGATGCCTGCAGTCACAATCTCTGAAGGTACCACAGCATATAGAAGCAACAGAAAACCCACAGGTCTTAGGTTTAGCCTTGAAGGGAAACTTAGCAGGGAGGAGGCACAGGAGCCAGTGCCTACCTCAAAGCAAAACAGGCTCCAATTAAAGCAACAAAGCTTATACATGAATTTACAGAATTTAAAAGGGGAAGTTATTACATTTCTAGTAGATACTGGTGCACAAATTACTACTACTGAAACTGGAGATTTTGAATGAGCTGGAGGAGAGCGGTTAAATCAATCCATCAAAATTGAAGGAGTGGGGAAAAATTTTGTGTCTGCAAAAATGGGAAGAATTTAAGTATATTTTCTGGAAAATAAATACCCCAAATGGGTAACTGTGGTTGTGTTGGACACCTCTGATAACCTTTTGGGAATGAGGGATTTGAAAGGATTGAAGATGAAGGATCAACAAAACCAAATTTGGTCTTTTGGGTGTCAAGCTTTCAAAATAATTTCCCCTCTTCCCCATTCTAAAGTAACCCACCAAAAACAGCATTCAGTCCCTGCAGTGACAATGAAAGTGATTAGAGAAGAAATTGACCATTTTAAAAAAAGAAGGTATAATTGCACCTATTACCAGCCAAATAGGGGAATTTCATTTAGAAGTAAGAAAAAGTAATGGCAAATGGAGGCTAACTGTTGACTACTGAAAACTTAATTCTCAGAGCCGTTGCATGTTACAGTCTCTAATGTAAGTGAAATAATAATGTTACTAAAAGGATTAAATCCTGAATTTAGAATGGCTTTGGATATTAAAGACATGTTTTTCATGGTTTCCATTCAAGAGTGACCGAGACAGATTTACTTTCACATTTGAAAGGGAACAATGGACCCTCACTTGCTTCCTCAAGGATATAAACATTCACTGACCTTAGCACATAAGGCATTAGCCAAACTCTTGGAAGCTATCAAGAATTTGGCTGACAAGGACCATATAGATATTATTCAATATATAGATGATATCTTTATACAAGGAGATGATTATTCTAAGGTCTTGGAAGTTGGTAACAACGTTATAGCCCTACTTGAGGAAATGAGAGTGCAGGTACCAGAAGGAAAAAGACAAGAATCCTCTAGTGAAGTAGCCTTTTTGGGAGTGCGATGATCTCAGGATGGAGAGGGCGTCCCTGAAAAGGTCCTTGACTCACTTTGGACAGCACCATTGCCCAAAAATATTAAAGAATTACACATTATTTGGGGAACTTTACATTTTTGGTGAAAGCATATTCCTGTTTTTTTCTGTAATTGCACAACCCCTTTACAACTTATTAAGGAAGAGGTTAACTTGGCAGTGGGGAGACACTGAAGAACAATGTCTGAGAGAATTAAAAAATTTATCAGAACAGCATGAAATATTGGCTGTCTTAAATAACAGAGATTTGGAAATTCACTGAGATATTACTGAGAAGGGATGCCTAGTGGGTACCTGGCAAGACTACTGACCTATCCTCTTTGATTCCCAAGCTTGGGGACAAGCTGAGATTAGATATACCACTATAGAGAAATGTTTGTGTGCATTGCTATTTGCTTTAAAAACTACTGTTAAACTTTATACTGGACAACCTACAATATTAAAGTGCCCAATAGGCCCCTTGTACTGGCAGGAAAAGGGAAAATAACTTCCTCAGGGCACAGCTCAGAAGGTAAATATCTATAACAAGATAATACAATTTTGGGATTGAGTGACATCCTTCATGTTACTGGGGAGACCACCTCTCCCAGAATTGGGAATTTCAAAATCGAATTTAGTGGAAATATTGCAACCAAAACAACACCTGCAATAACTGAATCATAGAATACCAGGTTGGAAGGGACCTCAAGGATCATCTGGTCCAACCTTTCTTGTCTAGACTGTGCTTTTGCCATGAATAGAATAGAATAATTAAGTTTGGAAAAGACCTCTAAGATCATCAAGTCCAACTGTCAACCCAACACCACTGTGCCCACTAAACCATGTTCTGAAGTGACACATCTATGTGTTTTCTGAACACCTCCAGGGATGGTGGCTCAACCACTTCCCTGGGCAGCCTGTTCCAATGCCTGACAACCCCTTCAGTAAAGAAATTGTTTCTAATATCCAATCTAAACCTCCCCTGCCAAAACTTGAGGCCATTTCCTCTCATCCTATCACTTGTTACTTGGGAGAAGAGACCAGCACCCACCTCACTACAACCTGCTTTCAGGCAGTTGTAGAGAGCGATAAGGTCTCCCCTCAGCCTCCTTTTCTCCAGACTGAACAGCCCCAGCTCCCTCAGCGGCTGCTCCTCACAAGACCTGTGCTCCAGGCCCCTCACCAGCTTGGTTGCCCTTCTCTGGACACGCTCCAGCACCTCCACGTCTTTCCCGTAGTGAGGGGCCCAAAACTGAACACGGGACTCGAGGTGCGGCCTCACCAGTGCCGAGTACAGGGGAACAACCACCTCCCTGCTCCTGCTGGCCACACTATTTCTGATACGGGCCAGGATGCCGTTGGCCTTCTTGGCCACCTGGGCACACTGCTGGCTCATATTCAGCCGGCTGTCGACCAGCACCCCCAGGTCTTTCTCTGCCGGGCAGCTTTCCAGCCACGCTTCCCCAAGCCCGTAGCGCTGCGTGGGGTTGTTGTGACCCAAGGGCAGGACCCGGCACTTGGCCTTGTTGAACCTCATACAATTGGCCTCAGCCCATCGATCCAGCCTGTCCAGATCCCTCTGTAGAGCCTTCCTACCCTCGAGCAGATCGACTCTCCTGCTCAACTTGGTGTTGTCTGCAAACTTACTGAGGGTGCACTTAATCCCCTCGTCCAGATCATTGATAGATACTAAACAGAACTGGCCCCAAGGCTGAGCCCTGGGGAACACCACTGGTGACCGGCCGCCAACTGGATTTGACTCCGTTCACCACAACTCTTTGGGCCTGGCTATCCAGCCGGTTTTCTACCCAGTGAAGAGTACACTTGTCTAAGCCAGGAGCTGGCAGCTTCTCAAGGAGTATGCCATGAAAGACAGTGTCAAAGGCCTTACTAAAATGCAGGTAGACAACACCCACAGCCTTTCCCTCATCCACTAGGTGGGTCACCTGGTCATGGAAGGAGATCAGGTTGGTCAAGCAGGACCTGCCTTTCATGAACCCGTGCTGGCTGGGCCTGATCCCCTGGTTGTCCTGCACATGGCATGTGAGTGCACTCAAGATGAACTGCTCCATAATCTTCCCTGGTACCGAGGTCAGGCTGACAGGCCTGTAGTTCACCGGATCCTCCCTCCGACCCTTCTTGTAAATGGGAGTCACATTGGCAAGCCTCCAGTCCTCTGGGACCTCCCCTGTTGACCAGGATCGCTGATAGATGATGGAGAGTGGCTTGGCAAGGACCTCTGCCAGTTCCCTCAGTACTCTTGGATGGATCCCATCGGGTCCCATAGACTTTTGAGTGTCCAGGTGGTGTAGCAGGTCATTAACTGCTTCCTGATTATGGGGGGTATATTCTGCTCTTAGTCCCTGTCTTCCAGCTCAGGGGGCTGAGTACCCTGAGGATAACTGGTGTCCCTATTAAAGACTGAGGCAAAGAAGGCATTCAGTACCTCAGCCTTTTCCTCATCTTTGGTGGCAATGTTCCCCTCTGCATCCAATAAAGGATGGATATTCTCCTTGGCTCTCTTTTTGTTGTTAACGTATTTGTAAACATTTTTTGTTACCTCTTAGGACAGTGGCCAGATTGAGTTCTAGCTAAGCTTTTGCTAATTTTCTAATTTTCTCTCTGCATGACCTAACAAGATTCCTGTACTCTTCCTGAGTTGTCTGCTCTTTCTTTCAGAGGTGGTAAACTCTCCTTTTTTTCCTGAGTCCCAGCAAAAGCTCCCTGTTCAGCCAGGCCAGTCATCTTCCCCAATGGTTTGTCTTGCAGTGCATGGGAATAGCCTGCTCTTGAGCCTTTAAGACTTCCTTCTTGAATAATGTCCAGCCTTCCCGGACTCCTTTGCCCTTCAGGACTGTCTCCCAAGGGACTCTCTCAACCAGTGTCCTGAACAGGCCAAAGTTTGCCCTCCGGAAGCCCATAGTAGTGGTTTTGCTGACCCCCCTCCTTACCTCACCAAGGATCAAGAATTCTATCATTTCATGGTCACTAAGCCCGAGATGACCTCCAACCACCACACCTCCCATCAGTCCTTCCCTGTATGTAAACAGTAGGTCTAGCAAGGCTCCTCCCCTGGTAGGCTCACCTACCAGCTGTGTCAGGAAGTTATCTTCCACACACTCCAGGAACCTCCTAGATTGTTTGCTCTCTGCTGTGTTGTATTTGCAGCAGACATCAAGCTGGAAGCACCTCCATACATGACTGAAATTGGGGCACAGGAAGGTACATGGTTTATTGATGCCAGAGCTAGAAGAATTAATAACATATGGAAATATTGCATTGCTGGTATTGAGATTAAAAGTGGAAAACAAATAATTACAGAAGGTGATGGATCTGCTCAACTTGGAGAATTAATGGCTCTGTTACATGCTTTGGAAGAAGGGGCTAAGATCATTTATGCTGATTCCTGCTTTGCAGCTCAAGGAGCCTTAAACAGGGCACCCATTTAGGAAAGTCAGAAATATGTGGTTGATGGACAATGTGTAAAGTTTGCCACTATTTGGCAGAAAGTTCTTGATTTGGGTTGTGTGGCTGCCCCTCTGATCAAAATCGAATGGGTCCCTGCTCACCTAGGTCATAAAACTAGTAATGAGGTGGTGAAGTGGAATCATGAAGTGGATCAACTAAGTAAAATTAAACTCAAACCTCTGGATGTACAGTGGGAATGACTATTAAATTGGTTACATGTCCAGCAATGACATGGGAGGGGGTCTCTGGTGTATATAATTGGGTTGGGACACCTCCTGAACCCAAGCTGCTGAAATCATCTCTTCTTGTCCAGTATATCAAGAGAGATGGGAATATAGTGAATGGAGACCATCCTTACATGTTTCTGACAGTAAAGCTAAATGGAGTTGCTGGCAGGTGTCCTATAATGGTCCATTGGCAGTTCGTTGGAAATATATGTTGACAGCCATAGAAGCGGTGTCTGGATTAGGCTTTGTACATCCTTGTTCGAAGGCTAATGCACAGACTACTAAAATGGCTCTGCAACATTTGTTACCACACTACCCAGTTTCCAGTGAAATTCAGTCTGATAATGGCAGCCACTTCAATAATCATGAAGTACAAGACTGGGCTAATGAAAAAGGAATTCAATGGGTATTTCACATCCCCTATTACCCACAAGCTGTGGGTACAGTTGAAAGATTCAATGGATTGTTAAAAGGAAAATTGAGGAAAAATAAACCAAATTCCACAGATGAGTTATATGAAATTATTTGGCAGTGAAATAACAGATATAAGACTGGTGGTTCTCCCATCAATCTTGCTTGTCAATTTTGTAAGACTTTGTCCAATTTGAAGCCTGGTACAATCATTACTGTTAAACACCCAATACATGGAACTGCTTAAGGTCTTGTTCATTCTTGTAGCATGTGGAACAATGCCTGTGTCTTGGTGAGATCTAAGAACTGTGAGCACTTGTGGCAGATCCTCCTAAAATGGATCCAACAAACCGGGAAAGCTGGTGTGAGCATATCATGCAAGCCATAGTTGGAAGTACCTTTTGATGTTCTAAAATTTTGTATTTTGCCTATACCACCTGATGGCTAAATCCTTTCTTGAGCACTTAATGTGGTCAGTTTTGTGAGAAGGTGACTTTTTAGTGAGATGGATTAGTTGTAGTGATCCTACCTATATGCCTAAAGATCAGTTGCTAGCTGTTCAGTGGGCCAGAGATAGAGGATGGACAGAGGAGATTTTTGATCCAAGAAATGCATGTGACCTTCATACTACTTGGAGGAGGTTTATATCTTTTCTGCTAGGTGGGTTAGATATTGTTCAGAGTAATAAGAGGGCAGTTTGGGGATTTAAGGGATCCCGGTTTTTATATTGTCCAGTAACATTACCTTGGTCAATTGCTGTTTCGTGTTTTCATTGTGATCCTGAAGTAATTGTTGTCACAGATAATGATGCTGAACAGATCCCCAGTGAGGATGAACCCTTGACAAAGGAGAGTGATTTGGTGGATCCTGCGTCTGGTGAGCCTTGGTCTTCTGATGCTCCACCTTTACCTTTTGCAAATCCATCATCATCAGTAAGCTCTAACAATCAAGCAATTGGCTGGCTTGGAGAGCAATGTAATACTGATGATGATTAGGGATACTATGTGACTATCGTGACCGGGTTTGTGGCAACTCTGCCTCCCCTTGATGATGTCAACAGGACAACTGCCCCTGACTCCACAGCTTCTGTGGATTCACCAGGTGGAGCAACTTCTCCCAAGAGATCAAGATCTGACCAGCAAGTGGAAGATGGACCTGATGATGACTACAAGCTTTCCACTGAACTTACAGATTGACTGGACCAATTCCTCCATATGATATGTAGACAGATAATGAGCTTTTCTTTGCTAGGGTGAGACTAAATATCTGGCCTTTTCCACCTCCGTCTCTTGAATTTTAATCCACAAAAGAACATAGACTCATAGAATGGTTTGGTGTGGAAGGAATCTTTAAAGGTCATCTAGTCCAACCACCCCCTACAATGAGCAGGGACATCTTCAACTAGATCAGGTTGCTCAGAGCCCTGTCCAACCTGACCTTGCATGTTTGCAGGGATGGGGTATCTACCACCTCTTCTGGGCAACCTGTTCCATCCAGTGTTCACCACCCTCATGGTAAAAATGTTTTTCCTTGTATCTAGTCTGAAACTACCCTCTTTTACTTTAAAACCATTACCTCTTGTCCTGTTGCTGCAGGTCCTATTAAAAAGTCTGTCCCCATCTTTCTTACAAGCCTCCTTTAAGTATTGAAAGGCCATAATAAGGTCTCCCCGGAGCCTTCTCTTCTCTGGGCTGAACAACTCCAACTCCCTCTGCCTGTTCTCATAAGAGAAATGTTCCATCCCTCTGATTATTTTTGTGGCCCTCCTCTGGACCAGCTCCAACAGGTCCATGTCTTTCCTGTGCTGAGGACTCCAGAGCTGGACGCAGTACTCCGGGGGGGGGTCTCACCAGAGTAGAAGGGCAGAATCACCTCCCTCGACCTGCTGGTCACACTTCTTTTGATGCAGCCCAGGATACAGTTGGCTTTCTGGGCTGCAAGTGCACATGGCTGGCTCATGTCCAGCTTTTCATCCACCAGTACCCCCAAGTCCTTCTCCACAGGGCTGCTCTCAATCCAGCCTGTATTGATACTGGGGGTTGCCCCGACCCAGGTGCAGGACATGGCACTTGGCCTTGTTGAACCTCATGAGGTTCACATGGGTCCACTTCTTGAGCTTGTTGTTGTGGTTTAACCCCAGCCAGCAACTAAGCACCACACAGCTGCTCACTCACTCCCCCCCTCCACAACCCCACCCCCAGTGGGATGGGGGAAAGAATTGGAATAAAAAAAGTAAAACTTGTGGGTTGAGATAAGAAAAGTTTAATAGAACAGAGAAGAAACTAGTAATGATAATAATAACAATAACAATAATAATAATAAAAAGATTGGAATATACAAGTGACACACAATGCAATTGCTCGCCACCTGCTGACCACTGCCCAGTTAGGGCCCAAGCAGCGATTCCTCCCAGCCCCACTCCCCGCAGTTGATATACTGTGTATAATGTCACATGGTATGGAATACCACGTTGGCCACTTTGGATCAGCTGCCCTGGCTGTGTCCCCTCCCAACTTCTTGTGCCCCTCCAGCCTTCTTGCTGGCTGGGCATGAGAAGCTGAAAAATCCTTGACTTAGTATAAACATTACTTAGCAACAACTGAAAACATCAGTGTGTTATCAACATTTTTCTCATACTGAACCCAAAACATAGCACAATACCAGCTACTAGGAAGACAGTTAACTATTCCAGCCAAAACCAGGACACTTGTCCATGTCCCTCTGGATGCCATCCTGTCCCTCAGGCATGTCAACTGCACCACTCAGCTTGGTGTCATCTGCAAACTTGCTGAGGATGGACTCAATCCCACTGTCCATGCCATTGATGGAGATATTAAACTGTACTCGTCCCAATATGGACCCTGAGGGACACCACTTGTCACGGATCTCCATCCAGACACTCAGCTGTTGACCACTACTCTCTGGATGCGACTATCCAGCCAATTCCTTATCAATCAAATCCATATCTCTCCAATTCAGAGGAGGATGTTGTGGGAAACCATGTCAAAGGCCTTACAGAAATCCAGATAGATGACATCTGTAGCTCTTCCCTTGTCCACTGATGAAATCACTCTATCACAGAAGACCACTTGGTTGGTCAGGTAAGATTTGCCCTCGGTGAAGCAATACTGGCTGTCTCGAATCACCTCCCTGTCCTCCATGTCCCTTAGCATAGCTTCTGGGAGGATCTGTTCCTTGATCCTCCCAGGCACAGATGTGAGGCTGACAGGTCAGTAGTTCCCAGGGTCTTCTTTTCTACCTTTTTGAAAATGGGTGTCATAAGTGTGCAAGAAGGAGTTTTAAATAATAAGGAATATTAATCATTCTTCAGCTCTAAAATACCATTCAAGGACTAAACAATGCAGTGCTGATGTAGCAGGGAAAAAAACCACAGCACTTCCACAATTTATGGGCAAGGGAACTGAATCACAGAAATTGTGCAATTTTTTCCTGAGAAACATTAGTCTTGCCCTTAGACATCTTGAGTTTGAACGTAGTTTGCTATAAATATAACAATACCCCGCAATTTGGGGGTCTCAAGCCCCCAAACCAGCCAAGTCATTGGAGTCATCAGATGCTTTAAAAGACCTGTATTTTTAGATTTACAGACATCTGCCAGGGAAGGTACCCAGATGTGTCCAGTAGGTGTCGTTTTTGTCCACTCTTGCTTTCTTTATTAATGTTAATCATAGAATCATTTAGGTTGGAAAAGACCTTCAGGATCATCGAGTCCAACCGTCAACCACGCCAGTTGTAGAGAGCGATAAGGTCTCCCCTCAGCGTCCTTTTGTCCAGATTAAACAGCCCCAGTTCTGTAAGCCGCTCCTCATAAGACTTGTGCTCCAGGCCCCTTACCAGCTTCGTTGCCCTTCTCTGGACACACTCCAGCACCTCAATGTCTTTCCTGTAGTGGGGCCCAAAACTGAAGTCCAGGTAGATAAGATGAGAGTAGCAAGAAGGCATTTTCCTTGGAAGGTCAGCGGTATCATTGCTTTCCCATGGAAATGGATGGTATTTGGGAGAGGAAGCTATGGCATGTGCAGAACCAGAAATGGGTTTGACCAGAAATCTCTCCAGGCTGAACGGGAATGCTCAGGATCAGTGTGGTACCTGGTCATTTCTGGACTGAACTAAAGACCTGGGCAGACAGGACCAGATTTTGTTCAAAGTCCAGTTCTGCAGGATTTGGCACTCTGAAAGAAGGACGCTCCTCAGTGATCCTATTCTTTCCACTTCTGCATATCCTCAGCTATGTTAAGTTGCAGCAAACCCTCTTGGTACCTTGCCCTGTACTGCTGGATATAAGACACGGTCCAGCCATGGGCACTTCTGGTCAACAATTTCTTACCTCCTTCCTCTGTTACACAGAAAACCAGAAAGATCTGAAGGATAAACTTCCTTAGGCCATAGCTGCTGGGTTGGAGTGAAGCCAGCCAGGGATGGTTTCCTGTCTGGCAAATATGCCATTTCTGCATTGCACAAACCTCTGGAGCAGGGCTGCAAGCACTGACTCCCACTACCATTCAACAGTAGGTCAACAGCCCTGACAAGCAAAATTTGGCATGGCTCACTGTGGCCAAGTATAAGACATCTTATTAATTTTATAAAATTTTTGATAGTTGTTGTAAATAGGCCCCTTTGTCCCAGTACAGGGAACTTCCACCCCGCAGGAGAGGGAGCTGAAGGAGACCTATGCTTCCCCAGGGACAGTTTAGAGCAAACCATGGCATCGGTTGCCATCGAAACGTTTTAGACTGGGAGACTGCACTTTGGTTTGAGGCGCTGGAGCTCCAGCCAGACATGAGTTTCCCGTTGCCAGTTTGGCTGATGCGGTGGTAACCTCTGCCAGAGGGATATGGCAAGCAAGCACAGCAGCCCTTGCTGTTCCCTGAACCCCAGCCCAGAGGGCCCCAAGGAAGAAGATACACAGACACGTGCTAATGGATACCCACATGCACAAGAACTTCTCACTGGTTCCCCATGAGGCTGGCAGGTGGCATGAAGCCCAGATGTGAAATTAAATCAGTACCAGCCGCAGAGCTGCAGCTGGCTGTGCAAATGCTAGGGGAGCTGTACCCGTTTGCTTCACGTGGGCGGCTGGGGCCAGAGCTGGGGGCTTGGCTGTCACGTGGACCCTTCCAATGCACAGGTGCCATGGATGTTCCTTCTCTCGGTCCCTGGCCTGCTTTGAACAGCACAGCTATGGAACTTCACCCTGCTGCTGTATATTCACAATGACCCCAAAAAGGCCATTTTGCATCCATTCTCCTTCCTACCCAGCACTCTGGTGAAGTTGGAAAATTCATCCCTAGCTGAGCGAGCTGCAAACTACAACCACACATCTAAAATTTCCACTCAGGCACCTTCATGATGTTGAAGCAGAACTTGCAGCAGCATTGCTTTCATGCAAAACAGAAACAGCCCCCACAGCTGTCTCCAGCTCCTCTACGAAGATACAGCATCAGAAGCAAAAATTTCATTTGATATTCCCAAATAACTGAAATTATTTTTGTTATTAAAGATGATCTGACTAAAGTGAACACCCTCTTCCATGAACCGATATTAGCCATGAGCCATCAGTGCCACCAGTACCAGGCTCCACAGAGGGACATGCAAACCACAAATGCGCAGGGCTGCTTCCAGCCCTGCCCCAGCATGCCTGGGACTGCAGGTTAGAGTCTTTGGCAGCAGTCAGAAAATATCATTTTGAGAGACTTAACTAGTTTCTCTGGCCAAGGATTATCCTTAAACACATCATTCTAGTCTAAAATGAGTTTTTTGACTCCAAATAGAGGCTGTTGTTGCTTCTTTCTTCTCTTGCAGACATAACTTGCAGCTGTTCATAAACAGCTGATATGAATTTTTGGTCGCCTATCTAATAGCACAGTATTGTGCCTGCCTCCAACCTGGAGGAATTTATGCTACAGTGTGAATTTCAAACACGTAATATCAAATTATCTATCGGGAAATATTTCTGTGCATGGGTGAGCTGTGTCTGAAGGTTTCACACAGTCACACAGGGACTGTTTTCCTGGGTGGGACCCAGCCCCTCAAGTCATGTTGCCCTGATTCCAAGACACGTGCTAAGTTTCTGAAGGAACCTGCTGCTTTCTTGTAACTGGCTCATAGGCCCTTTCTTCCAGAGCACTATTTCTCTCAGTAACTGCCATTAAGTGAAGGTGTGGACTCTGAGGTAGGCAAACAGGATCTCACCTTCAGATGACCATTGCTTCTTCAACCAGCCAGCAACAATAAAGCAAGATAAGAGGCACTTAGAGAAATCCACGTAAATGCAAGCGCTCCTTTTCAGGAGCTCATTCAGTCAGATAAACTCCCATCAGCCACACACATGAAGGTCTTCATAATCAGACAATACTGATCTTTGATTACACCACATAATAATGATGGAAGGAACTGCTCAGCCCACTTTGCCCAAACGGATCTGTTACTGTAGATGGTCAGAGAAAATAGCTTTATCACCACAGTCAGCCAGGACTGAACTACAAGGTGAAGAAAAAATCAGACATCAACAACCACATTTAAATCAAAAAGATACCTGCAATAAGAAAACTTCAAGGTAAGGTCTGAGGTTTTTCACAAAATTATAAATAGAAAAGATTAGTCTATTGGGCTTTGGGGACCTTTCAATATATGTAGTTACAGAAGCATGACAAAAACAGGGTGACCGATTTCAGTGTGCTTTGAAGCAGGGACTTTTTCAGGATTAAACCTTTCAACCGGCAAGTAATGTCTGAAAGGCTTGTCACAGAGTTCAAGAATTTAGATATTTATTTTCTCCTAGCCTTGAAAGAGTGTGCTTTTTTGTGGTTTTCCAAACAGTAACTTAGGGTTTCGCTTGCAAAATAAAGGTGACTGGATACACGACCTGAGCAAAGCTAGATAATGGATAGGAATTTTACCAGACTGAGGGCTGCTTTGGCGGATGACTCACTGCTCTGCTGGGTGACTTCTGGGTGGCAATGATGTGACCACTCATGTGGAACAATAAATTAACTCTGTTGAAATGATGCAATACCCATTTTCTAGAAGGTTTCACAGTGTCCCCCTGAATTATCTCCTGCAAAGCCTTCATTTTCACAGGATTTTCTGAATGCTCAGGCTTTGGTTTCCATTAATTTTCCTCTCTGCAGAACAGCTCTGTGCTTCCACTCCAAGAGCACCAGAACAGCTATTTTCCACGCATTAGCCTGGGAAAAGCTTCAGTAACAGCCTGGTAAAAGCTTCCTGCACTGAGCTCCATGTACCACCCACAGGTTTTCCTTTATCAGCTGTAAGACAATAAGATACCATTCAGGTTGGGAGGTTCCTGTTACTGTTTCCACGGCCACTTGTCCCCAGCACGGGGAGATGTCATAATTTTATCCTTTACCACCTCCTGTACGTTCCTCTTCACTGCCTGTCCTTTCCTCCTTCATCCCAAAGGAGCTTCAAAGGCTCTGGAAGCTTAAAAATTTCCACTCCCCCCACACTGCCCCCTTCTTCCATTGCATCTTTTGCACCTAAGTCACCAGCATATCTAGATGGGCAGCACAGCACCAGAGATGCAGCATGGCATAATCATGGGTTTCTTAGGATTGAATGAAGAAAGTCCTCAGTGAGCAACTGTTCTCCATTTCTTTTGAGAGATGGAAAGGCATTTTGGAGGACTGAGCAAAAATGAGCGTCCTTTTCTCCCTTCTTCCATTTGGAGATTATATGAAGGTGTCTAAACGAAGGCTGTGTTTAGGAAACTGTATTTGCATAGCTATCATCACATCTGTCTGTGTAAAATCTGGGCATCTTCGTCTGAAAATCAAGATGGTTTCTGTCTCTTGTTGATTCCCTTTTTTTAAATAAACCCTTTTATGTAAGCATGACTGATCATTATTACGGCCTTGCTAATACAAGGAAGGAAATTGGTAAAATGAGTTTTACCATGCAGAGGACAAAACAGGGTATTTTAAAGTAGCTTTCAAAGTGCTTTTTACTCTGGCAGCGCCTTTGCTGTGATGGATCAAACCGTTGAACAAGGTGTCCACAATCATGAGGACATCTTCATCAAACATGGACCATGGCTTATTTCAGGTCCTCTTTGAGCAAACCTGAATATCAGGCTTTTCAGGCCACCTCAGTGAACAATTAAATGAAATTCTGCCAAGAGCTCTGATCTGCAGGTTCCCTCATCCTGGGACACGGTACAAATATTTTTTGCAGATATCTGAGCAAGTCCTACAATGCAAAATGCTAAGGTTTAGCAAGGTGGTATACAAATACGTCTTCTTCCAATAAGGGGAAAAAAAAAAAAAAAAAAGAGAGAAAGAAAAAAAAGAAAAAGAGAAGGAGAAAAGGAAGAAAGAAGGGGGAGAAAAGGAAGAACAGAAGAAATCAAACTGGCCCTCTAGTGAAGTCTATTGATTGGGAGCTCATGAAACTGCAACAAAGAATCAGGCACCACTGAGAGTTCCTGTGATTATTTCACTTTCCTGTGGGCCAGAAACTTTCACCAACACACTGTGGGTGGCAGAAGCCACCGCAGAGTGGGGATCTGCTTCTCTAAGCAAGCAGCAGTGGTTAGCACCCCATTCCTCTGGGCACACACTCACACAGACACAGAAGAGGGGTAGCACCTTTTAGTGCATCTTCAATCCAACACCCATCAACCCAGAAATCAGAATGGGGATTTGAGGGCTCTGCAAGCCAAGCTAACGGCAGAGGAGGAGGAAATGTTGCAAGAGGGGCATATCTCTGACTGTGCTGCTGTGGTCACGCAGGTGACCCACTGGGACAGCTCTTGGAGGGTACATAGCAGTATTTTAAGTCACAGGGCCAATATTAAGGGAAGGGATAGCATTCAATTGATGCAAGTGTTAAATCGGGTAATTGGGTTTGTTAAATTGAGGCAACAAACAAGAAGATGGTGTATCCCATCACCTGCTCATACATGCTTGTCCCACTGCCATGAGCCTGGCTTAGTCCCCAGCTTGGGGTGCCACAGTAAAGAAATTGGGGAAGGGGTACAATTATTTATCTGATTATTAGGTCCTTCCCTGGGTGGCCTCTCCTTCAATCTTTGTCCTCTGCACCAATGGCTTGAAAAACAGCAACAACTTCCATATAGCTTTTGTACAACAAATGTCAAAGGAATAAAAGGAAAGAGAAAATATTACATATTGGGGATTTCCACTGAGCAGCTGTTGTTAGGCTAAAACTCCATGACACAATGGAGAGTAGAAAGGATCAACATTAAATAAAGAGTGACTTTCTAGCACACTATCTAGCAATTTAATCACAAGCAGAGCATCTGACCCCACATAACAAGAAGTGGCTACTTCTCTAGTCTCTATAGGAGGGAGAAAGGCAAATACATTGATTCGCATAAGGGGTCCCTGGAGGTTTTTTTGTCTTTTCCCTTTATTTTCCCAGGGTTTGCATTTTCAGTCTCTTTGAGAATACAGTTTAATGGTCTCAGCTGAGTCCAGCTTTCCCCACGGTCCTGTTCATCTCTATGCCTCATCATCTGGAAATAAGTAAAAATTGTCACCGCTCTAAAACTTCTAAACTTTATCCTTTTAAAAGGACCCCTTCTCCCCATCCCTAACATTGTCAATATCTGCAATATCCTGGGCTAGTCTATACCTACAAGCAAGAATTCCTGATAATTCTCTGATAAGCAATCAGAGAAACACTATAAAAATGGATTGTAGAGAGGCCTCTTATCCTCTTCTCTCTACCAGAGATTACTGAACTGTGGAAACATCAATTAAGGTCAAAGCAAAGAGGTGTGAAGATAGATAGATTTTAATCATTGGCTGAAGCACATTTTAAATGTGTAGCTTAAAATTCTTCCATTTCCTGTGTTTCAGTAAATATAAGATGTGTATAGCCCATAATTACATAGACAAGTTTTGATGACCGCTTCCTCTTTTGCATAAAGGTTTTTCTTAGTTCTGTTCTTAAACAGACACTCTGATTAGCTGATTTTCTATGTTGATAAGCATAAATTAAGAAGACTAACCAGACATCCTCAGAGACACAACAGACTTGCCCTACATTTGTTTCTGTGACTGTGTCTCATCATTCCTGGATTTCTGAAGTTTACTGCAGTTATCTAGCTTATGTGTCTTTCAAATTATCCAAATAAAGAATGAATCATATTGGCACAGCTAGCAGAACAACAGCCAGATGACGATTTAGAGCTACGATAACCAGCCTGGCATGTCGGTAACTCCTGTGCAGAATTTAGCCACACTGCCAAAGAATAGTGTCCAAGTCAAAAGTGCAAATGGGTTGAGAAGAAAACTTATTCTTGTAGGATTAGATATAGTTAATTATATTCAATGGGTAGCCCTCAAATGTATGTTCTGAATCTGGGAGCCCTTATTCTTCTAGATTACCAGGAACTGGTAGAATAAAAGAAGGGAAAGATTACTTCATGCCCATCCTGTTTTCTGTAGTCCGGTCATCATCTTTCTGAGATGTACCATAGCCACCATTACAGGCACGTAGCTGAGCGGACCCTGCTTGGCAATGCTTAATGTACTATGCTGATTCTCCCTTGTGCCCACAGTATGGGTTCAAATACTTCACAACCACAGGGAAATGTACTGATCTCACTCTCCCAGAGAACACAGTGACACTGATCCTCCACTCCAGTACCATTCTTGCCAAATCCTCCTCAACTCACATCATTGATAATATCCCTCCATCACATTTGCCATTGGGTGTGGTCGTACACTGATTATTGGTGGGGATGGAGAGTGGCCAGATGCATCCAGCTGGAATGACCTTAGCGATTAAGAGAACAAGCACAAGAAAATCTCTCTCTTTATGGTCAAGCGCACAGCACCACTTCAGCAGCAGGCTGCCTTGAGTGCTCCCTCCAGAAACGTCTGTTCTGCACCATGCCTTAGCAGCAAACTCCTGGGTGTGCAGAGGAGAAGTAAATAGAGGAAAAGAAATAGCAGGTAGAAAATATCTGTATGTACTGCAACTGCAACTCGTACAAGTTCTGCTCTCTTATGAAACCTGTCCTTCTCTTTGCTCTACAAACAACACACCATGTTCTGCTCCTGGGAGAAGTCTGTAACCACCGAGGCCTCTATTATCATGGGAGGTCAGAGAACAAGCTCCATTTCCTGGCTGCCAACTGCTTGATTTCTCAATTTGCATTTTTTTCCCATGCACATAGAAGCTGGGTTTACAGCTTGTTGGATTTGTAAGGTCCTGTTCTGTCAGGAGGATATTAAAAGTAACTGAAAAAATGTAATATCCACATTAGAATGAATATAGGAAATCACAGTTAAGGATATTTCAAATCTTTCTCTAGTAATGACCCCCGCAAATATGCTAATGAAAGAGAGCTAACACTGTTGCTTCAGTGTTAGAAGGGAGGCTGTGACTTACAGGTTTTCAGCTTACAGGTCACTTTGCCTATACATCTGTGAAAGAATGTGATCTTATTATTTTGGCGATTGCTACAATTACATGTATACCTCAAATTTCCAACTATTTTATTATAAGTGATCTATGTAAATCAATAGTGTAATTTGATCACACATTAATAAGGTTAATAATAATGCCAATCCAGTATGGTGAACAAATAACCCTCATCTCAAATATCTTACAACCTACAATAAATAGACTACAACAACAACACCACAATCAAAAAGAAGAATATTATGGTTATTTTTCACGAAGCCTGCTTGAATTCTAGTTTTTCTTTAATTTAATGATGTGCTTGGTTGGTAGGACATCATTTAGAAGGAAGAGACAAACAGTTTTTCCAAACCCAGAAGCATCACAATAAAAAAAAAAAGTGCAAGAAGTGAAAGCTGGGGACGGGGAAACAAAATCAGAAATAAGCACTGCAAAGAATATAATGGATAGATAAAACGATCATCAGAGTTGCCAATACTAGATTCAGTGCATTGCTTATTGTGCATGCTCTGTTGTTTGGGAGCTAAATTCATAAATAGGGATTCTGGAGATTCTCCCTCATCCCTTGGAGGTTTCCCAGAACTCCACATGCAAGGGGTCATTGACTGATTGCTCTCGTGACTCTGTTTTCCCACATATGGTACCAAGAATTTTTTTAACTGAGGTTTTTAAAAGCCTGACAAGGTATTTTACTTGCTGTTTTTGTGGGTGCTGTCATTTTCTGCTTTTTGGCAGTTGGGGAGATACCACAAAAAAGGTGGGTTTCGTAGTGATTCAGCCCTGAGCCAAAACTGAAAGTTCACACTACTTTCTTTGACTAAGCATCCAAACTTCTGCGGCCTTCCCGGGTCTGAGCCTTCTGGGTTTTTAGACTTGACACCATCATTGCTAGATTTATTGCCCAAACACAGAATTCCGTGAGTCTGTGAACTCCTCAGCTGGAGACGCAGGTGCCATCATTGCTAGATATACACTGACTTCTGCTTGATGTGGCCTCTCCTGGGCAGTAGGAACCTGAAGCTCAGGGGTGCGATGAGTGCACCAACAGCCCTGAGGCCAGCTGGTCCCCGGTCTGTGCCCCTGAGTGACTCCCCAGCCTGAGTGATGGGAGGTGGGACCTTCATCACCAGCTCGAGGAGGAGGAGGTGGTGGGGGCAACACCTGGTCTCCTGAGAAACTGGAGAACCCCATGAGAGACCAGCAATGGAAGGCCTGGGGCTACAAGGGAAGCAGCCCCACACTGCTTGCCCCTTCCCAGCTCAGGGCTGTCCCAGCATCCATACCCACCAGAGACAAACCAGTGGGGTCAATTCCCACAGGGTCACCAAGATCACCCAAGTGGGTCATATCCCACGGGGTGTCCAGCGTCACCTGAAGGGTCACATGCCACAGGATCATAAGAGACATCCCAAAGGGAGGTGTCCCATCCCATGGAGTCACGATGGTCACCTGAAGGAGTGTTGTGCCATGGAGATCACATAGTCACCCCAAGAGGGTCACACCTCATGGGGTCACCAGGGACACTCCAGCAACCACAGGGTCAGCAGGGATGACTGAGGCAGGGGAGACAGCCAGCTATCCACTCTCCTCCCAGCAGGAGGTGAACCCCACCAGTGGGGTGCAGACCAGTAGCCCCCACGGCATCCCTGCAGGGGTGGGTGGGGGCTCATGAGGCAGCCTGCTCCAGGTGCCCCGCAGAGGGACCTGCTAGCTTTCTCCTCTTCCCTGCCATGTTCAGTGGGACCCTACAGCCCTCCCGGCATGAGACATCCCACCTCCTGGGGCACCTGCTCCTCAGGGCACCCTGCCAGTTCCTGAGCCCTCAGCAGGCACCTTCAAAGCACCTCCCTCCGACACCCTTGCCCACGGCACTGGGGTCCAGACAGGGAAAGTACCCGTAACACCTTATCAGCAAACCACCACACACGCTCTTGAGTAATTTGTCAGGGTCCTGTTGACTCCACGTTGCAAAACTGTCCCCAGCATCCCCCAGAGCTGCAGGGCAGTGGGCAGCAGCTGGTGCCTGTCCAGGGATGCTCCTCCACTGCTCGCCCCTTCCCCAGCCCTTTCGGAGGTCCTCTGTCATGTCCTCGGCACAGCACTCCTCTCGCCTCTCCCTGCCTGCCACCGTGCTCTGCCATAACCGCAGACACAGGCGGGTCACACCAGCCATGCCCTGCCAGACTCCTGCCACCGCTTGACAATTAAATTGCCCTGTGTCAAAAACAACAATAACAACACGCCCCCCCCCCCCCCCCCCCCCCCCGGACTTCTTGTGTCTTTGCAGATTGAGAGCTTCCTGCACATTCACAGCCCGTGTGCCCCACCCCCACCCCACATTATTGCCCACCGCAGGATGATGAAATAGGGAGGGAGGATGGCATCATGGCCACAAAGCATGATGCAACCCAAGATGCTGTGCCATGCAACGTGAAGTCCTACTCCTGCCTGTAGGATACAGCCTACACACTTCCTCACCCTCTGCTTCCCACCCCCCCCCCTCCCCAGCATCCATGCTCCTCCACTCCTCTCCTCTCCTCCACATGTGGAGCAGGTGGGGATGGTGACAGCCCTGCCGAGGGGCACGGGGCACGCACACAGCACCTAGACCCACGAGGGAGGCAGGGAGGAGCTGACACCAGGACCTTCCCAAAGCACAGAGGGCCCAGAAAATAGAAACAGGTTGTAAAGTGCAAAAAATACTTTGTTGTTGTCACGTGCAAAACCCTTTTTCCTGTTTCCCCTATTTACTTCTCCTTTATACCCCTTGGAGTCAGCTGGTGCATCTGCAGAGAGAAGAACACGATGTCCTAACCCTTGAAAGGAGACTTCTTATTTCTCACTTGTTTGTTTGTACTCTTAATGCCAAAGGTCACCGCAGAAGCTTTCCCTCTCCCACCAGTGACCAACACGCCACAGCGGCACACCCATGGCCAAAAGTGTGTGTGCTGCAGGGGTGACAGCCAGCACATGTCTGTGGATGCATGGGAGAAGCTTGTCCCCATGTTCAGAGCCAGCGTGGACATCAAACACGTCCAGGTCTGTGCTGGTTTTTCTTTCCCTGACATCACCTGGAAACAAAGCAGGATCTTGAATGTGGTGTTCACTTAGCAAAGGGGGGATTATGAGCAGCAGTTAGTGGTGCTACATGGAGCTGCTCCCCATAGCAGGGCTCCCCTGAAGTCGGGAAGTGTATGGATCCAGCCCTTAGGTCTGCATGGTAATAGATGGGCACTCAGGGAGCACAGCAGTCCTGTCTGCACCTGACCACCCTGTCCCACCACTTCCAGCACGTCCTCCTCTTCTCTATGAGCTGCTCACACCTATAGAGAAAGCACTGAGAGCCCAAAGGGAGCACGTTTTGGCAGGAAGAGACAGGCCGCCTTCCATTTCTGTGCAAGGTCATTGCCACCGACGCATTTTTTTTCTTGCAGCCTTTTGCGCCTAAAGCTCCTGTGGCATATCTGCAGAGCAGCTGTAGGGGACTTTCCATCTCCGGGGAGGCTTTTCGTTTTCTCTTCCATTTAGAATAAGGAGCAAAAGTCACACCCTTCCCCCTCCCTGTACGTTTCTGTGTATGAAAAATAAAAACGAAAAGGAAATGAACTCATTTCAGTGCAATCAGAGGCAAAGCTTTAAAATGAAACTACCTCACAACATGGGGTGCTGTCAGCCCTCTCATACCAACTGCGTTGTCAGTCTAGCGATGAGTCAAGTAGTCCCTCTGCCTTTACAGTCTGTGGCCACCCTGTCAGCTTTCACGAAGACACAATTTCAGTCTGCCCCACTTCTCAGCCAGCACAGCCTGTGTAGGGACCGTATAGTTTTCAAACTGCTATGATACAGCATGCAGATCCTGAAAGGGAAATAGTCCAGCCTGTCCCAGTGATGCTCTGGTGGCTGGAGAGTGCCAGTACTCACCAGAGCACCCCAAAATGGATATATTTTGGCAGCGTGTGTGTGTGCACATTTGGGGTAAGGGCACAGCCTGCTCCCATACTCCTGCCAGCTCCTGAGGTCTGGGCTGCGATGATCTATCCACAATAGAGTTTCACACTTTTGTGCCTTTTTTTCCTGAACAGACATTTTGAAATGAAACTCAAATCATATTCTCATTATTTCCTTGTCATAGCAAAGACATGGCCCCAAGATCCCCAAACACACCTGATTCTTATTCATACAAATCACTGATGATTCAAATTGTAGAGGAGATCCTATACTTTCTTATAATGTTGAACATACTGTCCTCCTTTTTCCAAATGTAGAGGTCTAATCTTTACAGTGAATAAAGCAGTTTTTAAGCCCTAAAAATTCCGAAGGAGAAGGCTTCACAAGATACTGTTTCCCACCTTGGTTCAGTCCTGCTTTCTGTTATTAATTCTGTTGGCCTTTTGCCCTATGTTCAATCTGCTCGCTAAATTCAATCTTGCCCTAAGTTAAATCTGCTTTGTGGGATTTAGGGGGACTAAGTGATCCTTCATCCAACTGGAGATCATTCAAACAAGGCACTTCAAAAACCCAGCACAGACAAAATATTATTCAGAACAGTCTGAAAATATTCTAATCATGCAAAATGGCTCTGGTCCCAACTGAAGTGCATTGGAAGAGTACAGGGGAGACAGTGCAGCACTGAGGACCAGCTTGGTGCCAGACTAGGAATCCCACGTCACCATGCTGGTGTCCAGCAAATCTCCTTCGGATTCCTTAATTCTCTCATTAGACTTCAGTGATTCGCAGCAGGTCACTGATAAGGAGCCTTGCATGGGATACCAAATTACTGGCTAAACTGCAAGGCACCAGCATGCCAGGAAAGCACCAAGTGTCTCACACATGGGATTTCCCTTTTTTTTTTTTTTTTTCCAATCCCACACCTGCTGCATTGACTATATACAAAAATTATGACAAAGTGCAGAGGAGACACAGGGAACTAGGGAAGTAGGAGGTAGCCAGAGCCTGAAAAAGATCTGGCAGACTAGCAAGCAGTGAAGAATTCCAGAAATGAAGCACATTCAAATTCTCAACAAAGATAGCAAGACAGAAAATAACCATAGTCACCATCCAAGGAAGGACTTCTGCAAAAACCCAGCAGTGATGGTGCAGCTGTGCTAACAGTATGCTTGGCGTTTGCAAAGACACCTACGCACACAGAAGAGAGCTCTTCAGCAAATACTCCACCAGCCTGATAAACAGTGATCAACGCCAGTATTTACTTGACTAATACCTACTTCATCTGGATAGCAGTTGCAAAGGCTGTCCTTTATGAGGATATTGCCATCTTCACAGGCGCTAAAACCCACTTAACAAACTACCTAGTAAATGTTGCCCTTTTTAGCTCTTAAGAAAGCTTTTCGGTGACTACCAATTGGCTGAATCAGGAATGACCTTACAAGGAGCCACCTGCAGTGTCTTTGCTTTCTGCTTTCACAGAAAATTCAGCTCACCAGATAACCTGCCCTGGCTAATTTAGAATTGAGTGTAGAGCAACCTATGACCAGGAAAATTCAGTCAACTAAGTTTCATCAAAGTTACTTCTGGATTAAAGAAAGAGCACACAGTTGATACAAACCTGTTTCCACTTCAGCTGTATCATGGAGGGGTTCTGCTATCAAGCCCCATCCTCAACCAAATGATATTGCTCTCAGTAGGAAAACTGCTTTGCCCACCCTGGCTTTGGTGGGCACCAGATCAGACACACCCGAGTCATCTTTCAGCAGCATTTTGGAAGTAATTAATTAATGCTGCCTGCTTGGCACGCAGGTGGTTGCAACCCCTCTGCCAGTGACAGAGCACTGTGATAGATGAACAAGCCATGCAAGTTCCCCTTTTGCTAAGAAAATTACATGTTTAAGCTTTCAAGGGAAGCAGGTGGGAGAAAACAGCATTAGGGACAGTCTAAGAATTAGTGGTAGGGCCGTTGGGTAATATTTAAACAGCAGATCAGACATGTGCAAGTGGGGGTTGCATCTGAGCAGCAGGCAGTCAGGTCTCCTTAGTTTTTTCTCCTGTCTGGTGCTGGATCACACCAGCAACTCAAAGTCGAATTAGCTGGAGTATTTCACTTAACTGTTTAAATCTGCATTAACCTCTTCCCTTACCATAGCGGAGGTGTCGGCAGCACAGCAGCAGCTGCTGGAGGCTGAAGCTTTGCTGCAGAAGCTTTGCTGCAGTTACCACCGGAAAATTGCTAACACAGAACAAAGCCCTTTCCTTGAAAGGTGAGGTTGAGATTAATGTTTAAGGCTTCAGGATTTATGAAGCTTTGCTTGTAACAGTGAGAGAGATCCCTGGAGGAAAGGTGCCAGAGAAGAGCAAACAAGAGAGAGTGATATAAGAAATGGAAAAAGAAAAAAAAAAAAAAAAAAGAAAAAAAGCCCGCCAAGGCCATCATCGCCCTCGCTTGGCGCGGCCACACCCTGCCGCGCTTTCCCGAAATGACCTTTGGTTTGTGCTCCTGACAATAGAGCTGAGTTTCCTGCTCGGGTGCTGGGACCCGCGAGGATCAACAGGAACCGACGCTGTGGTCTGCAGAAACGGGAAAAGGGAGAGAGAGAAACAAACAGCTTCTCTGTTAACACAAGAGCTCTTAACACCAGACAGCCTTGGGAAAAGAAGAGGATGAACTCCCGTAACCAGGAGATTTATTTAAGATCTCACAGAGAGGCACAGAAACAGCTTGAAGCTGATTCAGCACAAATAACTGAGTTCAGAGAAAAAAGAGCTGGTTTCCTTTCGCTCCTACTCTTGATTTCGTTTTTGCAACATTCGATTTCCTTTCAGCAAGCCTGCCCACTTGTGTTGCTCATACTGATAGTCCATCACATATTGGCTTTCAGTAACATGTTCCTGGTTAGACCACATCCCCCAGACATCAACAAAGCTTGGAGCATGTTATCTCAAGATGACTGTCTCTTCTCAGCTGTGTAATTGTGCTAACTTTAAATGGTGTTCAACAGGAATAAACTGGAAGGCTGCTCCAAGGGGTTTGTGCTCCTTGGGCTACCGGTGCTTTGCTCCTCACTGAGGCTGTGCCCACCTGGGGACCCGTGGTCCTGCTCGGTGGGGCCACGGCAAGGAACAACTTTTGTGGCTGCTCCGGTAGAGCAGCTTCCCAGAGGCCTGTACTTCCCACAGCCACACCACTTTATTTAAGGGAACTAAAAGAAAAAAAGTCAGAGCTCACGGGTGGCTTGAAAGCACAATGGACTTTTTTTTGCTCTGCTGCTGTTGTGCAATCCTGTAACTGGCAGCGGCCCCACCATGTGCAGCTCCCGCCACAACAGACTGTGATTTGTCACACACCAGTAAGGCCCTCACACACCAGTAAAACCCTGTGGGGAGGTGGGCCAGATCCGGAGCTCGTGCAAGTCAGCTGCCCTCTAAACAGTGGGGCTTCCTGCCTTACACCACTGCACTCAGATACATGGCTCTGACCGCAGCGATGGGCAAGATGAGCACTTCAGATAGATACTCTGTCTCACAGGTGGGTCCATTAACCCATTTTGTACACTGAAGCCCCCCACCCTTCTTATTACCCCACCACTATTTTAAAATAAAGAAAATAAATGAATGCCTGCGACTCTGCTATCCCACTGGGTTTGTGTCCAGCTGCCCTGATAGGAAAGCATCTCCTATCCCACATATGCCCAAAAGAAGGGCCCATCTCTTTGTGTTGCTGCAGAGGTATACAGGGAGAAGTTGCCTTTAAAGATCATCCCCTTCTTGGGTGAGGAAGTGTTACTAAGCAGGACAGGATTGAGGTTCATTTGGTTTTGGCCTCACTGCAGGAACAGTCATTTAAATAATATGCCCAAGTATTAGATCTGTCTCCGAATTCACAAAGAAGAGCAAGCCCCGTGTCATCCCTGGCTCTGCCTAAATGAGCAAATTAAATGAGGAAAATAATATGCATGTGCCCAGCAGGGCAAGGGATAAGGGTGTCCCTCTTCCCTATGGACTGAGTTCATGAGTGCTTTCGCTGCATTTGGGCTGCTGAGCACTGCAGAGCACTGGGGGCATGTGGAGGTCTCGGTGAGCACCCTGCCCCCCTGTTCTGGCATCCTGGAGGGGCTGCCATGATTCATGGAGAAGCCGTCAGGCTACAGCTGTGAGATGCAGCCCTGAGCATCACGTGCTGCAGACCACAGCATCTCCACCGTGAGGGATGACACGTCATGCAGCCTGACACACTCCCCAGCTGTTTACCTGCCTTCCCGCCATCTAAAACCCAACAAACTTGTTTTGAAGAAACAGTTTCTTATGTAACAGGAATGATACGGTCAAAGGGCAGCTCTCCCTGAATGGGGATGCATTACAAACAGGGGTGTTCACAGCTGAAAAATGACCCTAAACGCATCAAGTCAAGCAAATAAGCCTGTATGCCATATAGGTGTTATACCAAAGGATGAGAGATTAAGGCAGTGTCTTCTCAAACACAGCAGAAACTCCTCTGTGGCCAACCTAAACTGCTCCGACACCACGTCACAACCCAGCAGAGCACACTGCAGGATGCCACCAGAGCCAGTGCCAGCCACCATCCCAGGAACGGCCATGCAAAAGCCTCATCCAGCTCTACCCTTCATTTGGACATCTCGCCCTGAGACATGCCCCGTCCATGAGCCGGCACCACTGCCTCTCCCACACGCCAGCCCCGCGACACCACTGTGCCCGCTGCCTTCTGCCAGGGAGCAAAGGGGCTGAGGTTTCCTACGCAGGGAGAGAAATTACATGTGCCATCGCTTCCAGCACATATGCAGGGGAAAGGGTTTCTGAGCTGAGCTGGTGAACTTTTCCTCTTCCAATAGACTTCAAAGTCATCAGCGTTTCCAGACACTTGACTTCAGAGTCATCCCGCAGAAAAGAGCTCCTCGACAGCCCCTTGTGGGCCTGTATTACACCCTGGTGTCTTTTCCTGCTTGAAGCTGTGTTTTGATGGGAGAGGTGGGCATTGACTGGCTTTCAGCCACAAATCGGTTCTTTGTTATGTCTAGCCCATCTGTGCTTTCTTTACATCAAGCTGTTTTCATTTCCCCTTAAAAACAAAAGTCCATCCTATGTGCCACCGCACCAAATATCAACTCTCCGAGACGCAGGAGACAGAGGAGTGACTCACGTCTCACTGGCAGCTCTCCCAACACTGTGCAACAATCAAAAAGTCACGAGGGCAACTTTATAATTTCAGCTCTTGTTTCTTGCCTCTTGTAAAAGGCACCATCTAAAATTACAGCGAGCGCAGGTAAGCACGCCCCGGCGCGTGTCAGCCAGCGACGCGCGGTGCAGGCCCTGCACTGCCACGGGGACGATCCAGCAGCGGGAGGGAGGCCCTGAGTGGCAAACGGCACACGACGTGGGCCAGCTTGTTTCCCTATGGCTTGTTTGAGGCTAAGGTCACCATCACCTTGAAAGCAAAACCCCAAGCGACACAGCGCTGCGTCAGGAGCATCTCCTGGTTAAGGACAAGCAGACCCATCCCTCCCTGTCTTCTTGCCCACCCCGGGCAAACCCCGTCCCTTGCCAGCACAACCCCGTCCGCCTCTCCTGGACCACCACCACAAAATCCCAGCCCACCCTCCCACCTCCCCTGGCCCACCACAAGCCCACCCCACGCCCCCCCCCCCCCACCTCTTCTCCCCCCTAAACACGCTCCATCTCCCCCTCTTCCAGCACACCCCCCCCCCCCCCCCATCCCGCCGTTACTTTTCACCGCCGCTGACCCAGGGACCCGCCCCCGGCCCTCGCCCCCCGCCCCCCGGCCCCCGCCCCCGCCCCCGCCCGGGGCGCGCTGCGGCAGGCCCCTGCCTGCCCGGCGGGGGGGCGGGATTCCCGCGCGGTTTCCGAACGTCACGTCACGTCGCGGGGAAAGCCCCGCCGCCCCGCTGCTCTTAGGGCCGCGCTCCGCCCCGCCCTCCCGCACTCCGTTGCCGCCGCCGAGCCGTACCCGTTGCCGTACCCCCGCCCCGCCCCGGCGCCGTACCCCGCCGCCGCGATGATGCCTGGCAGGACCCTGCGCAAGGCCGCGCCGCCCGCCGCTCCCGCAGGTACCGGGGGGGGTGAAGGGAGCGAGGGGGGGGGGTGCTGGTGCTGGTGGTGCTGGTGGTGCTGGTGGTGGCGGAGGCGGGGGGGTCGGGTTTCACGCTTCTCCGGCCGGTCCGCTGCCCACCTCCCCTCCCCGTCCCGGCTCCAGGAGCGGGAGCGGGGACCGCGGGCGGCAGGATGCGGCTGCGGCCGCCCGTGTGGACGCGGGGGTGGGTACAGGCGGTGCTCGTAGCGTGTGTGTGTGTGTGTGTGTGTGTGTTAATATTAAGTGAGGAGGAAAAAAAAAAAAAAAAAAAAAAAAAAGGCCCTGGGAAAAAATGCGCGATACCGTCAAGTTCTCCGTAACATTCCGAGCGGGCGCGGGTGGGGAGGCGGCGGTGCGGGGGGCTGATGGCCGTGCGTGTGCCCTGCAGGGCGGGAGGTGGAGGCGCAGTGCGCCCTGCAGCTGCGCAGGATCGGCGACAAGTGGGACCTGCGGCAGAAGATCCTGAACCTCCTCACGAAGCTATTCTTCCCGGAGACGTGAGCTCCCCTCGGAAGCGGTGCGCTGAAAAAGCAGGGAAAGACCTTGGCTTTGTGGATTTGGGACAAGAGACTTCACTGACAGTGGGAGATGAAGAAAGCTCTTTGCGTTGTATTTTGCTGCCCGGAGCTGCTGAATGGATGGCTGTCGCAACACGGTTTCTTTGAAGAATGTTACGGCGATGTTGGCGTCTGAAAGCCAGGTGAAAAAAAAACAAAGATAGCGACGGGCAGAGGCCCTCGCCACGCGATGGGGAGACTTGGGGCAAGATGGAACTTGCCCTTCAGCCTGGTCTGAGAAGACTTCCAGCAGCCTGGTTTCCCCAGTCGCCCTCTGGTCCTCCTGTTTCACCGAGGACCACCTTTGGGAAGAAGCCAAAAAAAAAGTCAGTGTCTTGGAACACGGGATCGTATCCCGCAAGGCAAAAGCCAGTTGCTCGGGTTCTGACTGTTTTTGTTTCCTAAAGCATGGATTCTGCTAGACAGGAATCTGGTGGTGGGATTATTTCATTTGTTAATTAAACCACTGTCTGTATTGAAAGGTTATTTGTTACAGGATGTTGCTTTGTGGACTAAAAATTACAATTCTATGTACTAACATGATACTGCATAGTTCTAGTCTATATTATATATATATATGTATGTATTTGTGTATATATATATAATATATATAAAAAATATAAGTACGTGCACCCCATGTGCATGAAATGAGTATTTCACAGAACTATTAATTGAATGCTACTTGTTAGGTTCAAAAATAGTATGAAAAAATGTTCAAAACATGACATAAAAATACATTATATTAATTAGAAGAAAGCATGATGTTTTCTGATAATAAAGGAAATACTTCATGCAACTGAGGGGAGCATACTTTAGTATAGCATTATATAAGACATATAAGAATATATATTACATAGATAGAGATATTGAGGTATGTGTGTTTGGTGGAAGGATTCTTTCAACATTACAAAGAATTTCTTGAGAACAGTACAATACTGCTGTGCCTTTATAAGTAACAAAATAACTCTTCAATAGAAGTAGACCTTAAAGCTGAATGTGAGTTGAATCTTAAGTTTTCTTGAGAATGTTATTTATTCAAAGAAAGCAACTACCTCTCTTTGAAGAAATAATATCAATAGAACTTAATGTTACAATCAGTACAGGAAAGTAGCCTTGGACTTCTGAATGTTTAATATACTCACAAGCAAAGGTTCTTCCCTTGTACTTTATTTCCATTTCATTTCACAGCAACCTCATTTCAGTTCCAGAATGATGAAGCTCCTGTAGCACATCCAGTGGATGGTGATGCATTATGCCTATCTCACTGAGGGGTTATTACCCTTGGCTGGCTTTGGATGAGCTGAATTAAGCATGCTGATGGCTGTCAAGGCAAATAGTAACTCTGCTAGTCAATTCATGTCAGACATGATCCTAAACAGTATTTTTTCACGGGTGCAAGCTAGCAAGAAAATGGCTGAAGCTGATCATGTTTTGTAGCTACTTCTTAGGTCAATGGTCAGAGTTCCTTCTCTTAACTAACCCTGTATGTAAGTACATTTGCAATGTATAAGGTTCTATAATTCCACTTTCTGAACTCTGGGTCTGTTCAAATTAAATTTTTTGCTGCCTTGAATAGTGAATTCTTGTTTGTATTTACAATTAATTTTTTGGTTAGCTCTTCTGAATCTGCATTTGCAAAATTGTCGTGAAATAGCTCTGGTCACTCTGTCACAACCAACTGTACATAGCTGTTACTTGTTGTCACTGATTTCACTAGGCAGAAGCTGGCTGACTTTGCCTGCTTCCCACATGGAGGACTTTTAACCCCATCCCAGTGGCATTATTGGGAGCTTTGCCATTGGCTTGAGCCACATGCACGGTTCCTTCCTCTTCTAAGCCAGCTAATACCTTTTCAGTGAGAACATAATGTTTCAAGAATAGTTGTTATTCATCTTAATACTGCAAAGTAACATGTTTTGCTGATGTGTGCAGAGGTCAGTTTTTCAGGTATTAAAAAGTAAATGCAAAGAGTTTCTGTTTGGCTAAACACCAGCTCCCAGGCTAGTGCTGCATGCAACTCGGCAAAGCTGTTCATCAAAGGCAGCCCCGACTTCAACAGGAGTCTTGCTTTATGTCCTGGGCTTGGTGGAGTCTTGGAGTTCTCGTCAAGGACACTAAACAATAATCGTGCCTGTTTGGGACTCTCAGGAAAATTCAGCATTAGCATCTGCATTAGTAGCTGAAATGTATTTGAATAAAAGTGTTCTGCTCAAGGTATGCTCCTTTGAAATTGAATTGGAAGCCAGGTGTGGGCTTCATAGAGCCTGCCCAGTTCTTCAGGCTGTAGCACACATGAATGTTATGAAAAAAAGCATCCACATAAATGCATTATCATGGGGATATCTGAGTTAAGTATTAGCGCAGTGTTTTTCTGTCTAGATCTGCAAAGACTAGTTGCTTCTTGTGAAATGTTTTTATGTTTCTGTGAAATGTTTTTATGTTTCTCTGAGCATTGTCAAGAGTGCTAGCATTCACCAGGAGCTCAGGAAAAAGACCTAGATTCAAGCGATCAGTGCCAGTATATGAGCAAGTGCTTGCTGATGTCCTCCCTAGGATTTCTTTTATTACTTCTGCAAAGGATCTGCTATATGAATGTATCAACATGAGTTTGTTTTTCTTAAGGCCTATTCTGGATACGGGCCACATGTTTTGCTGTGTGCCCCACATGTATGCCCCATGCATGTATGTCTTGAATTCTTGCTGAGACAATAAATACAAAGCATTTGTGAGAAAAATGGGTCATTGTTATAACTCGGGGGGGGGGGGGGGGGGTCAGATTCTGAATGCATGATCGTATGATGCAAATTCGTTCCATACTTCCAAATCAGCAGGCACACACTAAGGCAACAGCGGAGTGCCAATAGGTATGCATTGGGAGATTAGGCTTTTACTTCTGTCTTTAAGGGGAACAAGACAACCATATCATTGGACTTCAAAATGGGAAACTGAGACACCTCTTCTAATATTTTCTAGTAACTACTGCCTGCAGAATAGTTGGGTGGTGTCAGGGGCTCCATTACCTCTACCAGAGGTGTTGCAGCTTTGAGGAGGAGAGTCCTTGGGGATCAGTGAAGGATAGACATCTAAGTTGAGGGTTTTGTCTCGAATGCAGGCAGAAGGGAATACAGCATTTCTCCAAGGTCAGATTTTTTACTTTCTCCTAAGTTTGAAGCTGGAGTTTTGGAAAAGGGGGAAATGATACTGCTTACCACAAGGGAGTAGCAAAGGGATAGTGCACAGCTTATTCTTCCTCCCTAAAGCTGGGACCCAGATGTGTTTCTGGAGAAGTGAGCCTGAGATCCTCACCTGCTACACCATGCACATCAGCAGGCTTTCCGCTGACTCATCATGCTGCTTCTCCCAGCTTCACAGGCAGGGAGCACCATGCCTGGGGCACCCGTTCCCAGTGGGAGGACAACTAAGAGCTTCGTGGCCAAAGGCTCTGGTTTCTAGTGAATGAAAAAAAACAAAGGGAAGCAATTCCCTGTCCTTTCCCAGTGAGCCACCAGCAGAGGCTTGAAAGAGCTTTTCTTCAGGGGGCATCAGTGAAGCTGTCCTGAGAAGGCCCATCAGCGTGGTGCCACGTGCTACCGCAGGTGCTGCACAGTGCATTTTTGCACAGCTCTACCAGAAAATTACACTCCTAAGACTCATCAGCCTTGTGAAAACATCCAGACACCCTCACCCGCTGCCTGCCGGAGCCCAGCCCCTCTCCAGCCAGGTCACTGCCACAATGCTTGTGACCTGCTCCTCCCTAAAAGGCAGCGGAAAAAAAAAGCCCATCACTGGGGCACGGCATTGCTGTCTGAAGGCGCATGACTCACCCACCAGCACCTGGTATCAAAAAAAAAAAAAAACCAAACCCACCTGCTGAAGCAGACTGCTGCAGTTGCCGCCCAGTAGTGCTCTCCATTTACCACAGCCCGTGGGCACCTGCCAGAGCAACACGTGCAGCCCTGGGTCACATTCGCACTGTGCTAGCCCAGGTGAAAACCAGCCTGGTGCCCTCAGCCAGCTCATGCTCTCACACCTGAGAGTGGATGCACAAGTGGTATTTCCTAAACAAATTGCTAGACGACAAACACCACCTTCCTCCTCCCCTCTCCCCCCACGGGATGTTTTTTTAAGTCATCTGAAAAACAATGTCTCGTACGCTGCTCATTTATTTTTAGCACACGCTGCTGGAAGGGATGAATTTTATCATTTTCTTCCAGTCGACATGAGATAGTGTGAGGGCATGACGTGCATCCATAGAGGTGTAAGGAGGCTGGACAGGAAGGGCTGGGGATATGATGTGTTGTCTTTCAGTCTGGCAGCATTTTCCATGAAGTAGGTGACTGTCTGATGGTGGGACTGCCAGTGAGCAATAGTCCCAAAGGCTGTTACAGCTGTAAACAAGGGTCTTTCTTTACCCAAGTGCGTCACTATATCGTCTGGACGATGGCATAAGGAACTAGCCACGCCAAGGCTGCCCTCCCTCCTCATGCATGGTCTCTTTGCAATGCAAATCTCACCAGTCTGCAAGCCCTCCGAAACCGTGGAGGCAGGTGTCAGTTCTTTAGCAACAGGAGATATCCCATGAAATGGCAGGGACCTCAAATAAAACTGTTTCAGCCATTTCATTTTACAGGGGCTTTGGCATCATCCCCTCCTATACAGGAAAGGATGGCAGGAGCACTACTTGGCTCAGCTCCGCCAGCTCCTTCGTTCCACCGCCACCGCTTGAAGGGCCATGGCACCTTCCTGCGGGAGACGATCCAGCTGCAAACATCAAAAGAAACCAGCTACCGTCAGCAACACTGAATAAGGCCAGTGAAGAGGCCTTGGAGCTTCCATCAGGACACTGGCAGCCCTGTTACCACTGCGACACTGCTGCAGCGCCCACCTGGGGGGTCTCAGAGCAGACGATGGCCCCAGGGATGGTACCCATCACTGGGCTTTTGTGCCTTTGGGGTTTTGCCTGCATTACTATGCTCTGCCCAGGTCACGGTACCATGTTTGCACCTCCTTCCTCTACTCCGGGATCACAGCCACCTTTGCCACCTACTGCGTGGCAGTGATTAACGACAGATTACTGCTTGCACCTTCCCCTTTGTGCTTCCGAAAGGGATGTGACTGAGCTGTCACAAAGGCATAAGGCCACATCTAGGTCCCTCCAGGATCAGGAATTAGGGAGGTAATTTTCAACGACAGCAGCTGGGCTTTCCCCAGCACCACTATGGTGCCAGCAGCACATCAAGGAAACGGCTTTGCTAGGTAGGGAAAAATCCAAGCAACTACAGCTTCAGGTAACTTCTTTGCTCAGCACAACGGTATCAGATTTATTCAGCTGCACGGCAAGGTGAGGCCAGTGCATACGGGACTATCAACAGAAAGGCAAAAAGGTTCTGGTTTTAGCATTGGCTAACTTTAGAATACCTTGACTGTCAGGAAACATCCTTCTAGTCACAGCTTAACACACTGCGGGGTAGAAGGGCAACAACTTGTTTTGAGGAAGGATGTTTATTTGCATCAAATGTTCTTTCTTATGATCATTTAATGAGAGGGATTTTATATTTTTAAAAGGAAAAAAGCTTTATAAATTATTGCCATCATCATTAATTTGTGAAGTCTTTTAGCTGAGTCAAGTGCTTTGAGGAACACGACTACACACAAAGAGCAAGACATGGTTGGCTTTTTCTGTAAAGGCAAAGTCCAAAATGGGCTTTTGCTAAGGGCTGGTGATGACAGTCTGGCTTCAGCCATACTTCTTGACAAGGAGAAATGACCCCATCTCCTTTACCAGAAGCAACGGGGACCAGCTCTAGATAATGCAGCATCACTTGCTTTCCAGGTACTTATTGATACGGCGGTTCTGGACATAGGGTGGAGGTGCTGCAAGCGTGCTTCTATGACCCAATATTGCACCGGAAAGAAAAAAAAAAAAAAAAAAAAAGCAAGCACCAAACTGCTGGACCAGAGCTTTGAATCTCCCAGCCCAGGGCAAGGGGAGGGCAAAGGGCTGGCAGTGCAGAAGCATCAGGGTGGACATGCGCCCCGCAGCCATGGCCGGCTCTGGGGCTGAGCCTGCGTGGCCCTGGGCACTGGGAAGTGCAGCTCAGGGCCATGGCCTGGGGAGGTTTTGCTTCCCCTTGTCATCGCACTCACGTGCTGCCCCGTGGCGTCACTTCCCTGGGTGCGTGGGCATCGCGCCCGGTCACCGCATGCTCTGCTCCTGCCTGGCCACTGGCTCTGGGGAGGGCCACGGGGAATGTCCCCCCCAGGGAGTCTCCTTCACACCACCCCTGTGCGGGGACAGAGACAGCGACCATTAGCCTTTGGTCAAATGTGATAAAGTACCAGTTTTGACACATTCCAGGAAATACAGATGATGTTTTGGAGCCATAAACAGCTACACGAGAGACACTTGGACCCTATTCGGACATCAGAACTTTTCAGGTAGAATGATAAACCTGATTGCAAACAACAAAGTAGGTGTCTCTACTCACCTCGTATAGATCTAAGCTCTGTATGTTAACGATATGGGAATAAAAAAAGCTGTCCCCAAAACTGCAAACTTCTGCCTTTTGTGCCAAGTTCCCCATTTGCCAGTGCCTCAAGGCCTTCAGAAAAAGCCCAATCCCCAAAAGACAACCGACTCAGGTAAAACTTAGATGTAATTTCCTACCACTTCGTATGTCCTAGTGGATAAACCATTTATGGATTAAGTCCGCTGCGTCTTCTCTCGTGCGTTCCTCTTTACTTAGCCACTGTCTGAGGCAATTAAGATTTTAATTAAAGACGTTCAAGACTGATCTTACAAAAGCCAGGCTGCTCTGAGGCTTGAGCCCTGTTGAGCCCCAGCTCATGCCATACGTTAGAAGAAAGTGGGAGAAGGACAGACGGGAGAATGGATACAGGGGAGTCACTGAAAGGGCTGGGCTGCCCCAGCACTGAGGTCAGCAGGGGAGAGGGGAAAGCAGAGATCTTCATGGCTAAAAATGTCTTTTTGCTTTTCCCCATACAGCTCTGAGAGAGAAGCCAGGCTCTGGCCAGGGACAGACGTGCTGGAGCAAGCTCGAAGGGGGCTGCTGCGCTACCCCACACCTCCCTGTCCATCCCCTTCCCACGCTACTGGTTTTATGCCTTGCATGATCTCATCGTGTGCAACAACACAGGCTCCACAGCGTCCCTCATCGCAGGTGTTCACAAGGGAGGGGGATCTGGGGAGAAGGGGTCCCAATGCAGGCAGGGGACTGGGAGACCGCGAAGTTCCTCCTTTTCTCCTCCAGTCCAGGAAAGGGACCGGGTATCCGGGTGCGGCCTTTCCCGCAGGGTGAGTCAGCAGGAGCGCTGGTGTTTATCCCTCCTCACGTGAGTCTTGCTCACTTGCACCCTCACGGCGCAGCACCCAGAGAAGGAAACTGAAAGCATGCACATTGGCTTTTGGGGCACGAGCCCAGGGACGAGGGAAATGCTCTCCGTGCCACCAGCACGGGAAAGCAAACGCCTTCTTCCCCTCGCAGAAAAACCCACCCGGCCCTTTCGGGCAGCACCGTGCACCAGAGGAAACGGCGAGGTTTGCAAGGCACGGCAGAGAGACGCAGGCGAGCGCCACGCGTGCACGAGGAGAGGGCAGGACTGCACCGTGCCGTGAGCCGGGCGGGAGTTTCCAGACGTGCTGCTGCTGCGAGCGCCCAACCCAGCACTCCAGCACGGAGCAACGCACGCAGGCTTGCAATGTGGATATAAATGCTTAACCCACATGCTCCTTCCTCCAGCTCAGCCTACCCCGCAGTGACTAGCTGACGTGTCCGTGTCCTGCCAGGCAGCGCGGGATTTGGGGCGCCTCTGGCATTCCCCATGTCAGAGCAGCTGAGAGGAGAGCTTTCTGGGCTGCCTCATCTTTCTGGAAGGCAGGCTTGCTTCGAGCTGCCATGCAGTGATGGTGAAGCCAGCTGTGTCCATAAAATGGTGGACCACTTGATGCAAACTTGCACTGTTGGGAGCTTATGGCCTCCACCTCCCACTATGAGCTCCACTGCAGCTCCACTCCATCCACAGAGAGGTTGCCTCCACCCCAGCCCATTCCACCAGCTCAGTAGGGTTTTGAAGGGGAGTTTATCTCCAGGGTAGGTGGAAGACAAGAAGAAATACCAGTCTAGACCTAGTTGTATATACATATTCCCTACACATACAACCTGTTCCATTACAGCCCAGGGGCTGGGCAAGAGGTACAGCTTATCGGTGATGCACTCCAAAGACTGCTCCTCTTGATGAAAACCCCGCATTTCACCTTTGCCTTCCGCATTTTCCTTGCACAGGGGTGGGGAAAAAAAAGCACAGCTTCCAAGATACCAAAGCAGGTCCTATACAACACCTTCTAACACTTCTTAAATGCTTTAATCCTCTTCATGCTGAATGACAGTTCTTAGAGGCTGGTATTTTACTTCTAGCTTAGATGCACAACTGGACAGCATTAACGCTTACTTAGTCTTTGTCCGTGCTCTCCCTACGATGCCAGTGCCAACTGTGGACCAGACAGACATCGGCATAACAGAAATAAGTATCTAGAGGAGTACTAAGGATACCATTTATTTTCAAAATCACTAAAAAACCCAAATAAAACAGTTTATGGCAATACAGATTTACATAACAGAGACAGCAAATTGAAAAATGTACAATCTATTTCATGTTATTGCACTCACTTTTTTAAAATATACAAGGCATATTAAACAGTTTTCATTAAAAGAAGTTTTATTTATATAAATAAAAGTGTAAATATACAATATCATACAATAAGTGTATCAGCCTAACACATAAAATCTACCTAAAGTGGGATCCCCATTTCTCACATGATCTAGTCTACTATTCATCAATATTTCCACTTGTACATTTACATACGCTAAACGTAGAAGCAGGTAAACATTCCCATCTGGGAGCAGTTCCTTCAGATTTTGACAAGAACCACTGCAGAACATTAACTAGGGTTAATTTTAAGAGAGGGTCATTAGAAAACATGAATCACTCAACAGTTTAATACTTATCTGCCCTCATACTATTTTTTTTAGCAAGAAAACAATCAGATGTTGCTCCCTCCCTCATTTAGGCCTAATCTCACAGTTCTTAATACAGATGCAGTCCCCAAAGAAGCTGGAAAGAACTTTCAGGTACAGAAGGCTGCAGAATATGCAATGGCAGTATCACACCAGAGCCCATTCTCATATCCAGGATGTGTACACTGAGCTGCCCCAGGCCTGGAAGCAGCAAAGCCCTCCACCAGACCTTCTCCATCTAGGAGCAAATTCACCTCACCAGGAATGCCTTCAGGTCCCTCGTGAACAGTCGTGGACCAAGTACATAATTTCATTCTGATTTTTTGGTCTTCCAAGAGGCAGCTGCAAGTCTCTGGGGAGTCACCGCTCTCCTAGAGCTTGGCCAACCTTCTGGTATGGCAAAGAATCACTGTGGGGACTGACAGGCAAACAGCAAGGCCAAAAATGCTCATGAACCTACTGAATACTGATGAACCAATGCAACGTCCTCTGTCATTTTGGTGGGACCAGGCTCTCAGAAAAATAACATTTACTTTTCCAGGTGCGCAACCAAAGGTTCACTACATCTGTTTGGTCTACCCATCCTGTTTGTAATAAAGCAGACCCATGTTGCATAAATCCTGGGACTTTTATGGGGAATGTCACCCCAACAGAGATGTCAGGAAACACTACTGTAATCATATCAACACTGGTAGCATCAGTAAAGATGTTTCTTGTTCTTTCACATTAAAAAAAAGTATTTTCAGGAACAAAAACAATCAGGGTTAAATACTATTCTTTTTCTTGCTGTAATGTTAGTAGAGAAGTGTATCATTCTACCCATAGTAACTATCAGACTTAAAACATTAAACCTAGCTTTTAAATTATAGCCACTACTGAATCACACACAAAAATCCCCACCTCTGCTGTTACTCAGCCAACACATATCTACGTGCATGTAAAATAAAATACTGAACAGTATAGTATTTGATTACTGAAAAATTAAAGCCTTCTAAATCACTCACAATGAACAGTACCTGCAAATAAGCATCTGAAAATATTCACCACATATCATCTTAAGACACCTCAAATTAAGTTTAATTTACAAAATGAAGACTTTACCTTTGAGCTCACACCGGTTTAGGAGTGAGGGAGACATATGCCTCCCTGCATTGGAACCTCCAAAATTTTAAACTGTGGACTGAAAAAAAATGCCATTTCCTAAAACACAACTGTGATTTACCACATTAAAGTAGCAAAAAGTCAGTACTGCACTTGTACGTATTATACGTATACAGGTATGTATTCACTACGCTGCATTAAATTCCACATGCATTTTATGTATCTATTATACACGCTATTACAGTCAGATTTTGGTCATTCCTGAACAAGGCCTCACCATTTAATTGTCACTGCCAAATGTCTTCTCCCTGTTTTTCACCAAATATGCAGGGGTAACCTCTTTTATCCCAGCACAGGCCTGCAACCTCAGTGTGGTCCTCTGACCCCAAGTGCTGCATCCTCCTGAAGCCTCTCCCACCATGGAGGTGACTGGAGGCAAGCACCAGTCCCAACAGAGCGGCTGAGCTTCGGGGTCACAGGGAACCCAACTCCATAGTCATTTCACAGCACTGAACCTGAATTAGTTTTGACAGAAATCCTGCAGGCAAAGCAGCTGTAGGACTATGTAAAGTATTGCCTTTCCTGTAACCAAAAGCTGCATTTCTCCCTGGATTCACATGCTAATGTCACAGAAAAAGAATTAAATCTATTCATTTTTAGACAAAACATTGCACAGCTTTTCTGCTTACCTGGTCTCAGGTTGCCTTGCAGAACTGAATTTTCCTCTGTATATCACGAGTTGGAGTCTAATGAAGCTGTCAGAAATTAACTAAAGCAAGTGCTCCACTAAGCTGGAAGCAACTGCTCCAAGCACTGTTGAATAAATGTAAATAAACTGAACTATAGTATGATCTTGGGGTAGGGCCAAGTGACAAGCCCAGACCTTTTTGTAACAGCTATGCAGTGTCTTGGCTCACTATAGACATAGGCAGCACTTCAGATTTGGACCGGTTCCAGGCTGAGAGCTCTTCACCCTGGGCATGTTGGCTGCAAGCAGTCTCCAGCCTAATGTGACAAACAACCTGAGCACTCTGGAACAAACAACTTGTTCTCAGCTGATAAGGACACTGGCCCATTTCTTCCTGTATCTCTTTTATGTTGTTTAGCTATCCCAGATGTAGGAAGAGAAATAACAGAGTCTAATCTCTTGCACCCGTACGCTCTCCTCCCAACACAGCAGACTATGAAAAACACTCAGCAGCATGGCCTGCTGCTGGTACCTCTACTGTGAGTAGAGGTTAGAAAATCCAAACTAAGCACCCGTGGCATTGCAACCCTGTCAGTTCTGCTGTATCTAACACCATGGTTTCTCCTGTCTACACAAACAGTTTTCAGTTTCACCATCCAGAACCCTCAGCATCAGCCTGTTCCTGATGCAGCCAGGTGCACTTATATCTTCCACACACATCCTCACCCACTCTCACACAAGCAAAAATAAATATTGGACAAGACAAAACAAAAAAGAGCGATTAAAAGCCAGAAATATGGCCAGTTCAGATTTAATCTGTTATAATCCCCATCGTTAGACCACCACTTTCAGCTTGAGTGTTTCAAGTCGGGCAGCCTTAAGCCTCTTGCAGCCAAATAAAAGCAGCCCGACTTTCAGACATACTTTGTGATTGCTGAAGTCTGTGGGATCTGCAAGTGCTCAGCACTTGAAATTATCCCCTTTTTAAAAATATATATATATTAAAGGTGCCTAACATTAGAAGCCTAAATTTGAAAATTCAGACCCCAATTTTTATCGCTCCTGTTTTAATCACAACTAACAACTCAGTCTACACCTTGGTGGACAATCACCTATTATTTGGATGTGATTTTTTTGCTCACAGAGTTCTACTGCATTAATGCCAAGTGATTTCAGATACAAGTTGCATCTAAGAGCAGACTCAGTTGTGATGGATGCCAAGTTAGTTCATCAGTTTTAAGATTTTTCAGCTTTGCATTAAAATGCTCATGTTTTAGGCATAAAAGTTGTGCAAAATTATACTCTTTTTGTCATGCATTTTTAGCAAAACTGCACTTAGAAGAATAAAGTGAGATTGTTCCAGACATTCTCTTATTACAACAAAAAAAGGACCAGACCCTAAGTAAGTGTCCTGAAGTCTTATTACAGCTAAGTGATACAGTACAATCTAAATACCCATCCTTGTCAACAGGATAACAACCATAAGTTATACTCCCAATGCTCTGCAGATACTAAAAATATCAGGGACAGGCACAGTGTTATTTTTCTCAGTCAAAATACTTCAAATCAAACCCAGGAGAGGTCTTGAAGTTCCATTAAAACTGCCACATAATACAAAATTGTCTCTTAACATTTGGCTTCCTTCATCCTCGATACTTAGGTGAGATTTTATGATGCTCATCACATGCTTGCTCAGTGGTTCTCCAAGGCTCTTAGCACCTCTCTGTAGAGCATTAAGACACTTCTGTGTGACTTTAGAAACAAAGATAGCTTGTAGCCAGTTTTAAGTGTTTTGTCTTAGCAAGTGTGATTTGATGTAGTGCTTCCATCATACTGATGTTCTGTGTTTTCTGATTAGTAGCTGAACAGGGCCCTCTGGCACAGATTTAATAATGTTCCAGGCATCGTAATGCATGAGGCCAAGTAATGATTTTCCACTAACAGCAAGAATTTCATCTCCAGTTTCTATGTTTCCAGATTGCTCCGCAGCACCACCTAGGAGCAAAAGGGCAAAAAAGTCAGTGCAAAAAAAAAGTAAACCCACAAAAATTTGCTTTCCCCTGTGATGAAGAGCAAATAAACCATTTTTCCAATAGTGGCAATTTCAGTACAAGTCACTTATGTTCGGCTCAGCTCTAGCAATCTACCCCATGCTGCATGTCACAGAAATGTTATTTTAACCAAGATAATCCTTGTTCTCAGAAAAAATGTCTGTTTTTGAAGGAAGCAGCATAAGTGCATGAAATATGCTGTACATTATCTCTGTAGCTGTAAGAAAACCTGGTTGATAAAAATAAACATACAGGTTGTATGTAGCATGGATGTATTTTCTCAAATGGAATTTTAACATGGTAATAAGCAGATAATGCAGTAGATTGTAAAACCCAGATAACAGGGATGAACAAACCACACACGCATAGCAAACTTAGGACAAACACACCAGACACAGAAACAGCTCCCAGAGAGGGTCACACCCTTCACTGCTCATGAAAGTACATTTTCTGTAATGATAATTTAACTAACATCAGCCATCACGGGGAGTGAAGGGGAAAAGGACTGTATCTAAGGATATAAATTAATGAGCTCAAAATTAAACATGGTCTTTACCCTCAGAATCAATTTCTAAAGAGGGGAAAACAAAACAAACAGAAATGGATAAGCAATTCAGGAAATACCATTTTGATTTTTTTCCTTGATGAGAGAATAAACCACTTAAAAGTAATCCTGTAAAAATGCTGCAGCTTCATTGAGAGTTTCAGCTTCCTTTAGGAAGTGCTGTATATTTCACTAAACTGAATCCCAGACTAGGTAGCGTTTATACTAAGTCAAGGATTTTTTAGCTTCTCATGCCCAGCCAGCAAGAAGGCTGGAGGGGCACAAGAAGTTGTGAGGGGACACAGCCAGGGCAGCTGTCCCAAAGTGGCCAAAGGGATATTCCACACCATGGGATGTCATGCCCAGTATATAAACTAGAGGGAGTTGGCCAGGGGGGATTGCTGCTCAGGAACTAACTGGGCATCGGTCAGCAAGTGGTGAGCAATTGCATTGTGCATCACTTGTTTTGTATATTCCAATCCTTTTATTATTATTATTGTCATTTTATTATTGTTATTATTATCATCATTATTTTCTTCCTTTCTGTTCTATTAAACTGTTCTTATCTCAACCCACGAGTTTTACTTTTTTTTCCCCTGATTCTCTCCCCCATCCCACTGGGGGTGAGGGGGGAGGGAGTGAGTGGCTGAGTGGTGCTTAGTTGCTGGCTGGGGTTAAACCACAACAGACATACTAAAATCACAGCATAGTTCTGGGACTGGTTTCCTTTCTATACATGGTTTGTGTAAGTTTAACTACCTGCTGACAAACAAAGCATCCAAAAGTGGCAGTTTTTGAATACAAACATCACATATTCTTAGCAAAAGCTAATACTGATATCTAACAAAAGAAAAGCAAAGATGAAAAAAAGAGGTAAAATTAATAACTGGGTATAATGCAGGATGGTGCTTTGGAACCACACTGATTCTCTCTACTGTCCTTTTCCTAGAAAAGAGAACTGGATAAGGCATGAACTTCTCAAACCATTACATACAATACTGCTGCTGTAATTTAATGTCTAGAATAGTGGACAAGCCCAGGAAGGAACTGCATCATATTTAGTAAATCATATTGCTCCACAAACATTTACTAGCAGACGCAATCCCTAGCCACTCCCGGGACTGTTTTTTTTACTGACCACTTTGGCTAGTAAGTGGTAATAAACAAGGACCACAAAAACCACCCTTGCTTCAAAAAAAAAAATCAAGTCCAAGAATTAAAATGTCTGTCCAATGCACAAAAGGAAAACTGGGATAATATCCACTGCATGCTTGTAGTACCTTTAAATATTCTTTTTACAAGCAAGGGCCTGTCTCCAGCAATAGAAGCTTTTCCACCATCAAGACTGAATCCCAAGCCAGCAGAGGTTTTCAATAATTCAACGCAGATGACATCATTCATATCCAGGTTTGGATCTGTAACAGAATATACACAGCATCTTGTTATGCAGTTAACAGTAAATTGCAAGTTGTGTTTCTTTGGTTTTGTTTTTGCTGCAGTGACAAAGCAATTTAGAGTTCAGTTCATATTCAGATTAGAACATGTTGTCACCCAGTTTCTCAGAAGTGAATGTGTATTATTGCAGCTGTGAATGGGAGACAGTACAAAATGCATTTACACACAGTGCCATTTTCATTTTGCATGTTCAACCAAAACCTGCCAGGGCACTTTTTTTCGGCAAAATTAAAGCTTAGCAAATTTAGCAAAGACTCAACATGAACAAAATAACTGAAAAATTATAAAAATGGAGTGGAGAGCATTTCTTTTTCTTTCATTTGTTCCCACTTTCTTATTCAATGAGCCACATCTTTTCAAATAACAGTAGTGAATGAAATGTTGCATTAAACAAACATGTTCTACCCTCTTAAGGAAAAATCTGTAATCACTAAATACTGTGAGTAATTGTTTCTGCTCTCATATCTATGGCAATAACCATAATTACCTGTATGCACATCCTGCCTCTTACATAGCAGATATTTTTAGAATGCAATATTGCTGTAGCTCACATAAAATATGATTTTGCTTAGGAGGAAATAAATCTACAATTTTGGAAAACAGGATCCTCTTTGCCCTGTGTGAATATAAAAATTATGCAGTCTGCATTATCACAAATTACTGCTGCTGTTATCTCAAACAACTTTAAACGTTATCTAAAACATTTGAAGATGTGCTTTGCCTTGCAGGATGGAAATATGTTCTTAATAACCCAATACTATGCTGTTTATGAGATAATGTTGCCCCCTAGTGCCTGCACCCAGCAGTTATCCTGCATTTATCAACGTGCAAGACGCAGGGAGCTTAGGGTAGAAAGGGATTCTGAAGTAATTACATATATTATATCCACGGGAACAATTCCAGAAAGGCTGATCCATTAATTTACAGCGTGCGTTCTACTTCTTTTAAGCTGTATTACAAAGCTGGCCTATAAAACCCAGTGAAAGCATAAAACAATAAAAACTGCTATGGAAAAAAATAAACAGTAATTATTATGGCTAAGGGGTTAAAAATAGGTGAATGGCAGCTCCATGTCCCGGTTTGGGGATGGTCTGAGCTGAGTGCCTGGTATTGCCCTGGAAGGCAGGAGAAGCCACATCACCAAATCTCTCAGCAATAAGCTGTAACCACTGCCCACTCCCTCCCAGGGATACTGCAGCAGTGGAGGACTGAAGCAGGTCATGCCCTGCTCCCGAAGCAGCAGCATCAGACAGGTACTAAAGGGTTTTGTGTCTTAATTCTACAAAAAAATTTGAGAGATCTGCTTGTGACACCCCAAGTACAGCCTTCACACTGAAATGTTGTCTTGTTCCCAAACAGGAACTTACCATTCCACTGATATATTTCCACTTAAACCATTTATGCCTAGTTTCCTATGGGATGGCTGACTTGGATTTGGCTTAGCTCCACTTACTGTAATATCAAAATAATTTTTTCTATGTTTTTAGCAGAAACAGTATGAAGTCTGCTATTACAAAGAGCAAGTTCAGTCCCTATGCATAACAAACTGCAGGGCTTGGGGTTTTCTTTGAGGTTGGGGTTTTTTTCCTTTTTTCTTTTTTGGTTGTTTGCTTTCTCGCACTGACTACTGTTATTATTTAAAAGGCGTTTATCCTGGATTGGAAGAGTATGTGGAATCACTAACTTTAGTAGAAATTGGATTAGGCCCTAAATGTCCTTCTAAGTTATGATATTTAAAAAAAAAAAAAAAAAAACAAAACCCAAACTGCATTTAGGCTCCAAAGAGAACAAATAAAATTTAAAGGTAATTTCATTTGCTCCCTTCAATCACATAAGGCACAGACGGTTTTAATCTAAAACACATGGACATTTTTCCCTTCAGTCTGCTCTGCAAGGGAATCCTTCCAACTGTTCTTGGACAAAGATCATACCTGTTCCTATTTCCATGGAAATATCCTTTCCAGACCCCACACATTTTCTGCCAGTAGCTGATATCTCAAGACTGGAAGAATTGTTTGCTTTGTCTTTTTCCTTCTGGATGACAACGACCGTGTATTTGTATAGTCTTGCCTGATGAAGAGTATTCAGGACATCCCCATGGACTGAGCTTGCAAGAGACTTGCCATTGATTGACAGAACAAGATCTCCTCGATGAATAGTCCCTTCTTGAGATGCCACTCCCTTCGAAAACACTCTGTGGACCTACAAAAAAGATTTTAACTTAAGGATGCTTTAACCTCATGACCACACATAGAGCTCTACAAGCCAAGGTGAACACAAAGACCCTACCAAAGTTTGCAATCAGTGCCCACTGCCTGGATATCAAGCACACAACATTTGCTCCAATGAACACCCTCAAATACTAAGGCCTAAGTGACTGGAGAAGAACTGCAGTTAGAGATGAGGGGGGAAAGCAGAGGAAAAGATGCTATTACTGCATGGTCATTTCTAAGCCAAGGACAACCAAAACCAGCTAGAGAATTTAATATCACAAATCACTTATGCCTTCAGTGAACTCCTCAAAAGTCTTCAATTAACATATTTCAAGTGGCACACAGGTTAAATCCACATCCATGCTACACCAAACACCAAGAACAACATTGTGGGGTGTGACACCCACTCTCCAAATTCCCACTGACTGGGACATGTATCCTGTGCTGTTTTCACACGCATACTTCTAACTAGTGCACAGCATCTGTGCATAGAAAGGCTCTGACTTACTGCAGCTGTACAAGTATTTAATTGTCCATCTCAATTTGGCTGATCAAATATCACGCAAATAGATGCAAAGGGATGACTTAGTGGCCTGAAATGCATTTTTTCTAGAGAAAAAAAAATACTCTATTCAGAGTAGATTAAACTTTGAGTAAACTCCAGCAGTGCTGCTGAGACTTAGATATGTGTGCCATTTACAGAAAAGAACTGACTAAAAGACTCAAGACCCTGTATCTAAAGACTTGCCTATCAGGCACTCTAATTTTAGCAGCCTGAATATGGTTTCCCATGCACACAGTTCTAGGTCCACTGGGCAAAGGTTCAAGGCACCAAATCTGTGGGCACAATTCTGCATGGCATTTTCTCTAGGAATCTACCCCAATGCCCAGACCAACAGTGAGGAATCAGAAGCCCTTTGGCTCCAGTTCTCTCTCACTGCAGGGCCATGCTGAGATGGGCACCTGCCATAGAACCCTGCAGATCCAAGGAGATAAATTGCCAGCCAGTCTAAGCAGGCATTCAAAGATGGAGTACCAGGCTCAGTAACAGACGTAGACACTCAAATGCAAGAGGTAAGTGGAATACAGGGGTCATGTCTAAAACATCTGCTGCCTTCCCTCACATGCTCAACTCCTCAGTACCTTGACACTCACTAGGCATTTCTATTTCTCCACCCAAGCGTGGGCAGAACAGCCCATCTAAGCAGCTCAGCACCCAGTGGCAACCCTAAATCCATCTGGGACCCAGAATCCCAGTAGGTCAAGGACATTAAAATCTTCCCCACCTGAGAAGTATGCTTTATAGACACTGAACAAAGAGGATCTGCAAAGAGCAGCAGCTGATGCTCTTTTGTTCTCATGGCTAATGGCACTGATGGAGAAAGTGAGCTCTACTCAGCCTGAGACAGCTCAAGATCATATTTTTAGGCAGTGTCCCAGTCACTAGGTGAGGAGCTCTCTGGGGTGGAACACTGTGGAGCCGTCCCCTTCCTCACAGCTGACACTGTGAGTGTTTGGGCCAGAGACAGGGAACACAACATTTGCAGCGAGAGAAGTAGAGTCTGTTCCCTAGACTGTGACCATGTTCTAACTCAATGACTGCTTAATGTAAAATACATTTACTTATACTGGTCTTGTCCAAAAGCAAAAACCAGAAGATTCCTGCAAGGGCTGCTGCAGGCCCCACAGACTGAGGACATACCCTTCTTCTGATCTTGATCTCAGCGCTTAATGGATCTCTCTCTGTCAGGGCAGAATTGAAATGTGTATCTTGTGCAAAGAAATTGTCACACGCAACACCAGTTGACTTGAATTTTTCTATCCAACTGATCTGTTTTTGAACAGTATATAAGTTGCTTGGTATCACTTTTTACACACCAACATCACTTAATGGCACACAGTATCTTTGGTTCAGAATGCTTTATAAGACTAAAAAAAAAAAAAAAAAATCAAAACAACAACCCTCATTTACTGACCACCCGCAGGTCTTAGTAACACCAAACCAAATTTGTGACGTGAAATCCAGAATATTTATGGAGGTCTGTAACAGTCATTCTCACATTTGCAAAATTCCTCAAAAACTTCACTGCACAGCATTTACTGGGAATGAAAATCTCCCCTAAAATGTTGCGTGCACTGCAACTGCATGCAGAATTTTATTTACATGCCTAGGATTTAGATCTAGCCAGCCCCCCCATCCAGTAGCAGACTTTTAAAGACTGAAAACATAATTGGCATCCATCTCCAATAATAGAAATTATGCTTCCCAGACACTCTGTGATTTCAGTAGCAGATGGTATGCAGCCGCCTCTGAGAGACACTGTTTTATGACTGTGAATGACTTGCAGTGAGTCTTGATAAACGAGCGCTTGATCTAATCACCAGCCTGCTTTAAAGTGAGCTTTGCAAAAAAATTACTTGCAGCCATCACTTACTGTGACTGATTTCTGTTCCAGATCTATTCCTCCAGCAACACTAAATCCCAGGCCAGCTCCTTCTTCTTTGTGCAAGACTACAAAGTATGTGTCTTCTTTGCTCTAGCAGAAAAATGGAGGTGGAGAGGAAGGAGAATAAAAACAAACCAAAGATCAAGACAAAGTTCCCGCACAAATGACAAATTCCCAGTACCCTCAGACTATGGCAGGTAAAAAAAGCAATTCAAGGAATTAAAACTGAGACATTAAATACATTTCTTTTCATGCTACAGATGAGTAGCAGCCAGATAAGAGAACTCAGGTGACAGCAAAGATTTCTTCAGTCAGTCCAAGGCTAGAAAGCAAAATCAAAATTAGGACAGTGGAAGGGTATTAAACTGTGGGCAGCCTTACTTTCACAGGCTGTAATAAATTTCACATTGCTTGACATTTTGCAGTCAAAACTCAATAGTTCCCATACACCTTTCTAGACCAAGCACTGTACTTTCCAGGGAATTACTAACACTTTTGTTATCCCACTTCTCCTTCCCCTCAAAAGGCAGTTACAAAGATGTAATGCAGGGCAGTTGTATCAATCTCTTCTCAGCAGTGCTGGACAATCTTGCAAGGGGTAGTGACCACAAACTGAAGCTTTGGAAAGTTAGATGGGACAGCAGGAAAAACTGTTTCATTTGGGAGATGAAAGTAAGGAGCCCGTTAGGGATCCAAATGGGACTAAGCTGTGCTGTTGTGGAAATGGGAGCGTCCAGCACAGGAAAGGGACTCGTGCAGGTCTGCACCAGTGCTGAACTTGGCTCCAGACCAGAACAAAGGTGTAAAGCTGATTTCTTAGAAGTGATGGCCCGCTGCCAAAATACAGAATTTGCCATGAGAGAGAAGCAGTCCCATCCAGCAAGTCTGGTGCTGTCTTCTGAACGGTTATTAGGACAAAACCAGATGCTGTTACAGAGACCACATTTTGTGGTGTAAGGGGGGCTATAAGCAGGCATTTGGCGGAGCAAGGGGATAGTAACCGTCTGTGGGGCAGAGCATCAGAAGTGAGGAGTAGAAAGCAGGTCTCAGCTTTTCCCTGGGATCCCATCCAGTATCAGTCATTTCCAGAAACTGCCAACACTAAAATTAATGGCACATCATTAGAAACCAACCTATTAATCTATTTAGCATTAAATGATGTATTTAGTTCACTAAACTCAACATTTTAACTCAATGTTTGCCTTTAATTTTGTTTCAAAAGGCACAGGGAACCACAGATTATTATCATTTTTTGGTGAAACAATGTCAAATTCTTGGCCTCACTGTGTGCTTTTTTGCCAAACGGTGGCTCTGGAAAATTTTCTTTGTGAGAGGCGTCCCTGCAATGCACAGAGGCAATGTCAGAAACTGATGCCACCCTGCTCCACATCACTGATCCATCAGTGCTGAAGGAGAACGGAGCACAGTATTTGTAGATGTTAAGACCCTTCTCACCTGTACTCAAGTGAGAACAGCTTTCTGTTAGGCTAGAAATAATAAAATCAGTTAAGTATCTAGGCTAGCCCCCTTCAAAGTGCAGTGAGGGTAATGGAAACACACCCATATCTTTGACCATTAAGTCCTATAGGAACCCTTTTTGTTTAAGAGGTCAGGTTCTTTCCAACCCTTGCTACCACAACTTAATTTGCTTACATAGGAGAAGAATTGTGCAAGGACCGCACATCCTGGGCCGGTCAGCAACACAGCTTGAACCCTAGCTTCCCATTGCCAAGGTTATGCATCTCCTCCCTCCCCAGCTCTCAATGCTGTCCTCAGCCAGCACATGTACTATGGGGCACAGACACACCTGGCTATGAATGCTTATTGCTTTACTTGGCCACACACTGGACACACAGGGCCTCCAGTGATCACCTCTATTTAGCCTGTTAGCCAAAGATTATCAGTCATAGAGATTTAAACAATAAAATGCCCGTATTTTTTTTTTTATATATTAGTAGCACTTATTAAAAGCAGTAAATTCAGCACTGTTCAGAGCAAAAGATGATGACAAACTCTTTCTGGGGAAGCTCTCAGTCCGAATCAAGCAGTCCATCTAATTTTTCAGCAATTGCATAACCATGAAGAACCCTCCTATTGTACACTTAAATCCAGCATTTGACTAGTATAAAATTTTCCAGAGTACGTGCCATACTGGGCTTAAATATGGATAAGAAACTATGCAGACAAGGAGTGCATTCCAAAAAGCATTCAGCTTTATAAATATTTGAGTTCTCAGACTTTGAAAAGTGGCATAAATAAATAATCTCTCCAAGACCCCATGCAAAATACTTCAAAGAACACTTAATTACCTTTAGCCAGAAGTACAATCCAATCCTAATTTTATCAGTAAACCTACCAAACCCTCTTGGCTCACCAAGCTCTTGGGACTTGCAAGCTTTAGCTATGCTGTCCCTGGAAGGAGGTAAAGCTGGCTATCTTGGGGAGGTCCAGTTCCCCCCAGTTTGTTCTACGTTTGAAACAGCAACCTTTGTGAATAAGACTCAGGAATGTTCCAAATGCAGCTCAGCCAGCAGTTATGCAGACCAGATGGCAGTTTCCCCTCCAGTGCTGTCATTATTTTATCAACTTCTGTTCTGATTTAAAAACGATGTGGATGTATCCCAAAAACACAAACACAAACACTGCAATCAGAGAAGCAATGTTCTGCCAATCATTTCACTTTGGAGGCCTTCTTTAAACACCGAGATAATGAAGCAGGTTATCTTAATGCAATAACCAGTTCCACAGAAGAGAGCAAAAAGGTCACAGTAGTCTCTTACAAACCCTCCAGCAGCCAATTTGTGTTGTTGCAAGCCACCAGTTCAGCATTAAACAAAATAAACTCAATTTCCATGACTGCAGCCCTAGCAAAAGGGGGGTGTTTCCAGGCAAAGAGAGGAGCAGAGCTTCCCTTGCACAGTGGGGAAAGCAAGTCTGACCCAGATGGTTGGTGGAAAGTTAAATTCTGATGTGCAATTATCGGCAAACCCAGGAGTTTCTCAGCTGTAATAATGACTCAAATGGAGGCATAGTTCTCCACTTAAAATAGGTCTATTTATCGTGGCTGAAAACTGCTTTCACACTGGACAAAAAATACGCTTTCTTATACAAAAGCCATTCAAATTTATTATGGGTTTATAGCAGGCATTCAAAAACCAGCATTAGTAAAACTACCATCAACTGTAACCTACCACAGGACTATTGGAGGAACTCTGAAACTGTTTGGAAGAGATTTTATGTGCCATTAAGAAAGCCCTGAAAAATACCACCAATAATCTGGTTTTATCTTCTGGTTTTTACCTTTACTTGTGCTTTGACTTCTTGGAGCATAGCAACAACGTCACATTTTGGTACTACTGCTGACAAAACAGATTGCAGTTTTTGCTGGTCCAGGCTTGAGACGAGTAGCTGATCCAAGCTAAAATGAACAGAAAGATATAAAAGACAGCTTTTTATTTCTAGACCGTGTAGAGATACATTTCAGGTATACAACGTAGGTTGCATTAGGGTAAACAATGAAGGGCCAGCCCATTAACAAGCAGAAATCTTGAAAACAGCTAAGAAATGGTGTATGCTGGAAGAATGGGAAGGGGCAGAGAAGACAATTTAACTCTGAAAGTCAGTCCCCGTTCCATTCCCCTCCTCTTTCCCCAATGGTTTTAGCAACATACGTTAACAAAAACGAGGAGACAGCTACATCTGAAGACTGCTTCTGGCAGGACAACAAGCTCGTTTATCACTGTGGGCTGTGCTGGCAGCCAGCGCTCTGCAGCCTCCCCTCCACTGTGGCGGCTGTGTCATAAGGTGGCCAAAAACTGACCAAAACCAGCTAGAGGGGACACAGAAAAGGAGCCCGGACCTGCCAGGACGAAGTGCTTCACCCTGCACAGAAGCATGGCTGCCACCAGACAGCAGCATGGCGGCTCCAGGTGATCAAGAGCATGAAGAACGGGACCCTGAATCGTGAGGGGAACTGGGGCTGGGGCCAAAGTTGAAACGCGCTTTGGGGCAGATCTGGGGCAATGGGGAAGCTTTGCCTCAGGAGAGGCTTGCGGGGGCGAAAACGAAGCAGCGGTAACAAAGCCAACACCAACCTGATGGACCAGCTGTTTTCTGAGCGTTCCCCATCCAGAGAGCTGCCATGGGGCACGTCGTCATCCGAGGCGGACCCCGGCGTCCCCGAGCCGCTGTCCCGAGGGCTGCCGGCACCCATCCCCATCGCGCCCGCCTCCGCAGGGCCGCAGCGGGCTGGCGGGGCTGCGTCAATTCGGGCAGGCACGCCGAGGGCTCTGCGGGGCGTGATTTCCAGCTCCGTCTTGAAGCAGGCGGGCTGCGGCGGCCCCGAGAAGCCCTCTCCGCACAGCTTGTCCAGGTCAGGCATGCTGAGGGCCCTCAGCTCCCGCAGCCTGGAGCGGGACAGCGGCGGCCGCCCCAGGCCCCGGCTGCGGCGCACCTGCGAGGCCGAGGGGGGAAAGGCGGCCGCGTCTGCCCCAGCACCGCCCTCCTCGCTCCTCCGGGGCTTTCCTTCCCCCTTGCCGCCCTCCGCCACACGCGTGGGCTCTGCGCTGGTGGGAGACTTGGCCACGGCGTTGGCCGGGCTGGGGCTGCCACCGTAGGAGCTCAAGCTGCGCCGCAAGGCCCGTGGCATGTCGGCGGGGCTGGCTGCGGCAGCCATCCCACCGCACGACCTCCTGGCGAGCGGTGATCTCGCAGCCGAGTGTATATCGATGGCCTTCACAATGGGCCGGTCAAAATTTGCCAGGTTTTCGAAGGATTTGATCCTCTGTTTGACAGAGAAGGATGAGGTAGGTTCATGCGGCCAGTTCAGCTCATAGTAGTAGTAATTCCTCCTGAAGCCCCTCAGCTTATTGGCAGCGGGGCAGCTAATGTCGCTGGCTGCGGGGGATGTGTCATGGACCCTCTGGGCGCTTTTGGAGGCATAAGCCTGCTCCTTCCCCCTCTGCCCATTTGGCAGGTTCAGATGGACCATCTTTAACATCCCCGTCGCTGCCTGGGGGTATTTCTCCTCTGCAGCGTGGCCCTGCGGACCTTGCACAGGATGAACCTCTGCAACATGGCAGTCCTCCCTCAAGTGATCCGATAACTGGGCCGGCATCGAGTAAGTCCTCATCACAGGTTTCGACAAGCCATAGAGATTTCTGTCTCCGGCAGTATCTGCTTTTGAGAAATACTGCATGGTCCCCACCTCTGCAGTCAGCCGAGGCACTTCTGTGTTCATCTCTTCTGTTTTCTCCAGCAACGGCAGTTGCAAAAATGATGCTGGTGAGGAAGAGGCAGAGGAGGAGGAGGAGGAAGAAGAGGGTGAGGAGGAGGAAAGCTTCACCTCAATGAAAGTACGCTGGATCTCCTGCCCTTCCAGCTGCTCCTGCTGAACCAAGGGGGACCTCAACAAAGAAGAGCCTCCAGCAGATGGTCCTACGTTTTGCAGATCTAATTGCCTAAGGTCATCTGCACTATAGATGCTCTTGATTGTGGTCAGGCCTGTTCCGGGGTTATCAGCCCTCCCTTTCACATCTTCAACTTTTGGTATCCCCTGAGGAGATGAAGTGACTTTGGACTGACCATCTCTGGCTCTGAAATCATCCACCTTAGCACCCTTATCCTGACACATCGCAGGTTGCATGGAAACTTGCTTTTCTTTTGGCTTTCCCAATGCCTGCTGCACGCCTGTTAGCTCCTCACAGCCACATTTCATTTCACCGCTTGCTGTTGGGCTGCTGGTGCCATTCAGGAGAGGCAGAAGTGAATCTTCAGAAATGACCATAGATGGTTTATTTTCTAGCTCTGACTTCAGAGTCCTTGAGGCTGCTGAAATGCTCTTGCCAGGATCTGGGTTTGTAGGTGAATTACGGGACAGTGGTGTTTTCTTCCCCAGGAGTTTGGGGGACAGCTGTGGAGAAACAGAAGCCCTTTTCTGATCAGCCCCACTGACTTTGGTAGGATTAATGCCTGAAGAATCTGAATTTGCCTTTGCTTTGCTTTTGATGGTGATCCCTTTTAGCTTTGGTCCTGCTTTGGCCTTCTGGTTATTTAAAAGGGTGTCCATTATACTTTTTTGTGCCATTCCCTTAGAATCCTGACAGGATTTTTTCTGTGAGGATGGGCTGTGCGGTACTGCAGCTCCTTTGCAGTGATTTGTGCCTGAGCTTTGGACTTTTCCGTTTGAAGTCCTTCCTGAAGTCACAGAGTTAATTTTCTCATTTTTCCCTGGCAACTCATGAGCTGTATTAGCCTTTGGATCTTTAGATCTAGTGGGAAAGGGAGACCTGAGTGATATTGCTCTTGATGACAATGCATTCACATGATTGCTCTCTGTTTTAGACAAGCTGGACAAACTGTTGGCTTCTTTCTTCACTAAGCAATAACTAACAGCATGATTACAGTCATCAACCACTGTTTCACTTTCAGATGTGGATCTCTGCTCATCATGATATCCTTCTTTCTCAAGCGCGTTGTTCTCCAAGCCATCGACATTTCTAGCAGAGCAAAAGCTTATCTTTTTGCAGTGCAGAGACCCTTCCTCTTCAATGGATTCACAGCATTTCGTATGTCCACTACTGTTCCCCAAACCCATCTGTTCTTCTGTACTTAAGGCACCATTGTTACAGAAAGAGTAAACTTCAGGGATACTGACTGAATTCTTTAGGATGTCTTTTTCTGGCAGGAAAACTGAGGAAGGAGAACACAAGGATGCAGAGGACATATCTGAACACTGTGAGGGACATGGAGTGGGACTACTGTGATCTTCCAAGCCTAGTTTGTTGATGCTTGTCTCCAGTGACCCACACATTGCACAGCCCTCAGTTTGTAAAACTTTGCCGCCGTAAGGATGCAGCGGGGACAGAGAGGATGAGCTTGCTGCAGATGTGAGATGTTGCTCCTGTGTGGGCTTTTGTGGATCATCATTCATGCAACAAATCTCAATTTGCTCCTCGTCAGACTCCAGTACAGTACAGACTGCAGGGGCGTTAGCAGCAGCGCACAGCCCAAGCAACACCTCATTAGCACTGTCAAAGGTTTCTGTGACAGACTCTGTGTCCGAGTGAGAATCCTCCGCAGCCCCATACATAGACTTTGGAAACAGGTCACTCCTCTTACCTTCCGGAGAGTTTGCTGCAGGCAACTCATCCTCATTTAAACTGCTAAAATTCCTAGAATAGTTATTTAGAGAGTTTTTATTCACAGTAAAAAGTTTGCCTGTGTTAATGGAGTCCAACACAGACAGCCCCAAAACCCCTTGTGCATTAGCTCCACAATTCACAGTTTTTTCCAGCAGCTCCTCCTTGGCTGGCCCTGGCTCAGGTCCGGGACAGCCTTCGTCAGTCCCACAGCAGCACATTGTGGTGTACTCATCTCGGAGGGGGCTCTCCGCTCGCGACGGGGTGCGCGAAGCCCTGCTCTCGGGAGCACCCATTTGGCTGAGCAAGTCATCGATATCAGTGACGGGGATGGCAGCGCAGTCCTCAGCATGGTTGCTTTTCATGGGACCTCTTTGCACGTCTTTGCTCGTGGCATCAGGTGGCAGTGTTGTTCTCTCCACTGCACTGCCGCCACCAGCATTTTGCAAACCTGCTCCTTCTCGCTTCCCAGCAGTCGGTTCTTCCTCAGTTGTGAGGATGCTGTTGACATCGGCCTGATTTTGACTGTCTACCCCTGGAGACAGGATGAGGTTTGTAAATCTGCTGACAGCTGCATCATGATAAAAATAAATAAAAAAAAGAAGCAAAATCCTGTCAGATATAGGAAGTGATACACAAAATACCAGGTTTTATTACAAAAATAGACAACCACGTAGTCAGACTACATGTTTTCCTTTTGCTCTGCACTCCTCCTCTTCTGTAATGATGTTTACAACAACTCAAATTAATCATAAACCTGTGTATTTGAGTAGCACACAGGAGGGAGCAAACCACTTATCCAAGGTGAGTAGTCATGATCTTTTTATTTCTCATCTTTGAACAAGCAACCAACTACCAAAGTGTCAGTGTGAAGTAAATCAGGCTGAGCAGTACTGCTTCTCATTACTTGTTTGATCGAAGATGTCTCCAACAGATTGTACATAGTACACAAAGCCCTGGCATAGCAAACAAAGGTGAACAGATAACGCAGTGACGAGCTGTGCATAAATAACTTGACTCTGATCCTCTCGGCACTTCTGCAGGTGTTTAATGTGACACGCATGGGTGACGTTATACAGGCATTAAGCATATGGGCTTTACTGGATTTCTGGCACAGATCCTTCCTTGCTTCCAATACATGTTTAACCCACTCTTGGGCAACACACTGAGCTCCCTGTCACTGCTGCACTCCCAACACATTCCTGTTCACTCATTTCTCCAGCTCTTCAATTTTCAACACTTTACCCTAAGCATCTGCTTGCACCTTTCTACATTGCTTCTGGGACACGCATCCCCATTCAAGCTGCCTTCCAGAGGCCAGTTACTACCAGATGAGGCCCAGAAAGTGCATGGAGAAGGAGTGGTGTAGTCACAGAATCAGCATCCTTTCCTGCTCATTCAAACGTTCCACTGCATCTCTCCTTGCACAAACCTGTGTGATTATCCACACCACTTAACTTAGGTACCCATGTTAAGAAGTCCAGATTCCTACTGGAGTCAACAAAGTGGAAGACACATCAGAAGAGCAATCTGAAGCAGCCTGGTTAGGATTTGAAGTACTGCCCTGCTTCAGCATGCTGGATCACACACTGAAGAGACCCTCTTCTCTGCCAGTGGGGCAGGGTAAGGGGAAGGGTAAAGCAGAAGAGCTGCCTAATAAAGGAGTGCCAATGTGCCCCTACCCCAATGCTATTAGTTTGCAAAAGCCACAGCAATCTAAGGAAACAAGAACAGGACTCTGCCAAGCCAGTAATTCCTTAAAGAACAACTGGAACTGAAGCATCTGGAAGCACTTTAGGCTCCCAGGTATTAATAGGTACATGAAGAAGATCATAAGCTAGAATGAAGCAAAATATTTCACTCTTCCTGAATTTGAAAAGTATGCTTTTCTTTTTCAAACACTCATTTCCACACCACGTAATTTGTACGGTCTGTGGGGATGCATATATTGCTGTAGCAGCATAAATCAGCCCTGAGCAGAAACTAAGGAGGTATCAAATATTTCAATTAAAATTAGAAAACTTTTATAACAAACATGCAAATAAACATTTTGATAAGATACTAGTTTTCTTAGGTTTTCTGTTTCATCTTTCTGCATATTAGAGAATTCTGACAAGGGGAAGGGGAAGGGGAAAGGGGAAAGGGGAAAGGGAAAGGGGGAAAGGGGAAAGGAAGAGGAAAGGGGAAGGGAAAGGGGGAAAGGGGCGAAGGGGAGAAAGGGGGGGAAAGGGGAAAGGGGGGAAAGGGGAAAGGGGGGAAAGGATAGTGAAAGGGGGAAGGGGAAGAAGGGGAAAGGGGGCGATAAGGGGAACGGGGGGGAAGCGCGAAAGGGGGACCGGGGGGCAAAGGGGAAGACAGGTGGGGACAGGAGCAACTAGGGGCAGGAACGGGGGGGACCAGGGGCGGGGAAAGGTGGGGAAAGGGAAACAATTGTGATGCAAGGGGGGAATAGTGCGAAATGAAAGGGGGGATAAGGGCGGGAAAGGTGGGGAAAGGGGACAAGGGACGGGAATGCTGTGGTGCAGGTTAGGGAAAGGGGGGAAGGGGGGAGTAATGTGGGGAGGAAGGGGGAAGGGAGGAGGGGAAGGGGGCCCCCGGGGAAGGGGGACGATAGGGAGGCAAGGCGGCGAAGGGTGGATGGCACTCTACAGGCTGGAAGGGGAAGGAATACGGGCACCAAGGGGTCAAGGGCTAAGGGGGAAGGGGCGACAGTGGGAAGATACGAGGAAGGGATATAGGGACTAGCGGGAATAAGGGAAGGATAGCGGAAGGGGAGATAAGGGGAATGGTGAGAAAGGGGAAGGGGAGAAAGGGGCAAGGGGAAAGGGAAAGGGGAAGAGAGGGGGAGAACGGAGGCAAGGGCAGGGAAAGGAACGGAAGGAAGGGAGGAAGGAAGGGAACGGGAAAGGGAAGGGGAAGGGGAAGGGGAAGGGGAAAGGGGAAAGGGGAAGGGGGAAGGGGGAACGGGGGGGAAGGGGAGGAAGGGGGAAGGGGGAAGGAAGGGTGCGGAAGGGGGGGAAGGGGGGAGGAAGGGGGAAGGGGTGGGGAAGGGGAGGGGAAGAAGGGGGTAAGGGGAATGGGGAGGAGGGAACGGGGAGGACGGGGAGGGAAGGGGAAGCGGGCAAAGGGGGAAGGGAAAGGGACGGAAAGGGGAAGACGACAGGGAAAGGGGAAGGGGCCAGGGGACCGGGGACAAAGGGGCAGGGAACGGGGGAAACGGGGAAGGGGCGAAGGGGAAAGGGGGAAGGGAATTGGGCCAAGGGAGGCACCGGGAAACGGGGAAGGGGACCAAGGGAAGGGGAAAGGGAAGGGAAAGCGGGAAGGGAGAAAGGGGGAAGGGAAGGGGAAAGAAGGGAGAAGGGGAGAAGGGGACAGGGAGGGATAGGGGACAGGGGGGATGAAGGGGGAAGGGGAGGGAAGGGGGGCGACGGAAGGGGGGGAAGGGGGAAGGAGGGGAAGGGGAGGAAGGGGAAGGGGGGAAGGGGGAAGGGGGGAAGGGGGAAGGAGGAGGGAAGGGGGAAGGGGGAAGGGGGAGAAGGGGAGGGAAGGTGGAAGGGGAGGGGCAGGGGGACAGGGGGAAAGGGGAAAGGGGAAAGGGGAAAGGGGAAAGGGGAAAGGGGGCGGCTTTTATTATCTTATCATCCATTCATAAAATCATTACTTAAACTTCAGATTAAGAGAGACAGATGTGATTATAAAGGGTCAATATATTTACTGGACAAGCACAGCAGTAGAATGGGTTATCAGGACAGGGTTGTTGCCGAGTTAGCTCCAGGTCTGCATGAAATGACTCAGACCTCTGCAAATGCTGGCAGGAGGGACATACTGTAAGTGGGAGCTTTGAATGCTTCACACAGGTGTAGGTTTGCTCCCCTCATTGTGGTGCTAGGGAGGACCCTGAAGCCTGGTTTGGTGGTAAAGTGCTTTGTCTGGCTCACCAATGCAGACACAATGTACCCCCCATTTTTAACCTGAATCGATGTGGGAACCTGGGGCAGCAGAAGATCAGACCCAGCTGATCCAAGGGAATTCTCTTCACTGCTACTCAGAATAAATAGTAAAAAAGCAAAACAACTCTCTCACCTGGTGCTGCTTTCTGGATTTCCAGGGTTACTGACGTGGGAAGACACTGCATAAGCAAGCAGATTTCCTCGTATGTCATCTTACTGACTGGGATACTGTTGATGGTGGTAATCTCATCTCCAACAGCCATCTTGCCCATTGATCCCTGGTGCAACGACAAATTCGGGGAAATTACAAATACACATCAGAAGCCCTGCCACAGGGTCAAAGACTGCAGGGAAGCAAGCAATGGCTTATGAGCAACATTTCCTATTTCACATCACTGCAGAGCACAGGTACCACTGCTGTCAGTTTGCTAACATATAAATAAAGAGCAGACTGTGCTTTTGCCAGGAGAGGAATTAATGATCAATCTCAAACAGGAAGGTCAAAAGACCTGCTGGTTTCTCTGACAGATCAGTATCAGGATGGAGGACATAGCCCTCTTCATTTAAATGAACTGGCATGAATCAGCCCTAGCTTCTTCAGGGCTGGAACACTGTCTATAATTTTTGCATTTCATGTATGAATTATATTCCTGGTCACAACCTCCCATTGGTCCAATGGGACTCTCCTAAATAACTAAACTGGACAGGGGCTGAGCTCTTAAGATAAAACCCTAAGTATGTTTCTAAACACTGCACCATGAGTCAGAGAAAAAGGCAGGAGCAGAACCCAAATCCCCAGCTCTCACAGCCCAATTCAAACTGCTACAACATATCCCCTCTTACCCTAGTGGCCACTAACTAGATTAAAAATGCTACATCCAGCCTTGTACACCAGAATATCCTACTTCCTCTTTCTGCACTTTTGCATCTAGGTCAGCAATTCCACATCCAGCACGAACCAAGTATCCACATTAATACGTGCATGTATGAGATGCGGAAGAGCAATGTGTTACTGCTACTACCATGGCGCTTGGCAAACCTGGCCAGCACCTAAGGCCTCCTGGTACCAGATTTCTATAACACAGGAATATGTGCATAGAAAATAATAGAGCATAACAAACATTCTTACCACCAGGATTTACTTATTTTGTCTTTGCCCCTGGTAAAAGGAAAGGAAACAAAAGAATATTCCCTCAAACCCGTGACTGCAAGTGGGGATGAGTCCATCTCAGTAGATCTACCTCTTGACTTACTTAGTTTTGAATCAGCCAGGGTACACTTCTGAATCAGAAACATTTCATTTAACAGAAGTTTCAGAACAACAGGGGATGAGACATTTTGCTCAGCAGAGACAAATGTCTCCCTTGCATGTAATAATAATAATAATAATAATAATAATAATAATAATAATAATAATCCCTGCAAAGTAAAAGCAAATCACAACAAGGCAACCCAAATTAAAAAATTACCATTTCTGCTGCTCCACCTGGCCGCAGCCCTGTGACAACAACCTTTAAGGGCATGGCCTGGATTTCCAAATCCAGGCCAAATGACTCGTGCTCATTGCGAACCAGAGTGACTATCTCACCCTGGCCCTGCCCAGCCCCATCAGGTGCTTCACACTTCTTGCTGTGAGGAAGCGTCCTCGCAACAGGCTTGTTATAAGAGCCATGCTCCTCCGTCCTCTGTCTCTGAAGGCTTCGGCACTCAGTGCTCATCATGCTTTTCACTCTTGTGACTGCTCTGTGCTCAAGTTTTGGTGATCTCTTAGATTCAAGTTGTGCCTCCCGGAGCTCCTTTAAACTCAAACTGCCAAGACGAACTTCAGGCACACTTGAGTAATCGAATGCTATGATGGGGAAGAAAGGAGAGTCGGTTTGCTCAAGTGTGCTGTCTGCAGACTCCACAGAGTTGCTGAAGACAGGGGAAGATGTCTCGGTGCCACTACATCTAGGTGACTCACTGTCCTGGCTCTCATCATCGATTTCTACAGACGAGGTTGTAATGACAATACCAGCATCCTCCTGGCTCTTGACCCTCTGGCTTCTTTGCAACTGGGAACTTTCGTTGTCATCACTAACGTCACCATCATAGAAAACAACCCTCCTCTGTCGATGAAAGGGGCTGCGGGCAGATTTGGGGCTGTCGCTGAGGATGCCGGGTCGGACAGGCTCCACATGCTTGCTGTGAAGGCTGGACGATCTCCCAGTAGCTGGAGAAGCCAGACCGTTTGCTTTTGCTACTCCTGCTTCTCTAGCAGCTAGGAAAAAAAAAAAAGTTATACTTTAATTGCATTTATAGATGATTTTTAACACCATGCATCTGACTGCAGCAGAGTACATGTGGGTTTGTTTGCAGGGGAACCTTAACCTCTCCTCACAAAGCAAAAAGCAGGTTTTTCATGCCCTCTCTCTAACTACAGCAAACAGCAAGAGGGCCAGCAGATAGATTTCCAAAATGAGTTCATGGCACATCTGGTTCTATTTTCAGTTTATTTCTAAATTATGACTCTGACCCAAAGAAGAAAGGGATGCAAATTTGCATGTGTACTTTAAACAACAGAATTTTTTTCACATTTTGCTTAAATCTATGCTCAGGACTGCCTGCATCAACTTACAGAAAGTGAAAAATGCTCTCCTGAACAAAGACACAAGCACAGCACAATCAATTTCAAATTAAAGACTAGTAAACCCAAGAACACTTTCCACATCCTTCTTAGAAAGAACTGCACCTTATTTTGCAGAAAGTTTTTTTGTTTTGCTTTGTTTTGTGGGTATTTTAAAATGTAAAAATGCTTTTAAGCATTAAATAATGAATTTCCAGAGAAGAATAAACTGTAGACAATAGTTGAGAAGCATAGGAAAGGGAAAACAAATGTAATATCCTTTGAATTTGAGATCAGGTGCATGTCAGTAAAGAAATGCAAGATTCTTTCAGTCAATTACTGTGGGGAGAAAGACACATATGCAAAATATCTGATATCAAATTGAACATTTGATTGTTTTTACACTGCTATATATGACATTTTGAAATTGTGTATTTGAGATAGCTACGAATACTTTCATTTAAATGTAATCAATCAGATGATCATCAGTCATTTGAAAAAAAAACCCTGCAGTGCTGTCAATCTAGTTTTGGCCAAGCCAATCAAATAAAGTCATTTTCACACAATCAGAGCAGCAATTTGGACAAAATACCATGGAAACGGGCATTTATGTGCATTGTTGTAAACCCCTTCCATTTTCCAGAATTTCATATGATGAGCACTGGCTTGCACTATGCTGCCTGGCATTTCTTACCAGCACAGGAATCACCGTAGCTCTCCTGTAAAGCAAACCAGCGCCCAGTGACTCTCCCCCCATTAGCCAAATGACCAGACACATTTCCACCGCTTACTAAGGTTGCCAGGAAGAAGAGAGCCATCATCCAAAAAACTGTTTCTGTTCTTCTGACGGAGCTGCTCTTCATCATAGGAGCCGGTTACAGCATCAGAAAACGGGAGCTGGCTAGTACCGTCGGGTGAGAAGTACTGGGAAAGCTCTGCCTCGGAGCTGACAGATCCCTGCTAAAAAGAAGTGAGCCTGGTGACCAGCTGTCATCGATGCCTAAAGCCCCTGTCTGCATGCAAGCACCACAAACTGCACTCACATTGGCGTGTCAATAAAGGAAGTTTAAAACCAGTTTTTATAATAGAGGACTTGTCAGTATATTGAGAGCCAAACTGCCAAACTTGGATGGCTGAAATGCTGCACATCAATACATTTTTAGCCAGTATAATAAATAAAAAAGGATTCCAAATCCCACTAATTTGCAGATGTGGTTCAATGCAGAAACAAGGGATGAAAACCATTTACTTGTGTAATTCTCTTTATATACCTTCTGCACTCAGAGAAGGGAAGGGTTTGTACCCCTGGACACAGTTTGTATGGCTTCTTTGGCTTTCTCAGGAAAACCAGAGACTTTTCCACTGCAACGGCTATACAGAGAGACCAAGCGCTCAACCTTCTGCCCACAGGCTCAGGTCTCTCCTGCTAACTTCGTCTCTGTGTCCCGCAAAGCAGGGATGCCTTTGAGGTGGCAGGAGGTGGGAGCCCACAGCTTTCTCTGCCGTGCTCTGCACAGCACTCCCAAAGGCTACAGCCACACAGACGAACAGGAGCTTGCTGCTGTCACGATTTAAACGTGTGATGTAAGAAACAAACCCTTTTACGGAGCCCATGTGACAGGGAAGGAGCACAGAGGTTTGGTTTTGAACTCCTTGATCAAGTAAGAGCTTCAGTAAAAGCTGAATTTGAAGCAGACGCTGTTTTTATTGCATCTAATCCTTTTACCCGGCTTGCTGGCTCCAGGAAGCGTTTCATAGTCCAGCTGAGGGGAGATGAGGTCTCTCCTTGTTTGGCCTTCACACTAGGAGATGGACTTTTTTGTACAGCTCCTGTTAAACACAGCTTAGTTAGATGCCAAAAATTAAAGTTGTGGTCCATATATCTGAACAAGGCCTCATTCACCTTCTGAGCTGGGGGCTGTGTTTAATCCCACTTACTTATTATCTGAATTGCTTTTCTAAAGTGAGATTTATTTAACATTTCACAAGCTGTCCCTCAGGTCAGGTGAAATATTATCAGAGACACGTTACACCAGCTAGCCCCAGGACACAGCTATGAACAAAAGATGAGCAGGAGGTGGTCTTCCTCACCTGCTGGAGCATGCTGCTGACTACGTGCAACCTCGAAAGACAAATGAGCAGCCACTGGCAAGGTCTACTCCAACAAAGGTCTTAGCTGACACATATATAAAGACAGTAATTACAAATCTAACATTACTGTCTAAAAATCACCTTACTAGTCACTCTGCCATTGCCAAGAGTTTGCTTTCATCTGTAAGATTTTAGGAAGTGCTAAGTCTGGAGTTCAAAAACATCAGTCAAATGCCAGAGCACACATTTTGACATGACCCTAAAGATTAAAATGGAGTTAAAACATATAGTCCAGTACACAATGTCTGAACTTTTTCAAATGGACACAGCAATACTTTTTTTTTTTTTTTTTTTTTTTTTTTTTTGCCATCTACATGGATAAGTGTACACAGATGGAGTTGATTCCTCCTGTCCTCTCCCCACCAGGACATTGTGCTTCATCTTGAAGACAGGATAGAGCAACCACCTCTTGGCAATCCTACTTTCAGATCATGGCAGCCTAGCGCAACAAAGCAAGTAACGTGAGCTATAGACTTGGTCCATCTGAACTGGATACTTTTGCTAAAATTTCTGCAGTGGACAGAGTGATTACACCCCCTCAACTTTTCTGCTGTTTTGAGGGCACTCAAAATATTGATGCTGGGGAACCCAAGAGCATGTCCTTAAACCTTCCTGCATCTGGAAAAGGACACGTATTAGGGGAGAACATGCTGCTACCTGTGACGTGAGAGGAGCTGGCATCCTTGCTCTCTCGGTGGGTAGTACGTGCGATTGCTTCATCCATCTCCTGCTCAGAAACCTAAAGTCAAGTGGAAGACAGAGATCAAACTGAGTAGATGAAATGGAGAAGAAAATCTGACCACTTACCACTACAAATACATGATTCATTTCAGATATGCTACTGTTTTTAAAGATACAGTAAAGAAGACCTAGTTGAGAGCTCCCAAGTCCTGGTCCCCTGATTCAGACTCCTTCCATGCCACTCTCCTGCAGAAACCAGCAGGCAGAAGCCTGCTGACTTCATGAAGACCACGTCCAAATGCCACATTACAAAAACACATAAAACAGCACCAGACTTAAAGAAATCAAATGAAGCCATTACAGCACAATTTTAACTCAATTAAGTGCTGTACGTTGATTTATTGAGAAAATATTACTTTAAAATAGACAAAGACTGCTTTGTACAAGCATACATCAGCAACAGCAGATATTCTACACTTAACCTACCGGAAAAATACCAGACTTCCCGAGATATTAGCTGTCTTTTTAATTTTCATTTCTCCTTGCTTTTAAAAAGAAAACCTAAATCAGTAATTGGTAATTAATGTTTCTCTGGTTTAAGAATAAATACTGGTTTACCATATTTGCTAATTTTGTCCTGAATTACTGCCATGCACTTAATTCTTATTACTGGAAAACTCCATATAATTTTATAACAGGAACAACTAGTCTGCAGGAATATATATTTAAAAACAGAAAACAAGTTAATTCTGTCAAAAATAATTTCTACACACATTGCTTTACATGAATTAAAATTCGGCATAAATAGAGACTAGAAACTTGAATCTTTCTGAACCATGAAGATTTGAAAGGTTCCTAAGACAAACTCAGCAGTTTAAACATAGTTTAAATGCCACATTCACTCAGAATAACAAGAAGAAAGAAAATTTTGTGGTATTTCTCTTGGAAGTACATGAAAACACCGAAGTGAACATACTCAGCAACAAAATGTACTGTGGACCTTTTGTCTCGTAAAATGAGACATTAAGAATAAAAATGTCCAAAACAACATGAGCCTTTGTAGAAATAAATCTCTGTTTTCAGCCTGTGGCATGACCTTACAGCAAACCAAAAGCCTCCAGGCTCCTGGGGTACAGGGAGCTCCTACAGCACATGGACCAAGCCCTCAGAGTATGCTCCAGGACCCTTACACAAACCTTTGAGTACAAGATGTCCCAAGAGTAAAACTAGGTGCTGGGCGGACTGCAGTATTTGTTTAAAGCTAACCGAAAATCCACACTTCTGCAAGCTCTGCCAATTCTGATTTTTAACATCCGCTACGCCTCAGGCAGATCAAACTGGAAAGCGCCAAGCTAATTCCTAACTACAATCTGCAGGCTGGGGTATTATTAAAAGCTAATAAAATGAAATACCACACACACTTCTGTAGACCCCCAGTGCTGTCAGAAAAAGGGTGACAGTGATATAATGATAAATATGGGTTCCCATATGGACACTCCTTCAGAGATCCAGCTATGAGGGACTGTGGATTCAATCTGGGGAGGATTTCCCCTGGGAGGAAAAAATGCTTTAGGGTCTCTCCAGCTCAACTTTTAGCTTTTCTTAGCATTTCTTGGCAAAGGATTTGTTGTCATTTTAAATACCACTTATGGAAAACTGTAATAGGAGCCACTTAATAGTTTCCCTCTGTTACTGAGTAATAGCAAGCAATTAGCTTAACTCAGTTCATCTTCTCAGCAGATACCTGGTTAGGTCACTCATTGGCTTTCAAGCCACTACCACAGTAAGATGAAGGACAGAGGAGAGAGGGCAGGCTCCACTCCATGGAGTTTTTATTTCATGCTACTTACAGACTCTCCAAAAAGTCTATATGCCTTAATAACGCAATCAAATTGAACCATCATGCTGGTTCAGCACAGCATACACACTCCCTAGAAATACTGTTATCTTAGGCTATAAGCCCAATTCTTATCCATTCATTGCTTACCTTTAACTAACAGAACCACAGCCACTTTCTTTTTAGCAGCACAAGGCCTTGCAGCAATGATAATAAACTCTGGACAGTAGACCCCTATTTGTCTATTGTTTGTATATTTGATTTAGCAGAAAATACCCAATTAATTATAAAATAAGAAACCTGAGTTCCCCTAGATATGGATTTATTAAGGCCTCCATTTGTAGTTACGAGTTCAAAAGTCAGAGCTCTCTGGACCAACTAATGCAAATATTTTTACAGCTTCATTCCTGTTTAAAAAGGAAGGTTTTGTACACTCATGAAATTCTTTGAAATATTGAAATAAAAGAAGTTGTTATTCCCTATAGCTTGGTTAAAAGGCTTTTATCTTCTATCATCAATTTCTAAAAATTGCTTGAAAATACTCACTTTGTAAACACAGCCTTATTTCCAAATTGCCCCTGCACCCATTTCACAGTAGCAGTACATTCCAGACTCTCACGTTTTAATTCCTGAAGGAAAACTTTGATCTTTGGACAGATTTTATGTTTTTAAAAACAGTATTCCTACTACTTTATTACAGTTGATCAGTTCAATCTGTTGATATTTATACTCCTGGCCCTAAATAATATCCTACTCAAAGACAAACTAACTGCAAAGTAACTTTTAGGAGAAACAGGACCTGTGCCATATTTGCATTGCCACTTGTTCCAAGTACCGAGAAAGATGGGAACACTTCACTCAAGTAGTTCCAGGAAAATTGCATTTGATCAGTGGGTGACCAAGTGAAAAGCAGCAGGGACAGTCCAGCATTGCTACAATTTACAAAACTGGAAGGCATCATTACAATCCTGACTTCTTGCACAACACAGGCCATGGAGAGAAAAATCCAATATTCTTCATTTGCTGCTTTCCTGATGGCAAGACTCAAATTACAGCACCAGATGAAATCAACCCAGATACACTAACACATTTTCTCCTCACCTTTGGGTTAGGGTGCCGACTTATGATTAGGCTGACTGGACCTGGACCACATTCACTCAGGATGGCGTAGGCTTCACTTAATGCCGCGTGACGCAGACTCACCGAATCTGCCTCCAGGATCTGGTCACCCCGACTGCAGAGAGATGTAGAGCCAGTTAATCACAACCGCCTTCTACAAAAACATTTGTGCTTTCAACTGATGGCCAAGCTTTTTCAAGATACAAGTGTCTGGAAAAGATCTGACTTGCAAAGAAGCCAGTCTAGCTCTTGTTCCCAGTGACGTGAGTGCTTTAACTCCTGTTGACTTCGGGAGGACGGTCCAGAGATCCCTTCCACACTTACTGTCAGTGCTACAAACCCTATTAAATCAACAGAGAAAGCTGGCTGCATTTGGACCAGGGTGAAACCAAACTTCAATTCCAGTTCTGCACTCACATACTTGTTGAGCACAGAAGAGGAAAAATAAGATTCAGATGGGCTGTTTCTTTCCATCATATTGAATTACTTAACACAAACACTGATAAGAAATTCATGATTTAGATATGAGTTTATGAAATTACTCCAGGAAAAAACTGAGCATGATAAGCCTGTATTTGCTTCAAATTAACCTACAGAACCCATTAAAAAGAAAAAAAAAAACCACCCTCTTCTGAAAGGAAAGCACAGATTGTTTAGTTTTGTTTTCCCAATTTCTTAACTCTTGCTCATGGTGCTCAGACATCTGGAACTATTCAAAAGAAAAGACCATCAACTAGGGATATCATTAAAGCATTCTCCATAATTACTAAAGCATTTGCTTTAAATAGACACTCTCAGTCAGTCTACTACTGCTGATTTATGTTGGGCTACTTGTGACAATGGAAATGAGTTCACACTGGGAGTCCACACGCCAAAGGCAAAATGGCAATTGCACGTGACAGCCTTCAGTAACCTGTACTTCTGGTACAGGCTCAGAAAAGCAAAGGGTGACCTATCAGTTGTGTAATCATGCCACTGCTCTGCCCATCTTTTAGATTTACACAGCTATTAGAAACTACCCAAATGGAGTCACTTACACAGGCGCATGACTGAGAGGGGAAACTCAGATATGGAGAAGCTGGATTCAAACCTCTCCTGTATTGCAAAGCCAGTATTTGATTAACGCATTTTTCCAAAAATCAAAACCATCCTGTAAGTTTTGGCTTATGGAGCCAGAAACCGCTGAAGGGACAACAGAAGCAATGTCTCAAAGAAGCAAGCTAGAAATCTGGGAAGCATGCCTGGATATAATCAATCACTTAAACCTAATAAATGATACAGCTGTTACACACAGACGCAACCAGCATTGCAATCTTTTCCAAAGAGGCTTACAAGAAAGCAAGTTAGCATTGAATACTGCCTCCTATAGACACTTCTATATGGCAGGCACTTTCAAGCGTTTTGGCAGGGATGCCACCATAAGATCATCTTCTTCCTTTATTCAAAAAAATCAAATTGCCCTATCACAGTTTTCCTGGTGAGCAAGGAAACAGAAGGCATTCTCTACCCATGTGAAAGCAAGGCATTTGCTCAGCCTCTCTGCACCAGTGCTCACACCACACGTTCAGTGAGGTTCATGCAGTCCCAGCGGGTCTTCAGCACAGCCTCCCCTCCCGAGTGATGCTCCCAGTGCCCACCAGCATTTATGCAGGAACGCAGAAAGGTGGAAGATTTCCTCCAATGGTTTTTAAAAATGAAGCCTCCAGGAGAGGAACAGCAAATAACTTCCTGTCACTTAATCCAAAGTAAAGCACAAGGGAACCCTAGCAATGATTGCTTCTCTCTCTTATAGTTCCTTAAAGACATCCAAACTCCATGACAGAGTAAATGAGACGGGCAGGTCAGCCTGCAGCAACGCTGCCAGACAGACAGTAAGGGCAAAAAATCGCTGCTGCAGCCACGGGCACAGTCAGCTGCAAGAACATCTCCCCCAGCTCTTTTTAAGAGAGTTTCAGGTGACTGAGCTTTTAGCAGAGCTCTGCAAATTTCCTCCCAACCTGGGGTCTCTGGCTGCAGCTCTGGTAAAAAGACATGAGGCTGCACTTCTTGCTGCTCCCCTTTCTCAAAGGGTGCTATTAGGCTCAGCTTTCTGTATAGAGAATTAAAAAAAAAACCCCAAACCTTAATGATTGTGCTGCTTCCAGCACACAGAATAATGTTTCTTGGGTATTTAATACCACTTTGGAATGTCTTTATTTAAATGTTTTCTTTTTGGTGAACTCTTAAGTATAAATCCCCTCCCTGCTACATCAACCAACTGGTGAAAACAAAGTCTCAATCAATTTTATTGTAAAACCACTCCAGCATGTTTCTGCTTTAACTAACCTTAATCTGCCATCCATTTTAGCCACTGATCCTGGGGCCAGGCTGTGAATGTATATCCCCGGAGAACTGTTTTCCAGTGTGAGACAACAGGCACCAATGCCGAGCCCAACCCCTGGCTCTGTGAAAAACAAAAAGTACAAAGAAAAGTAGCAGATTGTAATCACACAGGACACACAAGTGTTTGTGTTCCCACATCCCATCTGAGACCAAGACTCATGTATTGTTTCAGGGCTGGCCTTAGGTGCAGTCAGTCAGGAAGCCAAGACCAACAGTGGAAATCAGGATTGGAAATATCTGATCCTGCCTGTTTTCCGAGATCCATCACTCCCAGCAAACTTTCTGTGTGCCGTGGGAACCGCCTGGAAATGTCACACAAGGTCTGATCTGGTCCAAGGCACAAAGGAGTGGGGGCAGCAATCTAATAAAGATGTCACTTAAAATTATTGCAGAAGAAGTGAGCACAGAAGATGCTGCCAACTGTACTGCTCTCTTTTGTTAAATATCTACATGGCATTCCTCAGCAAAAAGGCACCAAGAAAGGTGAGACGTTATCTCTGGTTCAATGATTACTTTTGTCCACTTTCACCTTTGCTTTCCTTCAGGTAATAGCATTCCTAAAGTAGGAATCACTGGACCTCTTACCTTCTCTCTCCAGATTTTTAATCCAACCTTTAAAATCAGCATATTTTAAGCCTTTAAAATAGGCATATTTGTCCCACCACGTATAGCACATGCTTTAAGTTTATCTTATGCAATTATTGATAATGAGTGCAACCCTCAGGCAGGAGTTCAAACAGCTCATCTGGGCAATTCTGAGCACTCTGTGCAGCTTTGCCTTCCCCAGAATTGCCCCTTACCAGAAAGGCACGGCCAGTTGGGCTACCAAGAGGCTGATCCACATTTTGCCTGGTATCTCACAGCCTCCCTCTGCTACCCATTAAGTCTGATGTCTCTAGAACAACAAAATGTGGAAGGGGGAACTCTTCTGAAGTTTTTGCATTAGAGGGTGGTTTTTTCCCCCATCCTGTGGTTCCAGATCAGATGGACACGGGGAGGTGCCCTGGATATTAGAGTCTCTAGCCTATTCCCAAAAACTCCCCTAAAAAGGAGTGATTTGTGCTCCGAGCCCATTTCAGTGGACCCTCACCTTTATTGAGTGTCACATCCATGACGATCCTGTCCTTCGGGCCAGGTCCTTTGCGGCTGGAGGAGGAACCATCCGCCTCGTCAGGGCTAGGGACCGGCAGGCCACCGCTAGCGCTGGAGCTGGGGGAGCTGGAGCGGCTCAGCAAGGTGGGAGTCACGCAGGGCGTGAGGCTCGGGCTGCGCAGCCGCGTGCGCACCGTCAGGGTCACCACACCTTTCTTGAGTTGCTGGAGAGACATCGATAACCCCAGTAAGGTGCCACGATACACCAACATTTGCCAGTAAACCCGCATACAGTGATTTGTGGCAGCAAAAGACTATAAAGCCGAGGGTATGAAATGGCACTGAACGAAGAGGAGCATGAACCTCTCCTGTACTACATCTGTGTTACCTTAAACCTCTGAATGGCCTCCTGATGGGTCAGTCCTTGTAGAGACTCTCCATTAACTTCTAAGATTTCATCCCCTGGTAATTAGATACAAAAAACGAAGTCAGCAATATACAGACTATAAAGATGTAAAAAACCTTTCCTGTACATAAGGTGACTCGCTACTATGAGGATTCCAGTTAACTGCTCAGTAAAAAGCCTTTTACTGCTCAGTTTATTTTCACTTGTCCTAATGCCTTTACAAGTTAATAGTGATGAATTGGCAGAGTAAAGACTGTTCTTCAGCACAGATCTTTTAACATGGCATTCTCATGCTAACAAACAAGCTGAAACACTACAGATTTTAACTAAAGTCTGAAAATAGATGCTTATAACATGAAGTCCAAAGGGACTATAAAACTCCCTTTCTTTTGTGAGCATCAACAGGAGAAATGGGAATCTAAGTGAAAGACAACAGCACATCGCTCCAAAGCCTGTTCATAGAAAACTAACCTTGCATCCACATGCAGAAAGCAAACGTGTTCTCTTACGAAATGCCTGCAGATGGAGAAGCGTGTAGCCCACACACTGTGGTAACAAATGCCCTTCTCACCCCAACAAACATGTCCCATCACATTTCTACCTGCTTCCAGGCTCTGGGTCTTACTACTTACACCCAGCTGTGTTGATCTACCTTCATTTTATTAAAAGGAGGGTCAGCATAATCCAGACCCACTTTCTGCAATTTTACTTGCATCTGTGCAAAATTAGATGGGGCGATGTCATCAGCCAAGTCTACGCCTTCTCTCCTTTCCCAGACCCAGTGAAAAAGAAAAAAAAAAAAAAAAAAAAAAGTATGCAAACTCTGAATAGCCTGCAAAGGATTGCTGGGTTTATGGGACAGCTGCTATTTATTGCCTTCCCATGGTGAGTGCACAACCTATGCTGCAGGGACATGAGCTTCCCTCTGGCAGCAAGTGTGAGAGTTGGCACCAAAAGCAGTCTCAAATACAAGTGTGATGAGATGTAAAGAGGGGAATGATGATATGAGAAGGAGAGAAGTAACACAGGAGCAGCTTGAGAGAAGTAACACAGGAGCAGCTTTCTGTGGAAGAGAAGTAACACAGCCCCTGCAGAAGAGTTGTAAACCACTGCTCTAAACTCATGGTCACTTTGTATTTTCAACAGCGTGTAAGAGTCTGTCTGTCTAGCACAGCACTCCAACCAGGGTGCAAACACACACAGAGCAGGCTATATGTCCAGCTCAGAGATCACGACCGGAAAAGCAGTAATAAAATCAGGATGTATCTGTGTCTCTAACCAGCTGGGTGATCTTACTGCCAATTCCATCCTTCCTCTTTTCTTTTTCTGGTTATGACTCTTACTTGTTGATTCATGTGAAAATCATACCAAGAGGCTCAGAGAGCACAAGGGCCCAAAACAGCCTTTCCTAAGCATGTCCCTCTGTATAACCCCTTCTTGGACCAGCATCTTTAAGCCAGATGTTGGTTGGATAGATACGTTTCACTGTTATCAATGACCCTCTCCAACTGAAGAACTGAAGCTTATGGCTTGGGCAAATAAAGTTCACTGAAGAGGAAGGGAAAAAAAAAAACAGACAAGAAACCATCATGCTGCAGTTACCCCTTCTTAATATGCAATATAATCAAGTTAACTGCTATGAATGATCTTCCCCAGGATGGACAAACAGGGTGTGTTACATCCTCCACAGCCTCTTGCTGATGTCCAGGTGCCTAAATAAAGCTGTACTTGAATTCTTCTGGTGGACTGAAATAATATCCCATTGTGGTCCTTTATATGCAGTTGGATTCTCTCTACCATACCTTCTTTAAGCCTTCCATCAGCAGCTGCTGCTCCATTTGGGAATATAGTCTTCACAAAAATCCCCATGCGTCCGCGAGCAGAATCCTGACCTCCCACAATGCTGAATCCAAGACCCTACAGAAAGGGAGGGGAAAACACACAGCTGGCACCTTACTCTATTATCACCTGTGTGAGAAAGACTGCTGATAACATAGAAGACAAAGGAAAGATCAAAACCTAAAAGCTTCTGATGAATTGCACTGCCATCTTACCCTCTGCTTGCATTTCCTCATTTACTTTCACTCTAATATCACACACTTATCAGCTCAAAAAGTAGCAGCAGGCACCTTAAGCTGAAATAGCAAAAATGCTATTTCAAGATTACTTTTTTTTTTTTTAAACACCAGGTCAACGGCTCTATGTTATCCTATTCCCATTTTAAAAACTGTAACACGTTGCTTTTAAATTGACAGACAGTAGATTCCCACCCTTGAGATATATATCCAGGATTAACTGTAGTTTTCTCTGCTGTCACAGATTCTGCATTTCCTAAGGAAAAAGAAAAGCTTAAGAACATGACATAAGGTCAGTGCTGGCATGGAGGGGGGGCTGCCATGCACATGTCTCCAGAATAATTAAAAATGTACATGTACCACGTTGTATTTAAATAAATCTAGATCAATACATTCCCCAGGGCTCCATCTGTTAGCTTGTGCCCCTGCACTGCCCTGGCTGGCTGTGGGACTGTCTTGCAAAGCTGATCAGGGAACGGATGAGCACAGCAGAATGAACCTCTCCCCCTTCTGCTGAGTTATTTCCCAGCCAAATCACTTCCTTGATCTATTCCCCTCCATATTTCTCCTCTTGTCACTGCTGTACATGTATTTTACAGAATAAAGAGAAAAGTCACCGACCAGGTGGACAAGGGAAGTGTAAAACTGTCGTGCTTCAGTGATCTGAAGCCACGGTTATTATTAGCACCTCAGGCAGTGCTCTCCAGCTGAGGGATGCTGCCAGGGCAGGCACCAACACTGTGTTTACAACCCACTACAACCACCAGCTCTTTTGTTTTCCTCCGTGAATATAAAGTAGACTACCACAGTTATGAGCTTCTAGTAATTTGATAAGACATTACTGATTTCTAGAAAGGAAGCATCCTAGCTCCCCCGTGCAACGCAAAATAACTAACTGTTTACTGTGCAATTATCAACTGCAAAGCAACATACAGAAAGCAGGAGGATCCTGGCACTCCCCTGCATGGACACTGCAGTTCTCCCCGCAGCTCCAGCAGGTGGGTTGGGAGAAATACGGCTGCAAGGCACAGCGGTTCCCACATTAGCCCACCCTCCCGGAGAAGCACTGCCACTCCATAGCAGAAAACCACCCCTTGCAGATCTACCTACAGATGAAAAACCAAGGGCAAACACTTGGCTCCCAGCCACCAACAATGGCAACTCTGTGGAAATACTCTTCAAGTCCCAGGTCTGCACAGAGGTAATAAAGCAAATGCCAGGGCACAACCTGTACACAGTGCAGCCCCTAACAGAGGTGATCACTCAAAAGGCGGGTGGAAGGCACTCAGAATGGCAGCTGTTTGAGGTGGTTCATGATCACTACTGTGCATGCTCCCAGCTGCTTCCTAATGCCCTGGAGCTAACTGCAGAAAGGCAGGAGAGGGTGATTTATCCCACAGGGAGAAATAATCTAATTCTTATGAGAAAAATAGTGTCAAAAAAAAAGTACGTGAAAAAATAAGAAATACTCGCTTGGAAATGTCATGAAAGACCTGAAGCTCCCAAAACTAGGTGAGCTATAGCAATCATGAGTCAATCTACCCAGAGAAGTCACTACTTCTAACTCTTTGCTAAACTTAAAGCACAACAAGGAATTTGTTTTGTATTTGAGCTTGAAAGTCAAAACAAGTCTTTTTAGTCCAAAACATATCCATCTGATGAATTTAAAGAGTATTTCAGAAAAAGACATGCATATTTTTAGCATGTTTAAATGACAGCTCCAATGCTAATGTGGATTGGATTAGGGAAAACAATATACACCTAGGTTAATGCTTGTCTATTTTCCCTTAGCATTCAGCCAGCTGGTATCCAGCGAATGTGCAAACACATTAGTGGGGGGAGAAAAGAGGACTCTTTGACCCGAGAATTCAGTGTTCTCAGATAAGCAATCAACCAGGAACCTGTCTTTGGGTTTAACGCTTAATTTGCAGTGATTATTTTTTTTAATGTATCCAGATTCCACAGAGATAAAATATGCTTGTCCATAAATATGCATGCAGACAGATACTCTTCTGTAGCTGCACCAACTTTGCATAAACATACATATTTAGAGATCCATTATTAATATTTGATATCTTGGTAATGACCACATGCACCAAATCCAAATGAAAGCCACCCCGCGTCAAGTGCATGACACGAACATCACTTCCCCCATATTTTGCAGGTGTAACTTTGGCATTTAGATTTGAAAATGGGATTTGTTTATCATTACTGTTGTTATTATTATTATTGGCTACCTTGAGATCTGCTGGAAGTCCTGGGTATGGGAGACACCTCTTAAATGCCAGCTCTCGCTACATGTGAGAAACCAACCATATGCAGAAATCCTCACCTTGCCTTGCCCTTTCATAAGGACAATGTTGGAAATGATGGACGGCTGGGTCAGTCTCCATGGAGATTCCACTTGGGCGGCACTGAAGGAACGGGTGGATTTCTTCACGATATGGTAGTCCTAACAAACATAAGCAAACAAGGGAAGTCGCTCTGATTGCTTGGCACAGGCACTGGGATGTCATACCGGGAAAACTGCGTGTGTTGGGGAATGGCAGGGGGGGATCTTACAGATATATTCAGAAAAATGTTCAAGGGATGAAATCCTAGCTCATTACAGTCAAAGTAAATCTTGCCACAGTAATTTTCCCGCATTTCGCACAGTAGGATCATTTTGTAATGTACCAGTCACAAGTTAAATTAAAAAGATTACAGGTAGGCTCATGATATACTGAAGTCCTTATCTGCTAAAAAAAAAAAAAGCCTACATCATCAAATTATTACAACAAAGAGAGGCAGGATTTTTTTGTTTAAGTCCTCAGATCTCTAGAACTGCAACTCGTAAGATCAGCCTTAGGACTTTCTGGCCACTGCAAGAAGTACCCCCCTTCACCATCCTCAGAGTAAGTACGCTCTCCATCGGTGGCCAACGCATACCATTTTTGTGTCCAGGCTTGGTTTCAGTCCCTGTGATGTACCCACATGCCTTGTTTTACTACCCTCGCTTCTACGAGCTCCAGACAGGTCTCAAAGGACTGAGCACAGCGAGGTGCTCAGAGCCAGCCCTGCCTTTCCACCCACCTGCCTGGCTCCTGCCGACTCCAGCTGCTGGGGCAGAGAGTGCTTTCTTCCACCCCGGGAATATTTCACTGCTATTTCATAATTCGATTCGCCGTTTTCCACCATCAGCTCATCGTCTTCTCCCACGGACTCCAAGCGGGATCCGGCACCTAGGGAAAATGACAGAAACACATCCCGCAAACATCTCAGCTTTATCCTCTCGCCAGCACACAATAATCACCTCCTGCAAATCCCAACTTCAACAGTGCCTTAAAACAATGCTACGCAGTTCCCAACCGGGCAGTTAGAAGCTAGTTTTGATCATCCTCAACTAAAAACTTCTCCGGCTGTCACAGGTTTTCTACGATCTTTCAGTGATGCTGAACTCCTCGGTGCTGTTGCTTGTGGTAGTAAGAAAAAGCAGAAGATAACTGAGCTGGGAGCTCAGGGACAGAAAAGAAATTCAGCTGTTCTCACCCAATGGCACTTGCCAGTGCACTAAGCTCTCAAGCTTCATTTATTTAAAATTAAAAGACCTGACACTGTAACAGTATTCATTTCTGGAGGTGTCATGTCACTTTGAGGGAAATTCTTCTGGAATGGAAAAAGGAAAAATGTGCCAAATAAATGCTATTTTCTTTCCTTCTGGCAACGATCATAGTTGTCTTGAAGAGAAGAAGAGTGCAGAGTTCAGGTAAGAAACAGAATTATTTGTCTTGAAGGACATCCTGCAATTAGCCGCAGAGTACCCTGCTCCTCACACCAGGGCTCCTCCAATTCTCATTTTCTTCAACATCCCCACAGGACCCCCGGTCACAGCAGTTCCCGCACATTTATCCTTGCCATTTCCCCACCATGCAGGGAAGGGCTGTTAACCCCTATTTTACAGATGAAAACCCAAGGCACAGACAGGCCAAATTCGTCCAAGCTGAACTTCATGACATGGTTTTAAGATTACTTTAAACCGATCTTAAGTTGGAGCTGCCAAAGAAAGGAGCAGCTCTGCTTTCCCTTTATACTCACTGCCCTGTCCTTACTCTGGGGATGGGGCTCACAAGCCATGGGCTGAGGTAGACCTACTGCAAATTTGCCCAGGAGAGTCCCAAACCTATTTTTTGCCACCTCCTCCTCGCCCGGAGGCTAGGTAAGCATCGCTGCCAGTATCAGGGAGGGATGGAGCACACTGCTGAGGCAGCCGCTTGTTTTCACTCAGCTTTAAAGCAATTCTGCTGCTACATCCATAGGCAGAATTTGTACCCACTGCCCAGAGTGCAATTGAAACCCATTCCTTGCTTCGGGGCGTGAAATTACCTCCGGTTTTAAAGCTCCCCTTCCCTGGGCACACAGGGCACTGCTGCTGTTGCACACAGCCAGGACAGCTATCGCGGTAGGACCCGGCACCCTGACACTTCTTTCACTCCCAAACCCTCCTGGTACCTACAACTACTCCTTTCCTGTTACCTCTCCCTCTCTTCTTCTAGGAAAACAGTTATATTTAGTATATATATTCTATTATATATATATTCTATTATATATATTATATAGTACATAGTAATTACATATATTCTATGCTTTCTGCCCATATCTGAATGCAGCTTCCCCTCCCAGGCTGCAGCCCAGGGATGGGAGCAGGCTGGGGGATGCTCCAGGCTCACCCACAGCCCAGGGGCATCAGCACTGCCAGGAACCGGGGCTGGATCCCCAGTGAGCCACCAACACACAGCCGCAGGGGCTACAGGCAGAGGAGCTCCCTAGAGGGTGCTGAAAATATCTGCGTAAATGGAAATTAAGGTGAACACAGGAGGGAGGGAGCCTCAGAAACCATCAGGGATGAGAATGTGATCGAGGTCTGCACACAGGTACCTAGGGTACCTGTTAAGACCTGGGGACAAAGCAACAGACATTTTGGGGAGTATTGGCTGTAATGGGTATTTTGGTGATGGCATGTTGAAACATGTCCCCCACCTCAGTATCAGAGCACACTGAAATATACAGGGAATGTAAATGTTAAAAAAAGAGAGAGAAGAGAGAACCAGAAAAAAGAAAGAAGCTTCCAAAATTTTGCTTCATCTTTCTGTCCGTACAGTAGTTCAACTCAGGAGGCTGAATGCTAACATCTTACAGCTGGGATTTTCCTTCCAAATTAGAGTAACATGATCTTCAAAGGAAATAAATCCTATCTCACTTTTGGGGAGCTAAAATAAATACACAACATAAAAATTCTACTATTGCTATCTTTTATAAACCCAGCTTTACCTTGGGATCGACTTCTGTATTTCAGTATGCCACTCCCCAGAGTTGGACTCTGGTTGTTTCCTTTGGACAATTCTGCACAAGCTGGATCTTGAGACTTCTCAGTTTCCATCACCTAAAAAAATTGAAACAAAAAAAAATTAATTATTTACTTGTAAACAGAAAAGTTGATGGAATTCCTCTCATTTTTACTAAGGGACAGAAAATTCCACCGCACGTAATCTTTCTTCCCAAAACATGTCATTGTATTAAGCCAGCACACATTTCTCTAAGTAATTTTCAGCAATGCCTTTGGACACTATTGCAAATCTCACTGATGGGTACAGGTACAGCTCAGTATGACCAGGGATCCTCTGCAGGGTACCACAGTGAGCCCCCAGAGCGCCTCCAGCATCTATGGCCCCTCATTCCGGTGCTTCTACATGCATTTTAACAAGATTTTGATGTAGCTTTTATTGCAGTTTGTTCAGCTCAGCAAGCTTCCAGACACATCACATCTTTATAGAGAAAACCACTTTAAAAAAGTGTTATTTTATTGTTAGTGTCCAGAGTTGAATGCCGATGCCTAATGGATGAAAAGCTAATTTAACAGAAAGTTATAATGATTATACACCTAAGCACTTAAAAGCCTGGAAATGCTCAACTTAAATTTACATGTGGAATCGCAACCCTGCCACCTTCAGTAAATGCACTGAGACAGGAGGAGCCTGTTTACCTGCAGTGTTTGCCTAGATGCAGGTGACAAAATCCTGCTCTCACACTCTCAGGGATGAGCACAGCTGCCCATGCACAAAGCCCACGAAGACCTTCCCCAGCCCCTGTGTTGTGGAAGACCCTTGTGACCTTCTCCACTCACTGCTTCCTTTACCAAACTACAGCAGTCATATTTTCCTAGATGTAGGAAAATAGCCATCCTTGACATGCTCCCCATGCACACAGCAATTCTTTTATATTTTCACCCCATCACCCACCACGCATCCTCTGCACAATTATTCAGACAGCTCATGGCAAGGACGACAGAATTTCCAATACAACCACTTACTGGTTGCATTATACTTTTAATGTACTATATGAACCGCTGGAAGTCAGTTTAAAAAAAAATCCCACCGAAATGACCAAACACTCTTACTGTTAAAATAATTTCTACTTCCACTATTCAAGCTCAGAAATGGCAGAATCTTCCCCAGAACCTGCCTCCCAACCCCCAGCCCCTCTTGTCCCCAAACCAAGAAGGCCAAAGTTTATCTTTTGCACACAGTCTAGACTTCATGATTTCAGTTCAAAGGGTAGAAAACTTCAGGAAACCATAAAACTGGCAGATAACAGGAAGCTGGAATGGAAACTGCTTTTTATGCCTCCCCCTTCATCATGAACAGCTACACATAGTTTACACATCCCAGCTAGTTCTTGTTGATTTTTCAACACACTGCAGCAACTACTTCGGAGTTCACTTCTAGCATCACATGCTTTGCAGCTTACAGCACCAGATAATCAGATTCATTTGAAGAAAATAACTACATCAGCCTGAAAAAAACAGTGCTTATGATTTGGCCATCCTAATGAGGGACTCATTCCAGAGAAGATGTAAGAAATCAGATCCAAAAACCCACCCAAGAGACCCAAACCAACGGTGATTAGACCACAGGCAAAGTATCACAAACTCTCCCTGTGAGTGATAGGGATACCCAGAAGACAGCAGAAGTGTTTGGACGTGAGCCAGGACTTCATGAATCACATAAAGTTACGTTGCAATTTACCATACATGTCAAAATACTCTTTATTAAGTGAGAATGCCTCCCTTGTAGAAAGGTAGAAATCATTTGCACAAACACAAAAAAATCACGTAGCTTGTGAATTTGAAGGTGTGCGAAACAATCAGTACTCAGGGGTAGTGTCAGTTCTGTGGTTGAGAAATATCTGAAGCATAGGGATGAAGAAAAACAAGAGGGATGCCTCACCAAAGCAGCCAGTTTTGTCAGCATGCTGTTTTAACTACCCTAACAGACAGAGATGGGTCCAACCTGACTTTTCTGGAGCTGAGCACAACCCAGCTCGGGCCCGGAGCTATAGAGCTGCTTCGTTTCTGCGGCATGCATGGACGTGGGCAATTATCCCTGATGAGACCACACAACTCCCACTCCAAAGCTGGACCGCTTCCTCCAGCTCAGAGCATGGAAGAAAAAATTGAGTTAGTGTGCAGCAGTGTACAGACAGATGCTGAAATCATCACTGCCACAGCCAATTTCCACCCCAAGCCCAGGCTCAAGGGTGACCCAGTCAGTGCATCTTGTGTTTCTACTACTCAAGGTTTGGGTTTGGTTTGAAACTTTTTTTGCTTTTATTTATTTTGCCTGTGCAACACAAGCAAAGTATAGATGCATTCTGCAGTTACATAAATTCCCATCTAGTAGGGTGTGAGGAAAAACCGGAGGCAATTGCCACTTGCATTAAAACCGTACACCCTGTTCCTTCACCTCATCACTGCGCAATCCTGGAGGCTGTGAGCCTACAGACAGCAAACCCCCAAATCCCAAGTATGATCCACAGAAGGGCATGTGTGTGCAAACACCAATGCTGGGGAAAGCCTCAAGGCTTCCTGAAATTACATTTTATCCAACTTGGCTTCAGACTACAATAAGAAGTACAAACATCTAAATTACCTATGTCTGTGTTTATTTCTTCTTTTGGCAAAAATACTTTTCTGACACTAATTATAAACATGTAGGGGAAGACACTCTAGCATTTGCAATGAAGTAGATATTCTTTAAGTTGTTGAGCTTGTCTAATAAACCACCAAGAGTTTTATCCTATTCAGAAAACACTTAAAAATCCAATCCACAAAGCTTGCGAGAACTCCCCGAAGTCATGTGTCTGTAATCTTTGGCTCTCTCGCAACTTAGACAAGAAGAAAAACTCAGCTCCACCTTATTCTTCTGGCCACACGTGAACGTATCGCTTTACTGTCTCGAGTCGGCTGCCCGGATTTAACCATGCCATTTTAATTTTCCTCACTTTCAAGGAAATGGAGCTTATTATTTCAGTTCTGTATGCCTCTTATTAAACTAAACCAATAAATCCTGCCCAACGCCATCCCGGCGTTAAGGACAAGTGGAGCTTTAACACGCACAGCAGTTTGAAGGGAGATCTAAAAATAGAGCCCATTTTGCCAGTTCATTAAGTAGCTCCAGGATCAAGTGATGGTGACATCTCAATTGATTTCAAAGGAAATGGCACTATCACGGACACACGGTCCTGGCACCGCACCAGAACGAACAACTGCCCCCGGAGTCCTCGCTCGGGCAGAGCTCCAGCAAGACCAGGCCCTTAATTAGGCGAGATGAGGAGAAGGATTATGAAAGTCTGCATTGTTTAACCGCAAACAGCTTGGCAATCATCGCCGATCTACAAAAACAAGGCGGCACACAGGGGATGATACAATTTAATAAGCAAACCGCTTCACTGCTGCCGTTGCAGAGCTCCTAAGCTGCTGCCTTTCCCATCAGGGAGCCCATCCGACTCCCCACGGCACAGCCTGCCCGCTTTCTCTGCTGAGGAGTGCTAGCAGCATATAGACAAGTTTAACCTGATGGTTAGGGAGCGAAACAGTGAGGATGAGACTGAGCCGTCTGCGGCGTGCCAAATTCTAGCCCTACCTGCACTGGCAAAGCAAGCCCACCAGAAAGTCCGCTGACCTTCTGTAGAAGAGCAATATGAAAGAGGAATGGCCGTGCCCCTGCACACAGCAACCCTGCACAAGCTCCATGGGATAACTGCTCATCTTCTTCGGTCCCGACACGGCCAGGGCAGTTCTTCCTTAAGCAGCGCTACCCCAAACATATTTAACCATGAAACACCCCAATGCTGCTGCCTGTAGGGCAGCCAGCAGGATGAACCCAGCAAGTGTCCAAGAGGAGCCAGCACCAGACCCTTCAGGGAAAGGTGCAAAACGCCCGATACAAACCTGACTTCACCTGGTCCCTGCACAATGTCTTTCTTCCCAGTGCCTCGAGACTAGCTGATGCCTTAAAGGCTTTAACCTTGCCAAAAGTTTTGGAGATTTTGTTCCAAGACCTATTATAATTGTAGTTGTTCCAGTTGTTTGTGCAATTATTTATCGCTTTATGGGGCACAGCACGCTTTAAGCCTTAAATGTGTCTGGTAGGCAGGCAACTCCACAGGCCCCTTTACCTTACACACAAAGTAAAATACCTTCACTTTTAAATTAGCTCTTTTTCAATTTAATTGAATCCATCTCCCAGGTAAATTACAAACTGCAGCACTATAATTTACCAGAATTAACACTGCAAACGATGCAGAGGACACAGACTGCCTATTCTCGGCCAGCACTGAGTTTTCCATGGCTTACTGCTCTATTTTAGGGCATGCTCAAAGCTCTCTGGATGTTGGGAAGAGCCAGATGAGCCAGAACGTGCCGCGCCAGGGGCTGCAGCACCCACAGGCACCTTTCCAAAACACAGCACCTCCCAACACCCAGGGAGCTCCCTCGGCTGAACCATGGGGCTCACAAGAAGTCCAAATTAAACCCAGATTTAACAGGTTTTGGTGCAAGCTACAGGAATCCCCTTTCAAAGCGCACCGCATCGCTGCTCCCCTCTGTCATGGCACAAACTCAGAGATCCAAGTGGAGCCAGGGATGGAGGAAAAGAGGAGGAATGTCACCTCCATGTCAGCACTAATTCAGTGCCATAACTGGCATCTTAGAAAATCCCGGTGCCCCGGTTTCTCCCCCAGCGTGAAGCTGCTGGGGCAGACAGCAGCTCTGCGTGTTGGCCAGGCAAGCTCCACCAGCGAGGCTCCAGGAGGGCTCTGATTTGGGCTATATTTAGCACTGCTGGTGAAACAAAGCACCGACCACCTTCCCCAGCAGCTCATCTGGGAATTACCCGTGCCGGTACCACCGGGTGCAGCCTGTGCTTCCTCCTGGCCGGGCAAAGGGGATGGGAACCTGAGGCCTCTTTTACCTAATTATAAAGAAAGTGTTGGAAAACTCTCAGTTCATGTGCAGCAGGAGATCAGGAAACCTGACAAACAGTCAAGAACTGGAGCTGCCCTATTTTCTGAATAGGTGGAAATGCCAAATAAACAAAACAAAAGCCTTTAAAGTGGTCTCTAAGAATGTCTGGCCTATCACTCTACCAAATGCCTGCATTCAAGAGCCACCCTAAGCCTTCACTGTAACGCAGTAGTTGCTAGAAAGGGCATTACTGTCAGCTTCAGGAAGTACAAAACCCCAGTGGTTATTTTTATTGTTCTTTACCAAGTCTATACAGTAGTCACACACAAACCTGCACATGATACGTAACCTGGCACTTACCAGCACAAAGGCAGCAGCAATATCTGCCTGTGCACCCTCAGCAAACAGATTGGAAACACACTATGGCAGAGCTGAGTTGCTCTCATCTTCCAGAACGCTCTGTTTATTTTGTACAAGACACTCCAAAACCTTCTTCCATGTGTTTGATACCAGGAGCCCCAATGTGCTGACCATGGCCCAGAGGAGGCTGGCAGGTTCCCAGTGTAGCAGGATCCCAGCTGTGCTGGCTCCAAAAGACTCATTGGTGCAATGTTACATTTATGGTCAAGGCTGCAGTTAAGCAAAGCAGATTTCATTTTCAGGTTTCCAAACAGTCACTAAAATTAATAATAATGTTTTGAAGAGACAAAACTTTAAAAATATCCTTTTAAAAAGGAATAAATGCAGGAAATGGCTAATGCAGCTAAGTTCTCCAAGAAACAGATATCACAGACAACACATGCCTTGGAAATAGTAAGACGCTCCCAGCTAAACAGTTCTTAGTCCTTTTTGGACCAGATTACTCTTCTGCAATATATTATGATTTTCATTAGAAACAGCTTCTAAGCTAAAGGAAATCAAATGCATACATTTCTGAAACGGTGCACAAACAGATCACTGCTGTTTTCTTTTTTATGCTTTATCCTTTTTTCCCCCAAACATTAAAAAAGCATGACACATTTGCATGCAGTTTAGTCGTTGCCCACGAGATGTCTCCATGTGCTGCAGAGCAGTCCCAGAAGATTGGTGCTGGTAAACAGAGGAGACAAACATGGAACTGAAGTTGTGTGAAAGCTGGTCCAACTACTCTTTAATAAACGCTCAGTTCATGGCTTAGCACAAATCTGGAGACCATGCATCATGATGAATAATAAATTGCTTCTGCCTTTTTTTTTTTTTGAACGATAACCCTTTTACTCACAGTGAGGGACAAAGCAAGCAGTAAACAGTCCTCAAAATAAGCAACCCTCCTGAGAATGAAGCAAGACCTTCCTAATACCGACGTCAACCCACAGCTGCAGAGAGCATTCCCATGACACATCTGGTGGAGAGCTTTGGATTTCAGCTCCAAACCCACATTTTATATCATCCTAATACACAAGAGGATATGGAGTATGTAAGCATTAAGTGCCTTTCATACCTGAATCGAGGATCTGAAGTCTCATGCATTATATAGGCTACATTTATTCAAGCACAGCACATCTCGAATAAGTTTTAACCGAGCCCAACCAAGACTGGACTGTGTACACGCTCAAGAATTTGCAGATAAACACACTGCAGATGTGATGATACAACATTCCCACTAACTTTCAAATCCTACAGCCTTTATCATCCTTCTGTTAACGTATGTGAACTGCATGACTGTGACAGCATCTCTCTTGTTCCAGTGCCATGAGGGGGTTATTTTTAGCTTGTTAAAGGCAGTTCATCTCCTTCAAAACTGGGCAGTTATCCAAACAGCCAAAGGAGAGACAGGCTGTACTGTATCTGCTGCTTTATGGGAAAAACCCTCATTCACAAAAACAAAGACCATGCAGAACCTGTACTGTAGATAAACTTGTGCTTCTATTACTCTGTTGACTTGGCTTTCAAACATATCAGAGGGAAAGGACAAAAATTGTAACTCTGGGCATTGTCTACACTGATATTTAGGGTCAAGTCAAAAAAGTTATCTTCCACCAGCCCAAGCAACAGGAGATATCTCAGTTTGTAGGCTGCATCATGTCTACAGGGAACTCTTCAGAGTATTGGCCTCTGGGTGAAACAGCTTTCCCTGGGCTTGCCTTTAACAAGGAGGCAGTAGAAAGTGGCCCAGAAGAGCTGGGAGCCAGGCACAAGGAAGCATGCGACTGCTGCTGAGGAGCTCCCTCCTGACCTGAAGAACGCATTCACGTCAATGTCTCCTTGACAGGTGAATTTTAGAACTTGTGAAAAACGCTAATTCAATGACATTGCCCTGCTGAGGGCCTTTCACCACTCTTCCTCCTCCCCAAACTCACGCGATGTGTGCCCACACCTTCCCCAAGCCCTTGCCATTGCCGCACCACCACCATCAGCCCATCACTGAACATCCCCCTGGCAATAAGACGAATTGGAATTGCTTATTTTAGTGTGATACAGCTTCTGGAAGCAACGCAAGAAGAAGAGCCACATTGGGCAAACAAGATTTGGTCCCCAAATATTTTGTCGTTTTCTCTTGCCCAAATTCCTAGCTCCATTTACTCTAAAAACTTGCATTTGGAGTCATCGTAGGACCCAGTGTGTCTGCTCAGCTACAGCACGGGTGGAGGGCACTGCACAGGCACAGGCATACAGATATGCTGGACAAGACTGTATCTCGGAAAGGTACAGTGCTGCCAGACTTTCAACAAATGCAGCATTTACAGCTGAGCAGCAGCTCCAAGCCATGCTAAAGTGCAGCTGGACCCTGCCCTCACCTGCCCCTTCCAAGGATGATCTGGCACAAGGCAGGATCTGCAAACGCTGACAGCCCTCACCATGAAGAGGAAAGGAGTTATTAAACCCTTCTCCAGGACAAGGGCTGGCCACAGCCGAGCCTCACACCAGGCTCTTCATCTTCTCCCCCCCTGCCAAGTAAAGCATTTCATTGCAAAGCAGATTTCTGCCAGCAAAAGCTCTTTCTTGCCTTTTTCCAGCCATGCAGTGCTGTTTGAGGAGTGAGTCGTGTTTCAGCAACCTCTTTTGAGACTGCAGTGCCCTAATGGGAACGAACACTCAAGCCCTCCAAGTAATGAGGGTCCCTCCCCGCACTCTGCACACATGTAATTGTTGAGTTACGCTTCCTGTTCCTTCTTAATGCTAATGCTTTCTCTGAAATTCTCTCCCAGTGTTTCCAGAAGAACTTTTGACCCCAAGAGTGTTTTGAAACTTACGGCATTGTTATCCTCTTCCTTATTATGCTTGCATGGCTACAGGTAATTACGTACCAATTGCCTGGTAAGACAGAAAGGCTCATGACAGAAAAAAACTAAGCAGACCTACAGCTCAGATAAAAAATAAAAATGGGGAGGGAGGGGGATTAAGCAAATGCATTTTTTCATATTCCCCGAACAGGTTTATTTACCCACTTTCAGCTGCATGTCTTGCAAAAAAACACAAGTGGGTTTTGGCAGGGATAAGGAAATCCAGCTCGTGCAAGAAACCTTTAACCGGAGACATCCTGTTTCTGTTACTTGTAGGAGGACCAAGACCTTGCTGGGTCACGGCCATCTTGTGGGTCACAGCATGCCATGTGCCCACAGCTTGTGTGAAGGTACACATCAAGCACTTCAGGTCAACACAAAATGATTAAACATAAACAAAAGGGGCTTACCACCCCACAGCAGAGGGTCACACAGCCAGGGATGCTGCCAGAGGCTGTGTCCCCAGGGCTTGCCTGCATGGTGAGCCTGGGCATGGGGAGGCAAATTGCCTTGCCTCCCACGTACCTCCCAACAGGTAGGGATAACGATGACCTCTTTTCCCAAATAAGAAATTTCTCCTTTGTACAATTCCATTCTGCACGGAATAGACTTGGCTCAGGGTCCTGCCTCCAGCATCACGAGTGGCAGATACCCAGGGGAGAGCACAAGATTAAGCAAAGTACAGAGGAACAATTCCCAGCTTTCCCTCCCTGCCTCCAGCAATTACAGATCCAAACCTCCTGAGGCAGACACCCTCTTCTTGTATTTAGGGACTTTTTGGAATTTCAAGCCATTAATATGAAGCTGGTCACTGAAGCTGAACACTTCAAAAATGAAGTACTCAGATCATCATATACTGAACAACATAGCACTACCAGGCAAAAAAACTTTGAAGCAACTAAGCCTCTATCTGGGGACCCAAAATGCCCCAAATTCATCAGACACTTTGCAAACTCTTGGCAGACCTGCTTTCTCTTTAGAGTTCATTTCCCAGGTTGCTCCACCAGCCAGCACTACAGTGACAGATTCGATTTCAAGCAACAGAAATACTAAGAGAAGTGAATTAGAATTAAAAATAAATGGTCAAAGGCAAATACTATCATATCATCCTATTTCATTTGAACATAAATAATGACATTTTGAAATAGCAATGTCAACTGCACAAGGCGAAATACAGATTGGGGGGCAGGGAGGAGTTTAAAATCCCCAAGTGCCTCAGAACAATTTAGCACAACACAACTCTGTGGCCCGGTATTTCATATCTATAGTTCAGGAATATTTTGGCCAAACTAGCTCTGAAAGAAATACACTTTAAGGATATTAATGTAATCCTTTTTCTGCCTGGTAGCACAAGTTTTATTGAAGTCAGAACTTTAAGGGATGTTTCATGTTAAACAGGGCTTTATATAAGGAGACTTCGTAAAAACAGGGATCCAATTAAATTGTATTATGAAATTTTTATTAATGAAACACAAGAAGTGGACTTTCAAGTAAGACTTACAAGTGATACTTCTCTTAAATTAAGTTTTCAAGTGTCGCTAAACTCTTCTGGTGTGTCCTGGCGAAGCTGACTAGCTCAGATTATACTTCCCTGGCTGGAAGCACTGGAGCAGAACTTAAGATTTTTAAAGAATTTGCTCACAGGGAAAATTTTTAACATCCAGCCCCTAGAAGGAGATTTCTTTTTTTTCTTTTTTTTTTTTTTAATTTTTCACAGAATCGTAGAGTAAGCCAGGTTGGAAAGGAACTTTGGAGGTCCCTGGTCCAGCCCCCATCTCAAAGCAGAGACAAGTTAGAGCAGGTTCCTCAGGGCCTGGTCCAGCTGAGTTCTAAATAACTAGAAGGATGAAGATTTGAATATATTCCTTGGTTCCAAATGATTATTTTTCCTGCCTGGTTCAGCCTTTAAGCAATCAGGTGCTAAGGCATTAACAGCAAGTCCATCAGGTCTATAAATTATGGTTCTGAATACTCAACACTGAACTATATTCACAGTGAAGTTCATGAAAGAAGATCTTAGACAACCCTAAGAGCTCCTGCAAGTTTTGTAGTATTTTCTACCTTTGCTCAAGAATTAGATATACACTGCACTGGTCAGAAAAGGGACAGTGAAGCCTCAGCTGACAACAAATCACTCTGAATTACTTGTTGTTACCTAACCACCCAGCACCTGACAACATCCTTTTAAGTCTCTAAAAAGCTCTGCACAGTAAACAAGAAAATTTATTAACCTCTTGTCAGAGGTGAGAAACTGGTGGTGAGAAAGGTAACTCCTGGCCAGAGCTGGGTTGAGAACCTGTTTCAAATCTAAGAGGTCTGACGCTTAAACTGAGATCACAGCCTCAGTTACCTGGTCCAGACCTTGAGTACCAACCACTCTGGAAGTCTAAAACAATTATATTTACACTGAATAAAAATGGTCCAGCTGAGTTCCTGCTTTAGTCATCAGTCACACTGTCATCCCTTATCTACAGTATAAATATAATGGAATATATATATGAGAGAAAGAGAAGACGTGGGTATCATCAAGAGTGGGAGCGGCAAAGAACAGTAATTTCCAGCGCAATTTTGCAATAATCTATATGACTACACATATATATTTAAAAAAAATAAAATCATGTGATGCTTCATGTTCATACTGACCTTGAAATCGGCTTCTAAGCTTTGCTATGAAAAATCCCTTCCATCTTGCCAGTTGGAAAAAAGCCATGTGTGGTTTATCTTTTCCATACATTTACCTTCCTACGTCTTGCCTGGTGGCACACAGGATTTGCACAGCCCAGCTCAGCTCAGGCTGCCCTGATCTGATGGGGATGGATCAGGCTGTGGGTAGAGCCAAGGGGTCTACACCGCACAGGCTGCCTACACCAGGCTGCAGAGAGCCCCGTCTGCACTCCTGAGGCTGAGACAGCAATTACCAGAGGAATGCAAAGACATGCTGTGCTTTGGATTAGAAGAGGGAGGATTTCATGCGCAGCTCAAGCAATAGAAGAAGAGGTACTGAGAGTCACCAATACCTAATTACATCCCTCTGAATTACATCCTCTCCAAGAAAAAAAAAAAAAATTAACAGAAACAGAAAAGGGAACAAAAAAAATAATCTTGCTGCTATTCTTCTTCTAATGTGTTTATTGTACTCAGATTGCTGTGATTTCCCCTCCATCCCCCAGTGATGCATTACGAAAGCACAGAGCTATTGCCATCAGGGGTGAGAGTGCCAGATAGGCAGGCAAATCAAACTGGCTTGGAATTAGGCTACCACCACTGCCAGCTGCAGCGGCACTGGGACGGACATTGGGGCAGGCTCCAAACTCAGGTCCACGCTGAAGGGCTCTGGGTAGGCTCATACTGCTGGGTCTTCACAGTGGCGTGCACCTCAGTTACCTCAAGCTTGCCCTAGCATTACATTTACCTGGAAAGGAAAAACCCAACAAAAAAGCCATTGCTGAAAACCAGGCAGAGCCTGGCTGGAAAGCCAGGAGCAAACCAAATGACAAATAACTCCTAACATGTGCCGAAAGAGTCACTGGAACACCAGGGAGCTGCATCTTGCAGCCACGCATAATTAACTTTTGACAAAATTGATTTTTATGTTTAAGTGTTGCTGAGCCATAGCCTTATGAAAAATTACCAGAATTTGAAACATGATACATAGAAGAATTTAAAGTATTTTGATAGCCAAAAGAATGCTTAGGTGCCAACTCAAGTTATCACACAAACACTACACCGTCAGCACGCTAAGCATCCCTGATTTATTTGTTTTTCTCTTCCCCCCCCCCCAAAAAGGCACCCTGGCACATGTAAGAGTAGACAGTGCTGAAATAACAAAACTTGTCACAGTAAAGAGGTATGTGAGAGTGAGGACTGTTACAAGCATAGACTCAAAGAAAGTCAGAGATAACAGGCAGGTACGAAGTGAACACCAGCATCAGCTAGACTACAGCGCGAGACTTGTCCCACAGAGTGGTTTTTTGCTCAGAAAAGGGAAAGTATAAGAATACAAAATCAAAACAAATCACCAAACCAGCATCATGTCTGAGCCGTTCAAAGGTTTAAGAGATTTATTATAATTGCCGCAGAAAAGAGGAGAAAAAAAGACAAGAAGGGAAAATAAAAGAAACATAAAAGCTTCAAGTGAATCCACCTGCTTTCCCTTGCTGGAAAACCAGCCTGCAAGCTGTTTAGAGTAGCAAACATCATTTTATTCTTTGTCTGTACAATACAACAGAGGCCCGGAACACCGATGAAGTTTCAGAGAGCTGCTACATTACAAATAAATAACAATAATCCACTTAATCTCTGCTTAATGCAGCCCTGAAGGGAATGCAAGTGAGATTATCAACCGGCAGCATTTATTCAGCAGAACTTCAGTTACTGTTCACAGCCAGAAATTCATATCCCTCCCCCCAAAAGTGTCTGTTGGCTTCAACAGAGCAAATAAAAACTTGAAGGCTTGGATCATAAACTGTTAAAGAAGTTTAGTTACAAAAGAAGGGGAAAGAAGAGCGTGTTGCCATGTAAGCACTGCGAGAGAGTTTGCATCAGACCCAACAAAAGCAGTGGAAATGGGTGGAAAATAATCCAGCGGTAGAGAGAACAAAGCCATGACTGGCACATAGCTTGGAGGACACGAGAGTTCCTGCTCCCTGTGCTGCTGCTTTGCTGCAGCGCAGTAGCAGAGACGGCAGATGCTGTGGTAGACGCCATCCCCATTTCAGGTTGTCACCCACATCCCATGCGAAGAAGGGCTGCGTGGGATTGCCCCGTCCCAAGGACCTGCCCCGTGTCAGGCTGCAGGAGAGTGCCACAGACGCAAACGGGCGTCAAGGGAGAGAGTAAAAACGTCACACCAAAGCCACACTTACAGCGACCAGTTTTTCAGGAGACACACTCACTCCTTTCACATCTTCTTCTTCTGGCTCTTCGTTTTCTTTATTGTCAGTGCAAGAGACAGAGTCTTGGACTGAGCAAGTGCTAAGCAAGTCTGGCAAACTGGTAGATGGGTACTTCAGAAAATCCCCTTCAGCGGATTCCTACCCAAGAGACAACAAAATACGTTACATCGGCTGCAGAAAACTACCGAAGTCATGGTGAAACTGCTCCATTTCACCCGCCCAGTGAGAGCTCCCTGGTAATCCTCCCCTCATCACACACTTCCACGTGCTCAAACTTTAACGGTCCAGTTATAAAAAGCAGACCTGGTTTTAAAGTGCATACATATTAAACGCAGGCCAATACACGTCTAAAACATTTAGATTTCATAAAGGAGAAGTTAAAATAAATGCTTCCCCAGCAGCCTGCTCCTCCCCACTTTGGGTTTATCAAATGTCACTGCAAGCAGGCTCACTAGTTTACAGACCTCATTACGGATTTCATTGCATCCCAAATCAAACTCTGTGCTCCTGCTCCCTCCTTGCAGATGTTCCCTTCACACGTTTATCTATCTACACGCATAAGAATAATACACTGACAACCCTACTTAGAACAAAATAAAAACTGACCCACTGACCCTCTACCAACTCAGTCCTGATGCTTCAGGATCTGTTCCCAGTCTTTGGCACCTTTTCTGGGAGGCAAACACGTGCATCAGCCAAAAGCCAGTGGCCAGACAGACTCTCATTTTATTGCTTTCAGAACAAATCCTGCGTTCAAGAGTGCTCACCAGGCCAAACTGCAAGGCTGCTTTCCCACACCAACAAATAACGCCCAGAGGGAGCTGCTGGGGAACACTTCACCTATTTACACCTTTTCTGAGACTGTCTGAAACACGGCACAGGCTGGGTTCCCCACCTCTTGCCTTTCCAAGTTCTCCTCCCAGGGACATGAAAACTGTCCAAGTGCACAGAGCACGGGCCAACAGATTCACAGCCTGATCAGGAATGTGAAGTTTTATGCTGCAAGCTTATTCACGATTATTTTGATGCAGTCATCGCAGGAACAAGCAAATAATTTTGAAGAGAAATTTATGCCGTCTATCACCTTGTGTTTTGGCCAAGAGTCCAATTGTCTAAAGGAAATACAAAATGTACCTACTTCAGGTCAAAGCGTGTTGGTTCCAGAATAAACACTGGTGGGGTTAATACCAGGCTGTGAGCTTACAGAAGGTCTTCAATGAACTTCACTGTCTAACTGAAAGGTCAGAGAAGTTACAGGCTCTTCACTTTGAATATGGTGGGATAAAGCCTCTTCTCAAAAAACATGAGCATAAAGCATCCGGGAAGCCATAAGAGCATCCAAACATTAAATCTGCAGAAACCTGCATCAGGTTGTTTGGGGCAACCTGAAGAAGAAGCTAAGAAAAAATTAAAATTACTGACACAGTGGCTTGCTGACAACTTCACACTCCACCTGGAAATGCAGGTTTACGAGCGGTCCCTTTGGCCCAAGATGTTCCTGCCACCACCCCAAAGGCCCCGATGGCCCCCACCTGCAGGCAGGTCCATCTTTGAGACCCCGGGCGCTTTCAGGAGCCGGTCGGCTGCCCACCAAACACCTGCACCAACCCAAGCGGGGGAGCAGTGGGCTGTGGTCTGGGGAGGAGAGCAAACGGGGGTGGGCAGGATTTTTGTAAACAAAGGACAAAACACTGTATAATATCCCCTCAACCTCTCCTGCGATGAAAGCAGAATGAAGAGCCTGACTGATAAATGAGTTCCACTCTCATTTCCCTGAAATTTCATGCTCCTTTATCTGCAAGAGCTCCACTCCAAGCTATTAACAAGGACAAAATAAGGAACTCAAGCCAAGAGATCATCATCAAGAGACCTCAGGCACACAGATAGGACAAGAGATGAGAGCTAGGAGGCTACACAGGCAGGAAGCAGAAGAGGCTGAGAACAGCCTGCTTTATTTACCATGTATTTCAAGAAAATTATTTTGGCCAAAACTTAAGTAACATCTGCAAAAATAAATACAGACTCATTTGCACACTGAATGACAGTGACAATACAAGCAAATCATTAAGTTGGTCTATACCCTGCTAATTTGCCACAGATTTACGGCAGCTACTGATACATTTCCCATAGCTGCGCGTTACATTTAGGGGAGCCGATGCGCACACGTGATTCCCTACCAAAAATATTTTTGATCCCCTCTCCCTGCAGCACGTGCACAAACTGGTGGATGTACATTCAGGAGACCACCAAGGAGAGGACCGTACCTTGCTAGCAACCACCAGCTGCACCAGGCCAGCGGCTGAGCGAAGGAGAGCCACGGCATCCTGGTGGGAGAGCCCAACCAGCGACTGCCCGTTGATCATGAGGAGCTCGTCGCCTGCTGTCAGCCTGCCGTCCCTGCGGAAACAGAGCGGGAACATGGAGCTGCAGGGTAGTCCTCCCCCAGTGCCGGGCTCCGGTGGCACGCGGTGGGACATGGAGGCATGGACAACACATGATCTGGCTGACGCTAAGCTTGGATCAGTTGATGAAGCGTTATTTGCCCAAAAGAGTGGCTCAGACAGGTGCCCCCAGGAAATCATTGTCATAACCAGAGCCAATTCACCCTCTTTGCAGGGCTGAGACCTCTCAAACCTTCTCTGTGCCCCACTGGAGATGGTCAGGGAGCAGCAGCGAGCCCCATCGTCCCGCTGTCAGGGCTGGCAGTGAGCACCTTGGGTTGCACAACCCACACTCACCCACTGCCGATCCCATGGGAAAGGCCCATCTTCCAAAATGGGACTTGGGGAAAAAGCCCCACAAGCCATCAGGCTCCTTGGTTTACGCTCCAGCATGAAGCAAGTGTTTGACCTGTCTATAGTTTGGACTAAACATGCTGGAAGAAGCTTCAGTGACCAATCATAAAAATAAGTTTTTAAGCTAAAAATGTCATATTCTCACCCTCACACAATGGCAGGACAAAACCCCCCCACCTGCCTCATGAGTCTGACTAACAGCGATGGCCACTGGTCACCTCACCTGTGTGCGGAGCCGCCTTCCTCCACGTGGGTGACGATGATGCTGTGAGGGGACCGCTTCGACCCTCTGCCTCCTGTTATCTGGATTCCCAGCCCGTCCGTCCCCTTCAGGATGTGCATCTTCCATATGCGGCAACCTTCTCGCTGAGAGAAAACGTGCAGAGAGTCCTTGAATTTGGATACTGAGAGAGGGCTGGGAGGGTACAGGAGGGAGCTATTTAGCACCTTGCTGCCCATCACCACACATCTGTATAGCTCAAGCTATACGGGAGTTTTTGCTGAGCTTTGCTGGGTTAGCTGTGGTCCAAGCGAAGGAGGCAGAAAGGAGGAGGCAGCACAGAGCAGGGTCAGCACGTAGAATTTTCCTTGCAGGGCTGTTGGCAGCTTTTCTGAGCCACGCAGAGGTGCTGCTCTCAATGCCCTGATCCTTCCCAAAGCAACCAGCAGTCTCAAACCCCTTCGCCAAAACTCAAGGATGAGCTGTGCAGGGCTGCAGAGGAGCAAGACGCTGTTCAAGGGGGACCGTGAACACCAGGTAGCACAGCTGCTGTTGCAGCAGGGACCAGACTGGCATCACACAGCAGCGTTTCCCTCTCTGGAGGGGTTTGCAGGATTTGAGACATAGGAAAGAAAATACCAGCTTCAAATTATCAGCTGCCAATCAAATATTTCTTATTAGACAGCTGTTGTAGAGACTGTAAATAATAAATTTACCCACTGCAGAGAATAACTTTTCAGTATAAGCAAGGTAATAAGCGATATTTAGGACACTTTTATTATTTTTTTTTTAATGATCATAAATATTTATCCAAAAAGTACTTTACAAACTCCAGAGCAATACAAAATTGTCATCATTTAACCCCAGCCAGCAGCTAAGCACCACACAGCCGCTCACTCGCTCCCACCACATTGGGACGGGGGGAGAGAATCAGAAGGGTAAAAGTGAGAAAACTCGTGGGTAGAGACAAAGACAGTTTAATAGGTAAAGCAAAAGCCGCGTGTGCAAGCAAAGCAAAACCAGGAATCCATTCGCCACTTCCCATGGGCAGGCAGGTGTTCAGCCATCTCCAGGAAAGCAGGGCTCCATCACGCCTAACAGTGACTTGGGAAGGCAAACGCCATCACTCCAAACATCCCCCCAGCTTTATATGCTGAGCATGACATCATATGGTCTGGAATACCCCTCTGGTCAGTTGGGGTCAGCTGTCCCAGCTGTGTCCCCTCCCAACTTCTTGTGCCCCCCCAGCCTGCTCGCTGGTGGGCAGGGGTGAGGAGCGGAAAAGGCCTTGACTCTGTGCAAGCACTGCTTAGCAATAACAAAAACATCTTGGCATTACCAACACTGTTCTCAGCACAAATCCAAAACACAGCCCCATACTAGCTACTGTGAAGAAAATTAACTCTATCCCAGCCAAAACCAGTGCAGAAATGCAAAATGAAAACTAGTTTCCATGAGTCCTACCAGCAGGACTGGGCACAAGGAAACACAAGTGTGGCAGATACCAGCAGAGCAAAAAAGGAAAGAGAAAAACAAGTAAGCAAGCAAGACACAGAAGACAATTGCTGGGACTCTCTCAGAGAGGGGAAGAACCAGGATAACAGAATTATGAGAAACCCTAGGAAGTTTTCAAGCTTGCAAGACAGCAAAATGCATAATTTGGAGGCAATTTTTAGGCCATGTGTTGTAGTCACCGGGCACTGGGTCAGCTATTTCTGACTGGCTCTGTTACGCACACAAGTAATGTTCTTGCAGCACGCAAATGCCCAAGTAGCAAAGATGATTAAAATTTCATGCCAAACTGTGAAGAGCATGTACAATTTGGTGCTTGTTTCTGAGAAGGGGAACTGTTAAATATATCGGCAAAGCCAAGGGTTGTGGCAGCAACCTGCAGATTTTAGGCCAACGTTGTTTATCAGAGCCTTTATTATTAAGTGAAGAAAATGTGCTTTTTTTTACCTGATCACTGGGGCCCTATGCTGAAACTTTTAAATGCAATGCAAGATGAGGTTTTTAGATACAGGAACAAAGAGGTCAGTATCTACACCAGTATCTTAAGAACAAAGTGAAAAATAATCATAATAATGTTACACAGCCCCTAGACCACGAGTAGGAGAAACAGGAAAAACAAACCAGGTGTCTTGAGAGGTAACCCCAAAGTTTGAGTCTGAAAACATATACATCTGTGGGTAATTTGTTAGCTTGAAAGTCATGCACATGGGCAATACCCCAACAGGTTTAACTGGGATCCTCGGCACATCGATAAAAGCCCAGCCTCCTCCTGAAAAACAGGACGTGTCAGGACAGAGAATACTTTGAGATAGAGTGATACATGAGACGCCATGTTAAATGCAGGGGCAAGAGTCAACTATATTTATCTACTTAAAAAACAGAACTGAGCTACAGCATGAAAATGCTCAAGAGAGGTTTTATTGCTATAAAGTACCTTGCACCCATAATGAAAACAGTGTAACAGAGAAATACAATCTCTCTGCCTCCCCCAACCAAGCCCAGGCTGGAACGATGACCATCTATTCTCCTCACAAGATGCCACTCTGAGTGTCCCGTTGTTAAACCCAGTTTGGAAGCAGACCCTCCCATAAATTTTAACAATGCAGTCATAAAATTGCATTTAATGGCTTGCAAAAGCTTTTTGGAACGTGAGTTATGCAAAGGCCCATGACGTGCAGCACCTAGCTTGCATTCCTTAGCACTCCTCACTACCACACATCTTATTAAAAGAAAAAAAAAAAAAAATCCCGGATTTATTCTTAACTGACCCAACTCTCAAATATTCATTTACATAGCAAAGCACTTAACAGCAGCAAATGGCAAGACTCTGCTGCTCTTAATGCAAGCACCATCTTATTCCCCTTGAACTCACACTGAAATCAAAAGCACTTGCAAAGTAAAGAATTACTCAGTCTGAACACGGATGGCAGAACGCAGCCACAATAAAGACAACAATACTATTTGGCACATACCCAAATATGTATTTCTTTCACTCATTTTCAAATGACATGGTCACCATCTCCTGTGTAAGAAAAGGTGGTCCCTCAAGTCCCTGCAGGTCAGCTGCATGCATTTCACTAGGAATAAACAATTTGGCGTCGACTGGAAATCAGATCCCCTCACTGTTCTTCCCCTCTTCTTCATAAAACATTCATAGCTCTTCATTTAACCACGTGCTACAAAGCAAACGTCCCCCACCAATACACACATACCTCCGATGTACGTCACTCCAAGATTTTGAAAGCTAAGTATTAAAAAGCAGATTGCTAGCCTTTGCTTGAGGCCTCTTGGAGAAAAGGGGTGATCAGCAGAACCCCTTTCCCCTACCCACAAAGCTGCTACCTTTTTTGCGTGGAGCAGCATGGGATACATCACAACCAGCTAGGAAAGGCTGCTGCTTTTTATGTGCATTTTATGTGACTCCATCACAGGAAAGCCTTAATAGTAGAGTTTTGTGCCAATTCCAAGGATTTGTAAATGCATTTAAATTTTACTTAAAACCAGTTTTATTGAGTTATTAGAGATTCTCAGGTTCAACAACACAATTTTAATGCTTTAAAAAAAAGAAAAGAAAAAAAAAGCAGAGTGATGCATGTCTTTAATTTGGAACTTTTTTTAAAGGATCATATTTTCAAGCTTTCCTTCATAAACAAAAGACTACAAGCTCACTTAGTCTTTAAATGAACGCTAGGATTCTGGTGTATTCCCTCCACTCCAGAGACTTAGAAAACCCTAGGGAAACTTCAAGTGTAGTTAGATTGGGCATTCTGCAGGTCTGATGTCACTGTCCTTGGAGCCTGCAAAATCCCTGCCCAGAGGAGGACAAGTTTAACTGCTGACCGCTCTCCTCTGATCAGCTGCACAATTCTGGTTACTGCTTGGCCACTGTCAGTTTCATATTCCTATTAATATCTGAACTTTTCCATCCTTTCAGAATAATTCTCACAGCTTCATTTATAAATGACTCAGAATAATCCCCCCAGCTTCGTTCACAAGTGACACAATAAATCTGCACACGTGCACCCACAGCTTTTAAAGCACAGAGATGTGCTGATGCCAGTCCAGTCAGGTATCTCAAACTCCAGACGTCCTCAGCAAGGACAGAGGGAGAGGCACTACCAGCTCCTGTCGCAGCCAGGGACTAGGCGATACCCAGGCTCTGGTCATGCTTTAGGAGACCAACCTATATCCCTTAACCAATGGCAGGTCACAATAACACAGCTCAGCACTTGAGAACCCCTCCAAGAGATAACATGGGCTGAATACCTGTATATGACAATCCAGAAAATCCCATGCAATTCACATGAGATTCGGCCAAGAGGGACACTCAGAAAGACATCTGTGCTTGCTTTCAGAGTGTCAAAGGAGTAAGAAGCCAGAATTCCCCTTTAGAGATTTGTTCCCCGTCTCCCGGGCGCAAATGTTAACTCTGCTCAGATCCACCCCATGGACTTTGCTTGTAAACCCAGAGCAGCAGCAGACCTGCCTACGCAGAGGGACTGTGCATTCCTCTCGACGGAAGGGTTTCATGGACATGATGGACCAACATTTGTGAAAGATGGTCTCAGAAGAGGAGATGAGACCGGGTCATCTCTTGAGTCCCTTCCAGACCTACATTTTTTTTACTTCCCTCACATAGCAAGCAGAAACACAAATGGTCAAGTCAGGCTGCAGTAGGGCTAATGGCTAATTTTTGTTCTCTGCAGTTACATCACTTCTAGGTGACTCAACTTTCCTCCCAACTTGGCTCTTTCAAGCAGGCAGCCCTTTGGACCAGATTTTTCCACTTGAAGCTGATCAACTTCAAAGTGCCTAAGCTACAAATAATTAAAATGTTTTAAAGACAGTATGAATATTCTACTTGGATTAATAGCAAGCAAAAAAAAATGGGTCATCTTATGTAACAGACCGCAAGTGAGAATAGAGAATACAGCTGGCAGCTTCAAGTGGGTCCCTGCAGGCCATCTTTCTCCACCGTGAAGCCATTGTACATCAGGCTGCCTCTGTTCAGAGCGAGCCTACATCTGGAATAAACTAGCGTGCTACAGATCAGAAAGGAAGTACGCTGCCAGCGCAACGTGGGGAAGCTCGCCTTCTGCCTGCTCCAAGTGCATACCATCAAACGCTCGATTTCATAAGCACATCATTAATAAAACAAAAAGGAACGTTTTTCCTCTGAGTGTTGAGGAAAATAAATAAATAAATAAATAAATAAAAGACATCGGAGCCGTTCTTCCCCCCTTTTCTTTCACCAGCTAATTGCAGGGGAGTTTAAAGGGGTTTGACTGATTTTGACTGTGCCCTGTTCAAGAAGCTGCAAATCTATATATACAAAGGAAAAATTGCTTTGAAATCTTGTATTAAAGAAAAGCTTGGCAGGAGCAAGGTGTAAACAAATGGAAAACAGAAACACAGTAAGTAGTTAAAAAGCCAGACAGTAAAATGGAAAATGTAAAATAGTTGTCTACAAAAAAGCACTTTCTGTCACAGCAGCAATTCAGCAGAACCTGGTGTAAATATGTAACAATTTTTAAATAAAAACAGAGATAAGCCCTGATGAGAATACCAATAACCAGGCACGGTCTGTACGCACACACTGACTGCCACGGGCCCCAACACAGCCCACGGTATGTCTCCCTCCCTCTGCATTTCAACATCGATTTTTACTGTCTGTCTGCAGGGACTGGTTCCCACTTACAAACTTCACAGGTCTTCCCCGTAGGAACAGCAGAAGCAAACAGTGAGCTCTTCCTCACTGGCCACGAAGCTGTTTTGGAAATGTGACACTCAAGAAAAAGTTCTAAGTTTCATGAATTAAAAAAAAGTGACTTCAATAGGCTTCATAGGAGCTGGCAGCCAACATGCTGATCACACACAGCTGAAAACCAGCACGGAACCAGCGCAAAGTCTCCCAAACAGCAATGCACCACATTCAGACCAGCATATAAGCAATTGCCTTCAAGGAACGACCACTGTAGCATCCTCCTCTATGGGAACAGGGAGTATACTGGGATTGCCATACCAGCACACCACTCCCCAGCATCCTTCACTGATGTGGGATAAATTAAAAGCACTGCTCCCAGTTGCCTGCCCCACCTTGGGTCAAATCAAGCCTCCTCCCACTATTTCCATTCCCCAGCAGGCAGGTGGGAGAGACGGATCAGTAGCTGGAGAATTAACTTGCATGATCACATACCAGGTGAGTACATCAAACGCATCAATCTCAAGACACAGTCAAAAGCCATCACTCTTCACATCACAGATATCAGTGTGAATGACTCAGCACCAGAAAATCATGCCAAAATCTGATTTCTGCAGATTCTTAACAAAGCAATTATTTCATTAGTGGATAATGAGTATATTTTTCATCTGATCTTAACCAGGTTATTTTTAAGGCTGATCTGACAGCAGGAGTCCTGCTTTCATCTGCTACCTTGGGTTTTGTTTTCATTGCTGTACAAGCAAACTAAACAACTCCAAGACAAATCAAAAGCAGGGGAAAAGAAGTCTAAATTCCTTTATCAATAAATTATTCCAGGACAGGAGTTCTTTGTCCGTTCCTACTGCCTATGAAAGTTTCTTAGCACCGAGCCACTGAAGCCTTTGGCTTCTACTTCTGGATGATGCAAGCCATGCAAGTGGGTGTCTCCTACACCACTTGAAAGAGAAGGAAAAAAACCCCAAACCCAAGTAGCCCTTCACATGAATTACACAGTGTTGACCATGTGAACTTTAAATGCCCTCAAGATAAGTAGGAGCCAGCAGCACAGACACAACTGCAATTGCATTCAAGTGTCCACTGCTGATCTAACAAGTCCCCTTGTTTGGACAAACGGCCGCCAGACATTTGGCATCCTTGCACTGAAATGCGAGTACTTTCCCCATAGAAAGAGAAGCATCCTAGGAGATAAAGCCTGGGGAACAGTCAAAAGTAAAAACACACCCTCCCCCAAACACAAACACATAATTAAAATATACAAAACAGGCATCACAGCAGAGTGGATGAAAATTCTGTGACTTAATGCAGACTGTCCCCCAGGGATCCATCTCCTGAGACAGACTGCTTGTTGACATCATTTCCTTGGCAAGGGCTTTAAACATTTTATCAGCCATTGCAAGCACCTGAACTACATCATCACCCCTTACAAAAATCTGCTGGAGTCATTTGTCATCCTGAGCCATCACCATCTGGATTGCACCTCTCCGGGCTGCTCCCCTCTTGGCGTCAACTGAAGCTTTATTGCAAGATCAGCCAAAGGATTTCCCAGCTGTCGCTGACCCTGGGGGGTTTCGGACCAGCAACCGCCCCTGGGGAGCTCAGGCTTTTAAGGGTTACGAGGTGTTTGCATTCTCTTGAGTATCTTGCCCAGGCTCATTGCCTTGCTGGGCTATTGGGAATGGTTGGCTGGTTAGTTTGAAGTTTCTCAGAAAACACCCTTGCTGCCTGCAGTAGATTAAAATCCATCCTGGAGTAAGTTACCACGCTCCCATGTCAGCTAAAGAGGGGTCTCTTGTGGGGAGTGGTATTACATCTGTCGGCATCAGGATCATCGGCATCCTTTGGGTTTGCTCAGTGGTTTCAGCACCCTGCCTCAAGAATGAAGTGCATGTAGCTTTATAATCGCAACTAACACCTGAAACATTCCAGCACCTAAGCAAACAGCGTACTCTATTTTTAGGCACGTCCACTTGGTTTCAAGCATTCGCACTTAATGATTAAAACATAAAATGGTGTGAACTTACATTTCAGCTAAAGCCAGTCCTTTGCATTCCAGTTGTGGGTTTGCTGTATCTTTAATACCATACGTGAAATGGAAAAAACACTTTCTGCGTAGGTGGGAAATACTTTCATACTGGTGCTCTCACCTACGGTTTGTGATAGCTGAGCATGGCTGAGACCTCCTGTAACACAACCTCATGCGTATATCTGTGCTGCCTTTGGGGGTAGCTCATTTCCAAGAGTGAGGACCCTGTTTCAAGATGACACATTAAAACTAACTCATTACAACTTACCCATTACCAGACTATCTCTACGCCCAACCCTCCACTGCACCCTTGGAAAATTCAGTCCAAAAACAGAATAAAAGGACAGATTGCTATTGAAAATTAAAATCTACAGCTACCACAGCTGTAGCTATCACTTAAATCACAGCAAAGAAAGGCAAAACCTTAAGTCAGTTGAAAAAATTTGTCAGCAAGTGAGGCTTAACCCCAGAAAGTTGTGACTACAGTTGTTTTATGGCAAGGTGGAACATAACTGGCAGCAAAAAAAATTAACTGTAATTTCACTACTAGTTACATCAAAGCACTTCCTAAAACCCCAAGCAAAAGCAAGGCCATGTTTTGTCAGTGCTGTTCAGCTACAATTAAAAGACAGCCCTTGTCCGTAAGAGAGTTTACAACCCAAAACAGGCAAGAGAGATGGAAGACGTGCTTATCACAGTGCACATTAAAACTTCAAGACAGTAGATAGCCCCAGGATTCATGTTAATGAAAGTTGGAAGCAAACATAACAGATAAAAAGACGTTAAGAACAGAAACAGATTCTGAGAAAGGCCTTTAGATGAGTAGAAGTGTCTACATTAAAAAACTAAAAATAGAGTTATTTATGTCTAAAACATGCATCATATAAGAGTCCCATAAAAGCCTTGACAAAACAATAATTACTGCTTAGGTTGCCAAAAAAAGTTGATGTAAAGCAACTTAACTTCAGTAGCTTCAGTGGAGTACCTTGCTCACAGCGAAGTTTTCATTTTGGTACAGCAAGTGGATGAGAAATTATTTTTCTCCATCACATTTAAAAAAATAGTAAAATGCTTAAAGCCAGTACATTATTTCAAGCCTCATGTTTTGATTCCTGTAACGTGCTATTAGCCTTCCTCTTCTGCTTGGCAAGATAAGGAACATTTTCCATTAAACAAAATGCAAGGCAAGGCTGGCATTTACCAATGCTAATTGGTAAATACTGCTATAGAAAGGTTGTCAGCCTCTCCTAACTACAAAGCAAAACGCAATTCAAAAGCATTCATCCTTTCCCAAGACCAGCCATCTTAATAAGAAAGCAAGAACGGGCTCAAACAAAGAAGAGAGCTGCTGATAACATGAAACCAAGTGCCGTGCAGTTGCAGCGATACAAAAGCAAGTGCTGGCTGGCAAAGACCTGGCTGGTCTTTTATGTACACGCACGTCTGTATGCACCTGTGTACACACTCACAAGTCTGGAGAAGATTGTGGTCTACCTAAACTGGGCTCAGTTGGTCTATGAGATAGCAAAGCTGGCTAGGCACGCTGCTCTGGCAGCTACAACGCACTGCAGAGTAACTGGGGTTAACAACACGGAGCCAAGATCTTGAAGCACTACTATAACGCAGACCTCACCCAAAAACCTCTGAGGCAAGGCATTAATACCCCCTTGCCTTCCCCCCTCCCATTTTTTAATAGATGGTAGGCCAGCTTCACCAGACACACCTTACGGGGCCACCAGATGCTGACTTCTTTCCATCCTGGAAAGGCATCCCACCACAGCCCCGGTGCCACGACCGGCCTGGGAGACCTGGTGCACACCCAGCACTCCTCCCATGCCCTGTACTTCTCCCAGTAGAGGAATGTCCAAATGCAGCGCCCAGCCCCTCTCCACCTCCCTTCCTTCACTGTTAAAGCACTTTTACTCTGTCCAGTCTCCTTTACACAGTTTCCACTGGTGACTGCTAAATTTGGATGTGGATTTCAATCCCCTGTTAATCCAGATGCTTATACAGAAGCAAGAGGATTCAAGGGGGTTCCGGAGGTGTCTTGTTTTTTCTTTTAATGGCTGGTGTCACAAGGACATTTCAGAGCATCCTGCTAGGGCTAGAGGAAGCAAAGGTGGACAGTCTGCTCTGGTACACTTCATCTGCAGCCAACCTTCTTCTGGCTTCATCGATGAAAGCCTCTTGTCATGCCAGTGAGATCTGAATAGTCATTTTTAAAAATTATGCTCTCACCCCTCACACTTATAACCCGTGGTCCTTGCAACCCTCACAATCCTACTTCTGATCCCTGCCCATGCCAGCTGTACCTGGCCACCTCTGGGCACTCCTTAGGGGTTGAACAGCTAAGGAAGTGGTCCATAGCTCTTCCAAAAACACCATGATACAGAAACTGAGAACAAAACTGAGGGATTCTGTCCTACCGGTAAACACAGTAAAACCACAAAATTGATATATTGTGAGGAAACCTCACAGTTTCCTTTTCTTTATCATTTTTCAGCTGACTCCAGCAGCCCCTCCCCATACTCCTCTTTCATCTGTGCCTTTATAATTACTAGCCTACAAACTCCGCCCTGTCTCAGGCCGCTGAATAAAAGAAGTAAACTTTGATTTCTGTATTTAAGCTCCCCAATCTTCCCAGGATGTGACGGATCATTACTCCGGCTCAGAGATTGCCTGGTCTTAAATCACTGCCCATGACTCCCACTGCAGTCAGCCTGGGTCCTCCCCAAGGTCAGGTCTCCCAGACCTTTGAGATCTTCCTGCCAGGCAGATACAGCCTTGCTGCTTTGAATCCCCACATTTTAAAGGGCATTTAGGTTCACCCTAAAAATATTGCAGCATAACTTAACCACCTGTAAACATTAAATGCTGCCTGCTAATTGACAGGTACAATATTTACTGAGGGTTACATACCAGCAAACAGCCTGGCAGATTTGTTTACACATAGCGATAGCAATGCCAAGTGCGCAGGAGAGACAGACCAAGATCTGGGAGATGAAAGCAAGCCTGAAGAAGGGGACTGACACACGCACACAAACCAGTAACACAGGAATCTCCTGGCAGGTTCACTTGACAAACAGTATTCGTCTTGCCGCTCGTTTCACGACTCAGCATTGGTGTTATTAGCAGCATGCAGCAAGAAAACAGGAGAACAACACCACACTCGTGGGAGAGGAGGTACCCTGAAAGCAAATGACACCGAAGACACGTGAATGCCTCAAAAACACTCTCAGCACAACATCCCCAAGGCATCGGCCGTGAGCTGGCCGCTGGGTTCAGTACAGCAGTGGCTAAGATACGCGGATTTGACTCAACCTCTTCTCCAGTTTTCATTACAACAACTTCAAACTAACTTTCTGCAGGGAGAAAAAACATATTTTCCTGGACTCCATATTCCAACTTCTGCAATGCTCCAACCTGCGTCCTGGGGCAGAGTAGGGGGAAGGAGCGGTGGGGAGGACCAGGGTGGTGGGGAGGACCAGGGTGGTCCTCCTGCAGCCGCGCCGGTCACCGAGAGCTTCTGGAAGCCTCTCCTCCCACCTGCAGCCGACCTCCAGCCCACCGCAGGCTGACTCTCGTCCTCTCAAAGCGAATATAGTGCTCCCCAAAGGCGTAGGGCTGACAGCCCTGGATATTCCACTAGTCTACGCATGGAGGAGACGGCAAGCGCGGGGCAGGCAGCGGGGATGGAGCCGCCTTCCCGGCGGAGAGGGTGCCCTGCCAATGCACCCTGTCCCTGCTCGGGAGGAGATAACTCCTCCCGCTGCTGCGAGAGCTTTGGCTCGTGCTTTGAAGCCTGGAAGGAGGCTGCAACTTCTGACATGACGTCCTGGATGCTGTTTTCAAAAGGCTCTGACACGACTGGATCTCATATGCCCGAGTGCCAGGTCACGCTTTGAAAATGGAGCTGGAAGTGAGATTTGAGGCTCCCAAGTGTCTTTATTCCTTGCCTTTTTTTTAAACAGGACTCAAATAATTTTGAAAATTTTATTCACTGTCACTATTCAACACTTACTAAGAAACTGAATTAAGCCACTCACTACTCCAATCGCAGCTACCCCACAGATGCTGAAGTGATGGGTGTCTATAGGCCCACTTTGTCTTTAAAAAACAAAGGATGAGCAAGGCATGCTATTCAGGCTCCAGCTATTCACATTTCTCCTCATTCAGACGTCAGGAAAATGTAATTAATACTGACACACAGAGAGGTCATATTTCTAAGCAAAATATTAAAGGCGGGGGGCGGATTAAAAGAAAGAGAGAGAGAAGCAATTTTACTAAACAACTGTGCCTCCCAACAGGCTCCATGACAGATACACCACAACTGAACAGATTATAGCTCTTAAATTTCCAGTGACTCAACTACTCTTTTACGTTTACAAAGCCACCTTGTATGTGCTTTGCATTAAAAATGTATTTATTGCTCACATTGATACTTATATGTTCTGAATTTAACAATCTACTTCTCAGACGAAAATGACTTAAAACATCAAGGTAACACTAGCACGAGATGGCTCTGGATCAAGAGTTTCTCGTTTTGTTTTTTTTTTTTTTTTCTTTTTTGCTTTCCACTTCCTCAAAACAACCTCTGATCATCTTTATTTGTAACATGTGTTTAATTAGACAGCTTCAGAATAGATTCAAGAAGTTTTTATATGGACCAGAGCTTTAAAAATGCTGAAGGATTTATTTATTTATTTATTTTCAAACTTTTAATGTCTTCTTTCAGAAAGACTGCAATTAGGAGACTTGCAAAAAAAAGTACACAAACACCCTCCCCTTCCTGTTGCACCATGAAATCCAACATGTCTCATTGATGCTAAAAGCAGGTTTTCTCAATTAAGCTTCTTTAAGACCAGCATTTTTTAAAACTGGTTTTAGCCCCTCCAATGTAGTTCAAGTTAAATTAGTTTAAGTTCACAACCACCATCACCACCACCCTGCAGTAGTATTGGGGAGCACTAATTCAGAGGACATGTTTAAATCCATGCTTTCCTCAACAGAATTTAGTGATGAGATGTCCACTCATACTGCTCTGTTACCAGCTTTGAAGTCTTAAAACCAAAACCAGCTGCTGCTGGAAGACCCAAGCCCAACAAAGCAGCATTCATCTGTTTATACTATCAGTGTCTCTGGAAAGATTGGCAGACAGCTCTTCTGGTGATAGATGCATACTGAAATTTGATCAAGGCTCAGGTTATTTTTCTCCATCCAGCAACACTGCAATTCTAGCCAGGCAACAAACCCCAAGATCTCCATTAGGATGAAGAGAGAAGCAATGAAAGCCCCAATCCCACTGCTGTCCCAACCATTAACAAATCATCCATCTCATCAACTGAGAGCAAAATTCACAATAACTTCCATGTGGTCCCCAAACACTGGCCAAACAATTTTTGTAATACAAATAAAGGCACCGTGGTGTGGTACATCAAAAAGGGAAGCTTCAATTCCAATGTTAACATTAACTTTAAGGTGCTGTCAGGCTCAGAGCTAAACATCAAGCCCCAAAGGACAAAATTACCATCTTCCACTGATGCCTCCTGCCCCGGTGTCATAAGGTCATCAGTTGTCTCAAAAAAAGAAAATCTGAGGCCAACCCTGACAGGTCAGAGATATAAGGACCTTGCCCTCCATCACAGATGGAGCATGACAAGAGGTTTCTCACAATTATTATTTAACTCTCTAATCCTCCCGCCCCCCTGTTTTGGAACCCATCCCACGGCTCAGTGCCCTGACACCTTGGGTTGTCACCTGGAGGCTTAGCCAGAGGACAGAGCACTGAAACCAGGGAAACCACCTGAGAAACTCCCTTAATTTGCTTGCATGCCTGCTGCTTCCTTCTCTAGAAAAACCCAGTGCAAACATTACCTGGGCAGACTGGTCACCAATGTCTGGCATGCCGCCATCCGACAGCCGGCACCGGTACTGTCCCCCGGTGCCCTGAAGCTGCTCCTCCCCGTTGCTTTCTGCTTCGGAGGTCTCCGGCTGAGCAACCTCCACCTCCATCGGGGTGCAGTGCCCGTTCCCATGCTCCGAGCCTGCCTTTTCTTTGCTGTCCTTGCCGCCCGGCGTTCTGGTGATGACTCCAAACTTCCTGGTCCTTTTCCCATTTTGAGCGGCTCTGTCGCCAGGTTCAGGGCTGGGCTTGGCTTTGGGATCGCAGCTGTTGCTGTTGTTGCCGTTGGAGGGAGGAAGAGGGGCTTTGCGCTTGATGCGGCGCAACATGATCAGGTAGACGAAGCCGCCATTCCAGCACTGCTCGGCCAGGTAACTGCAAGGAAAGGGGATGCGCGGGGATTACCTACTACTCTCGCCGCGGTGCCCGCATCCCGCCCCGGCACCCCAACACGCTGTGCCCCGTGATGTTCATGCACCTTCTCAGGTAGCTGATCACCCGGTGCGTGGATACGTTAGGACACCTCGAGGTATCAGCAAGTGCTCCCTTCCTTCAGTATTAGAGGGAAACAATACCAGGAATAACAGCAGGAATAATAACAGCCTTACCGGCCGTCCAGGCTGATCTCACCGCAGCGTAATGTTAACAACTGGTAAATGCCACCAGACGGGTTCCCACCACCCCGACCTCCAGACCCGCAGCACAGCAACGTGGAAAGGTGGGGCAAGCAAAGCAAAGCAGAGAGTGTTTCCAGTGTGGCATTAAAATAAATAAATAATTTTTTAAAAAAAATTAAAAATCAGGCAGGCTTCATCTGTGCAGCAGCCCACAGAGCATTTGCATCTGAAATGAGCCTCCTTAGTGAAACTAATCTTTTCCTTCGGTGTACGTACATGCTCTGAAGGCCTCAGGGGGAAAAAAAAAAAAATCAGCCACTGGGGTAAGCAGGCGTAGTGCCAATGGCCTCAGTACAGCAAAGCATGGCACTATAAGGCATCCTGGCTCCCATAAAGGGACATGGAAAAAAGGTGGGTTTCCATTACAGCAAGTGTATTCCAATCAAAGCAAGAGCCAAGTCACCCCCAGCTGTACAAGGAGCAGTCACCAGGTTCTCGTACCAGAGCAAAGCATCGCCTCCCTTCCCAAAGTCTCTGGACATGCCTTGAAGGAATTAACATTTCTGCTTCAAGCAAATACTCGGTGACCTTACAGAAACTGCACCCATTGATGCAAAAGGGGAATCTAACTTCATGTATCTTTTGGGAAAGGATATACCTCAACTCAAATTTTTGAAATATTTGGGCTCTGAGCCAAGGGTGTAACCTACTAAGAGTACAAACAAGCTCGAATTTGTATTTAGCAGGTTTGTATGTGCCCTTTCACACTAATTTAGGCCCCAAAATATATTGCCTTTCTCTACTAGTGAAAGTAGCAAGAATTTCCCAGAGCACCAAATAAACCTCTGCTGCAGCTGCAAAGAACTCTTCACTAATACGGAGCCGCTGCTGAACCTACAGCTATCGGAGACACGAAACTAGGTGTGGAGTTGAACCACAAAAGGTCCTAAGAGAAAATAACAGCAGCGCTTGTGGCTGAGAGAGGCGGAGCAACTCAGGAGCCTTCCACCATTTTTCTTCCCCTCCCTGGTGCTTGTAGGCCAATTTTCCCCTTCCCTTTCTTAAAAGTTATTTGTCCTTAAATACAAACCTTCAAACTTATTCCTGCATAGAAGTGACTTAATGGCAAAACAGGAAAAGTGGCTATGATAACCCCCGAAGCAAACTTCTGTACAGAGCAGTGAGGAAAGCACTCTCAATTACTCAAAGTAATCTGGACCAGCCTGGCAGTGGCTGGAAATAACCTGATGGGTATGTGTTTCTGTCCAGGGACATGAGCTGATAGTTTCAGTCCACTTCTTCCCAAAGCTTAGATGTCCCCCACAGACAACGTTGGCATTCAAATCACTTATATTTAATTAGGAAGACCGATGCCCAAATGAATAAAGCAACTACATAACCTTAAAAGCAACCCTGGAGCAATAGAGGGGAAGGACAAGTATGTTGACTGTGCCAAATTTCCCCAATGAATATAAACTGGACTCCAACTCCCTGGACAGTCCACTCAGCAGTTTTCACCAGGTAAGTATTTTTTCTTCTTCTTTTTTAACATTAAGGATATTTAAATAAACCCCTAGAACCATCTTTTTCAAAACGGCTGAAAGCAGACAGCCAACGAGCCCTGCTGGTTGGAAAGTCTCTGCAGCCAAGGTCAGCTGTCTGGGCAGCCACAAGGTGACACTTGGCTCAGGGAGGCACCCAAGGCTGGCAGGACCTGAAGGGTTAGCCTAAAAAAAATTCCAGAACTAAGATGGAAGTATTTTTGATTATCAAGTTAGAAGAAAAATTCTTTTAATCAACAGAAAAGGGGCAGTTTTGTTCCAGAAACAATATTGGCTGCCTGTTTTTCACATTTATCTTTCAACTCAAATTTCAAGGCAGCCAGTAAAGTTGATTAAAATTCATGACTTTTGCTTGCAGCAATACCACTGCACTCTGATCCATCACACATAAGCCTGATAGCATTGCTTCTCCTGGCACACGGAAACAGAAAAGCAGCTCCTCTTCCCATAGTCCTGTGGCTTACATGGGTGCTGCCCACCCTGTTTTCATGCAGAGTCAGTTCCGCCTGACTTGTTTTTGTGCAGGTGCACATACATGGGTTTTTTTAAAACACCGATCTCTATCTATGAACTAATCACTGATGTATTTTTGAGTGCCAGAACCAAGTGCACGCATTAATCAACTACTTGATTTAAGAACTAAGGGGAATGAGAGGGAACTTAGCATATGTCCAAATAAAGTAATTTTATAGAGGCAAAAATAATTTACTATTTCACCTCCACTTGTGGCACATTTATACTGTTCATAAAGTGTAAAGCTATGAAAAAGGAAGAAACAGGAGAGGGTTTTTTTCTCCTATTCACAGACAACCATCCCTACAGTCTGGAGCAGGGTTACAGCAAGAGGTAATAGATGCAGCTGCGCTGAAGTTAGTGGAGCCGTGCTGATTTACTCCATATGTCGAGATGGCCTGCATGTTCCAGGCGTGCAGCCTGTAGTAACTCATGAGTTTATGCCTTCTTGAGTACTTCTGAGCAGTTCAAAGCACACAATAAGTTTCCATGAAAAAGAAATGTCTTCTCTGGGTCAGTAAGCAATTACCTTTGCATGGCAGCAAGTGACTGCATACACGAGATGACGTCAGGTATTTCCGGACAGGGTAAATCCAGCTGGTACCAGTGATGCAGCAAGTGGCATCATTATCTCAGAGTTAGTTTTGAACCAAAGACCAGTCATCCCGTGCTGGAAAAACAGCACTGGTATAACACCAAACTAATACAACAAGATAGGAAACTAATACACCAAGAATTTGTGGTCATTTGCTTTATTGCCCTCCCAAGACAGGGCTGTTAACCAAGGAGCCTGAGCCACCTTTAAGTTCTGCTAAGTACATGCTGCCTACTTAGCTGGCTTCCTTTTCCTTTGCCATTTTTCCCCTGTTTAAGTAAGAAGCCAAAAAACCCCAGGGAAGCACAGCAAGGTCTCAACACTGGAAAAGACAGGAAAGGTTGTATTAAATGCGTGAGAACCTTCAGATTTTTAATTACTTTCTATCAATCCAGGAGCATCCCATGCCAGAAGAGAGTAATGGGATGGATTCTGCAGCCTCTAGACTGCAGAAAACTGCAAAAGCTAGACAGGACCCAAAATTCCACTTCTCAGGGGGTTTAATGTGCGCAACGCAGACAAGCCTTGTTTTAGATTTGGTCCCTGTAGAGCACTCACAGAGATTTTAGCAATCAATACGCCAACCGCGTCTCAGGCAGGGCAGGATCAGAGCTGATGAGCGTATGCAGCTCTCGGCACAGATGTGGCGAATCAGCTGCAACCTCCAAGCTGTCGCTTAGTTTGAACATAGTCTTCAGCATGTATGGAGAAGATGCATGGAGCAAAAATATCCCGAATGCAGCTTCAATTGATCCAAATTCTAGTGGAAGGTGTCCCTGCCCATGGCAAGGGGGTTGGAACTAGATGATCTTTAAGGTCCCTTCCAACCCAAACCATTCTATGATTCTATGAAATTTATTGAAAACTGAGACTCTAAAACTTACTATTCCCCATTTTGGTTGGCAGGGGACTGAGTAGGATTCGGTGAAAGCCCTGGATCTCATACACTAGCTAAGAAACCTCAGGCAGCTACTCCTAGTGCCAGTGGGTGACGACACGTAACAAATCCTATTATGGCTGATTTTAAGAATGCTAGAGATTCTACCAGCTGATCATACATCTATTAATACTAGTTACCAAACCAAAACATTTTACCAGCAAAACACCCACCCATGCTTTCAGTATTTGCCAGTCTTTGCAAGGTAGTGCCAAGTCCCTGCAGCACAGCTGGGAGTCCCCTCAGACGCTGCAGCACCATCTCCCCAAGCAGGGTCTAAAACATCACTGGAACAGCAGCTTGGAAACATTTCCCACTGGTGTGCTCAGAAGGAAAGACCACCCGGCTGCTCCTGCTGCTTTGATCTCACCCTGGCACCAGCCCTGGTAAAACCCCAGCCCATATAAAATGCCACCCTTAAGCAGTGGGGCAGACCTGTTCTCTGTAGAAGAGGAACCACGAAAATGTTAATAATCTGTAAAACCAGAGGAAAATTATTTTACACTTGAAACAGCGCTGGAAAGTTACCTCTTGCAAAGCTCAACCACAGGTTGGAAAACACAACTGGTGGCTGGTTTCAAGGGGCATTTAATACTCCTTTTGTATTAGACCTATAAAGAGATGGACACATCCACTTCTTTTGGAGACTATTTTGAGTTACGCAGCCAAACTCCGTTTCTCCCCTACACAGCTGAACTGATTGCTGTGATCATAAAAACTGATAAACTCGCCGTGTTTATTCCAAGTTCCTTGGCACGCATGTGAAGTGTCAGACTCAGAAATGGTGTCTTAGAGTAAGCCAGTCATTTTTTCATTTTTTTATATATATATTTGTGTGTGCATATATAAATATAAAGGTTTACAGACTTGACAAGAGCATGCTGTGACAAGCTCTCTGTCACATCTCATCTCACTTGAACAAATGCAGACGGCCACACTGAGCTACAGAAAAACCAAAGCAGACCCAGCAGCCGTAAGAAAGCATCTGGATCCACTTTAGGATCAGAAATACTGAAGAAGTATGTTTATTTTACACTAATACTACTATTTAGCATTTCTCCAGAACCTTTCATCCTGATAGATCAGAAAATGCTTTGGAAATGATACACACAGAGCATCACTGACACCTCTCCAGCCAGCCGATCATGCAGCTCACCAGGGCACGGAAGAGAAACCTCAGCTCAGACGACCACTTTCAGAGCCCTCACCTAGGCGCCCTCGGGACCTGTAATGTCCTTAGCAGGACAGACAGACCACTAACTTTTATGCTCTACTCTGAAAGACTCTGGCATGGTAAAACGTCTTGAAACTCAATCTTCTTTAGGCTGGAAAGATGAAGGGCAGTGCGGATCTTCGCAGAACTGAAACCTCCAGCCCCAAGGGGGATTTAAAAGCTAAACTTAACAAACCATCTCTCCATGACACTGGCAAATGAACTAACTTGCTTTTCAGGTAAGGCAGGGCAAATTAATGACTAACAGATAGTGACTGATGGAAGGGCACACGGCTCCTTATTAAACCCTCACCTCACTGCCCCCACTGTGCGAGAACCCCCAGCCCACTGAGGACAGACTTTGGCAAGCACCAGGGGGTACTTTTCACAGATTGCCGCATCTTTGGGCAGAAGTCAAGTCTGCCTTAATGCACGCAGCCAAAGGACAACACCGAGCTACAAAGTCTTGGGCAAACCTTGCTGCAGCCCAGCTTGCAAGAGGTTTCACCTCCTCAGGGCTGCAGGGACACCCCACGGCCAGCCCTTTCCTCTGCCTCCCTGGAGGACTAAGTTCTCCAACCACAATTTATCTCAGCAGACAGCAACGGCATCGGTAAACCCTGCTGCTACTTCAGAGCACAGGGCTACGGCACACCAGGAACGAGCTCAACCCAGCGTCTCGTCACCAACAAGCCCTTTCCTGCCCCGGGCTCTGCAGGCGATGGCACACGCAAAGGACGCAATGTTCTCTGTCTGCTTTAATAAACAGGAGGAAAGGCAGAAAGGGCAAAGAAAAAGTCAGTCATGGAGCCGAGAGACTAGTAACACCCAGGGAGTGCATTCAGACGGCCCGGGGTACGCAAGAGGGCTCCCACCTCCCTTTTGAGGACGAGCAACTCTCAGCCCTCGGCTGGCGGCCAAGGTTAAGCAGCCCCTCCCTGAGTCTCACAGAGGCTGTGGCTCTCTACGCCATACCGGGTTTTTCTCAGGACAGCCAAATCGGCGGCTTTCTGGAGAACAAAACTCTGAATCCAGGTTTTTTTGTCTATGGCATATTATTCACTGTTAAATTTATAGCAAGGAATGCAACCAGACCCACTGAAATCTTGAAGGAAAAATGAATTCGGAAGTTAAATTTCAAGGTGTATTTCTGTGGCCTTTTATAAGCCAGTACAAGCATGTTTGGTGCTGATTAGAACCGACCGTCCGCTGGATTAAAACTGCCTGTAGCTTTGAGCATCACACTGTTTGTGCTTACCCGGGCGATGCTCGAGCTGCTTGCAGGTTGGCTGCTGGCAGTCTGTACAACGCAACACCACACCAACACCTTGGAGAAGCAACGGTAGGAGCAAACAGATGGGGCCAGGACTGATCTTCACTGTTCATCAGAGAAACTAAACCCCCAAGAATTTAAGACCAACAGGAACAAATGCTCCAGTGCTGAAGTCTGCAAGAGCCCCTGGGCAAACACACCTCTGGCAAGGCTGGCAGGAGGCTCCAGGCAAGACCTCTTTGCCTGAACTCTCAGGAAAGATGAAAAGGGAGCGGAGGGAGGATTGCTGCTGTGTTTTCACGGACTCGCTCCCTGCTTGTGGCTTTTGCTGGAAGATGAGATTCAGCTCAGCCTTGCAACACAGGACCATGACTAAAGCCTGGTGAGACACCTCACTCTACCTGGTATCGATGAAATGATGTGGCTTTGAATTTGGGAGAACTGAATTCCTTTGCCGTGCTACAGATCCCTCACAGCAGCCCAGGCAAGTCTTTCCATGAAAAAACAGGGCCAACAACATGTCTTATCCCACAGAGTTGCTGCAAGGTCTAAGGGGGTGAAGCCATTGGCTTTCAGTATTACAGTTTCACAAACACTATACATCTGGGATCAGCCAACGCCAAACACCACCACAGCTTTCTTCCAGCCCCATATCCTGCTCAGGTGCTGGCACAGTCATTTGAGCAACAGTACAAATAAACCCAATGAAGGAACCGATCCAGCTTTAAATTAACCCAACCAAAGTAAACTTGCTAAAACTCGGACCTCAAGATGGGGGGTTTAAACCCAGCCCAGCGCCCTGATCTGGTCACAGCAGCACAGAGGCAGGGAGAGGAGAAGAAGAGGCCGGCGGTGGCAGGGGACCATGCTTCCACTCCCACCAGCAGCCCCCCCACCAACAGCTGAGACACACGTGCGGCTGCAGCCCGAGGGAAGGGAGTTGCACACAGGGTGCAGACAGAAGTACTGGCTGCCTTCGGCTGAATGGTATTCATACCTCCAGTTCCTAAAATTGAAAGGATAGGCATCCTCACCACAGACAACGAAGCCCAGCTGAATCACATCCCCATCGCAGGTGTGGAAAGAAGACAGGCTAGATCATTGCCATTATGCTGGCACAGCACAAAAAAATGCATTTCTGCCCTGCATGTTGCAGAGACGCCTCCGAAGCACATCCAGGGCTTTGGGAGAGTGACAAGCGGAGCAGGGACCTCCAAAACACCCAGAACATGGATGAGGGACATGAATGGCCACACTGAGCCTTCTCCCAGAACAAACATCTGAAGAGGATGACGTGAGGAGCTGCACAGCTTCTCCACACCTAAGGAACCCCCCAGGCTCTGACAAGACATCCTAAACCTAACGGATTATGCAACTGCAGTCATCATAAAATCCTTTGGGATTTCCTGATTTATTGGCTATGCTAGCAGAATGTTGCATTTAGACTGCAGAGATTTTGGACATGAGCTTTACAAGGGACCTGATCTTACTAAACATGCAACTCCTACAACTGCATCTAAAAGTCCCAAGAGTCAGACATACATGGTGCTTTTTGGGGTTGGGTCCTAGAGACAGACTAATGGGTATTAAGGAGACAAATTCTATTTGTTCCTTGGTTAGTGGCAGAGTGTACAAACAGAAGTGGTCTAATCCAGTCAAACCATCAAGGCACTGAATGCTCCAATTTGTTAGTTCATAGCTCTGCCGCAAACAGACATTTAGCTGGATACATGGCCATGCTCACAAATATCATTTCCAGTTACAAGAAAACTGAGCAATTTAAAATGACTACTTATCAGCTTAAAAATGACAAATACTAGCTTTCCACCTTTGCTGCAACAGGCCAAAATGATATCGATATCAAGTTACAACTGGGCATTAGCACCTGCAATTAGTCCTTGATCCATGCTGTGTTACTGCTGTTCAGATGCGGTCTGTCCCACCACAATGATTTCCTGCCCTTCTGAAGACACGCTCCTGAAGCTTCAGGCAATAGAAGCACAAGCTTTTTGTTTGGTGTCCTATGCAATTGCTCTTCATTCCCAATTGCCCTCTATGCAATTGCTGTCTTCTTGAGGGCTTGGAGACAGATCAAATTTTACACCTCTTCTACACTTCTGCCAAAGAAGGCATCAATTCATCTTCCTCTTGGAGCCCAGAGGTGGACGTGCCCTCCGCTGAAGGACAGGGCAAGGCTAGACACACTCAGTTGCTTCATGCCTCTTGGTAACGCAGCTGCAACACAGGGGTGAATGAGTACAGCCATGCCCCTAAATCCACATCCATATCCAAACACCACCACTGTCAATAATGGAGAAATTTTCCCCTTACTCCATTTTTACCAAATATATTTTCCAAAATATCTTGATTTGGGTTTGCCTGCCCTCCTTGGGCAAGGCTTTACTAGACTCTAACTTGGCACGGGGTAGTTACTCTACAGCCTTGTTACTGCAGGATGGACAGAGGGGAAAAAATGCCTGAAAACTGCAAATGAAGGGGGATGTTCAATTTGCAGGGAGCCTGCTAGCCACTGTCCCCGCCAATGTCCCTGTGATCAAGGGTTGCCATCAACAGGGTCTAGTGTACCACTTCAGTACAAATCAAGAGCACAGTTTTGAAGAAAATTTCATTTTCCCTATTACTGTGCTTTGCTTTCCATGCCTGGGCAGTCTCCAAGCTCCCACCAGCTTTTTCTCAAATGAAATTCAAGTGGCAGATGTGTGCCAGGAGCACACTCAATGCACTCCAGTTGCTGTGCTGTATTATGCTCCAGCTGAATGCCCGTCAGCGTTTGGTCCATGGGACCACACTAGAGCTAATCCAAAATAACCCCCAAAATAACTGTAGTGTGGAGGTCAGGTCTCAACACAACAGTTTCATCCTATAGACTCCTTCCCCTCTGGGCTACACTACTGCCTAATGCAGACATGGGGTAATTGCTCCATGCCCCTAACAAGAGTATTCTCCAACGTATTCATCCGAAGGAAGTTTGCAAAGACCAGGGCTATCATCTATTAGGTCCACGCATGATCTTCTGCTTCACAAGATGTGCAAGGACCCAGCCAGACAAGCCTTGTTTGTGGGCAAGCACCCAGCACACACACTGGAATACAAATAAATTCCCATTTACTTTTTGCAGTAGTTGCTGTAAGTTACAGAGCAGTGCTCAAAATGTTTTCACTGCTGCTGTTAATTGCAGAGACAGAGCTTGTTACCATTAGTTCAGATTGGTTTGGCTTTTTAAAAACAGTACTCCCGAATTAGATGACAAATCTCAGAAATGTGAATGAAGAGGCACTGGAGCTTTAACCTTCAAACTGAGAGAATATGTCAAAATAAAGATTCTACTTTATTGCAGATTGACTCTACATTGAGTGCTACCTGTTTGAAAATCTTCAGTCTTGCACGGTAGCAACTTTCCTTCTCTTCACCGTTCCTCCCGAGGTGTAAGACTCCCTCCATACCAGGAAGCCCAAACAAGTTCACATTTGCAGAACATGAAATAAATGACCCAACTGGAAAGCACATGCGCCTCACATGAAGAAACAAGGAAGGGGTCAAAAGCCACCCACGTGTGACCCATGTACAAAGTATATACCGTGTGTAACACTTCTCCCACTTCACCCTGACTGCCCAAATCTTGTCACTGTGTTTCACACCCTGACACCCTATTTCCAGGGCTCTCCATCTTTCGTCCAGGCTATTTTAGGATCATGCCTCTAAAAAAACTTCTAAGCATCCAGCTCACATCCTTCCCTCTCCCTCCCTGAAAATCTTTTATCTAATTCTGCCCCCGGTTTCCAGTCACACCAGGCAGCAGTGACAGCCAGGGATAGATTTAACCTGAGAGAAATGGTTTGTACTCCAAACTGAATAAGAAGTTCAGCATGGGAGATATTCTTTATCATAATCCAGAATTTTTGCACAGATGCAGCGCCCGGGGAGGGTGCCACAAAAAATTCCACAGGTGAATGTGATGACCCCCTGGTACAAAGCTTGCTGGTGGGAGGTCTGCGAGCCCACAGGGGCTGGATCGTGCTCCCAGCCCACACCAGTATGGCAGTGCAGGGCAGTGCTAGTGGCAGGCCCAGGCTATTGCTGGGCAGTGAGGTTCACCCCTTTGAGATAAAACTTTCTATTTTTCCCTATGCAGAAATTATCACAAGTGTCCAAAAGGGAGGAGAAAAAACACATCCCACTGAAAGAGCTTTTATTCCAGCAGCAAAGTTTTACAATGCTATTTTAAATGAAAAAGGGAAAAAAAAAATTAAAAAAAAGGTCTCTGCAACATTGTTTTGGCAAACCAGGTTCTTTAGGTTTCAACATTAGCTGTAATTCCCAAAGTACCTCTTTCCACTGAGAAGCGAAGGTTTTGGATGTCTGCGAGCAATGAAAGGGAGAGCCAGAAAATTTAATCAAGTCTATTTTACAGCAGGAAGCGGTATGCTGGGGTAGAAGAGACTTATTTCCAATGCTTTTGCAAGCCTACTTGAGCTCCTGAGAGGAGCCCTATTAACAGAGAGAGGCCAGGCTTCAAATAACCCCGCAACTGCTGAGGGGCAGATAGGGAAGGAACAAATCCACAGCCCTCAGATTTATTTGAGGGGGCCAATTTTAGCAGCAAGGGCTACTTGCCTTCAAAAGACTGCTCGGTTTTAGGCATTTTCCAGGATTCTTCCTAATACTGAAAACAGTAGCTACTTCATCAGCTGCTCCCTCCTTGCCACGGGGGAGCAATGCCTCTCGTTCAGCATCCTCAGATCGTGTGATTTGACCACGAAGCTCACAAAGCCAGAAACGTGTATTTGAGGTGAGAAATTCAGCTCTCTGCTAACAGCCAAAAAGAAACCCTAACCCTCTGTCAGAGCAGGGGAAAAGTCTGAAAGTGTGATCTGACTATGCCATAAAAAAACCCAAACCTTAATAAACGGGAAGAAGAGCCTAAACTCCATACGCACAAACGCACCCCCACAAACGTTACTTCTTGTGACTTTAGGATGGATTTCAGGCTGCAGGAGGCCCGAGGAAGAAGGGAAGAGGAGTGCATCCCGCACAAGCGTGTCCATCGCGGCGAGGCCCTCAACTCGCCCCACGCGATGCCGTGACCCATCGCGGTGCTCGTGGACGGCATCAGACCAAGCCACGCCGCCCCCCGGCCCCCTGCCCCTCCCAGAGAGGCCATCGGCGCTTCATTTCACTCGCAGCCGCTCTGGCAAAGGACATTCTTGTCTTTTGAGGACCATCGCCTGCGGGGACAGGAGGTTTATTTAGCTATTTAACATCGCTACTTTGTTCTTGGCCGTGACGACAGGCTGCGCATACAGTAAATCCCGCGGATGAACTGCTTTCGGCTCTGACTATGGGCTTGCTGAACCGTGCTTCCTCTGCATGCTGCGACAGGTTTCTAACCATAATAACCCCGCACAAAGCACCGTCTCTCTTGCTCAACAGTTTCCGTCAGTCACACCAAACCCTTCCTCTCCCACTGCCTAAATACATCTTTGATATTCCTGACATTTGGCCAGAATAAAGGACTCGCCCTCTCTAAAACAAGCAAACCGTGCCAATACTCATTCAATTTTACAATTCCCCATGAGCACAAACATTTCCCATCCGAGCTCCCCGGCGACGGGGCTGGCGTTATTTTTGCCCGGGCAAGTGCCTTGCTTTGAATTCAAGCACTTTACTCACGGATGCTCAGGATTCCCAGGCAGAGGCAGGTCACCAGCAAAACAAGAGCAACTACTGACTTGCTGAGGCTGGCACCAACCCCGGTGGAGAAAATCACCCCCACCCGGGTGACAACTGCCCCCAGGATGATACCCCCACCAACACCACATGCCCCCAAACCCCATTGCTCGAGTGAATTTAGGAACTACAGCCAGGACTCTGCAACAAAACAGTTTGCAAAGGCAGGAGTTGGGCAATGCCAGATACACACGCGCCTGTCTGTAGTAAGTTTGCCTCTTTCCTTGGATGCTCACATTATAAACCAGCTTCTAATTACATCCTCACTTTCTCTTTTTACCACAGTGAGTTTGGATGAGGCCAAAAGGGAGAAGAATTAACGAATACACATGACAGCAACCATAAATATTTCCTAACTTTCACTCAGTTTTGCAACACAAAGA